>NC_081827.1:192907324-193252876 GCF_030867095.1 Alligator mississippiensis | reverse complement strand
TTTAAAATCATTTTTGACCTTCTAAATCTCAGTATCAAATACTGAAGTTAAAGCAATAGAAATAGTTGCCCTAAAGCTAACTATCTGAAGGAGGAAATTTGAGCATCATGAATAGAAATAAATCACAGGATTCAAAGCACTGAAATTAAATTATACCAGTGGTACTCAAACTTCTGGCCCCATGGGCTGGATGAGTGGCACAGGATCTAACTGCAGGCCAGATTCTGCATAGCATCATTGTGCAGGGTCAGTCTGTGGGTGCAATCAGACCCTCTGGCCTGGCCCACGTGCCAGATCCAGCTATGGCCCAGACCCACAGAACCTTGTCATTTAGCCCATGGGGAGCGCCACAGATCAGATGCAGCCTGCAGGCTGAAAGATAAGCACCACTGAATTAGTAATCTGTTTCCATTTACTCCCAGAGGAGCAGGGAGTGTCCCATATGGATAGACTTGGCCAACAGAAGACAGCTGATTGCTGTAGTTTCCACATACTGACCATGACTTGGTTGGCTGATTCCTGATTTCAAAGGCTCATGATCATGATATACCACTTAGGTAATTATTTTATGGATTTCTTCCTAGAATGGATATTTGAATTAGCCCACTATATACTGAGTACTAAATGATGATCCCCTCATCTTTTTATAGGATGACTCTACTGTAACTAAAATGTTTTTGTTTTTAGTGGGAAATTTCTTGACTTCATTATCATGATTAATCAAATATATATTGATCATAGCAATCCTAAAGCACTGCTTAAAATATTGTCAGTTAATTTGTCCTCAGTGCAATACCTTAAAATCTATTAGATTGCAGCTGATTAGTTCTCAGAATCATTAATGTCTTATTTCTGATACTTCCCTGCTGTCTATGTTCACATTGCAATTATTAATACACACGATCAAAGATTACATTAGGATTTGAGGTCTAGAAATAATTTCATTTAGTCTATCTGCAAAGGATGCAAGAGAAGACGGTGACAATGTTTTCCCCAGTTAACTAGCTTCTAAGAGCCTTCAACAGTGGCAATGCGTAGGGGGTGCACGTGCACCCCCTGAGAGCACTGGTGCACCCCCTGACAGCAGCGTTCCTGGGCAGGGGGGGCAGGTAAGAGTGCTGGTGCCCCCTTGAGAGCACTGGTGCCCCTGAGAGTGCAGGCCAGGGAGAGCGGGTGCCAGGAGAAGTAGTCCCTTCATGGTCAATCGCACTCATCCGGAAGTGCCAGTGGTGTGCTCAGAAGTGCCAGTGGTGCACTGCTGCCACTTGTGGGTCGGTGGGATTGGCCTTGGGGGGACCCCCTGCCCTACCCAGTCAGCAGGACTGGCCACAGAGGGACTCCCCACGCAGTTGCTGACTGTCTGCTGGGGGGGCAAGTGCCCCCCCAACCCTGACTCAGGAGGCACCAGTTGCCCATGGCCTTCAACATAAGAATATTGTACATCAGGGGTCAGCAACGTTTTTGGGCAGTGCCAAAAACACCCACCTTGACTTGTAAGATTTTGGCATGCCAGGGGCAGATGGCAGAGGAGGCACAGGGGATTAATCCTTGTTGTGGCAGCATAGCCCTGGCCCCTTCCCTGAGGTGCATGTGCCAAGTAAAATGCCTTTGTGCCACACTCTGAGCTTTAATCGTTTAAGATACAGGACTTTGTAATAAAAACAAAAAAATAGGAAAAGAAAAAAAAAAAAACCAACAGATCTACACTTTGGCAAACCCAAACCAGGAGTTTTGCATATAACTAAAAAGCAAAGATGTGACAATGATGCAACATTCAGATCCAGAATGCCTCTGAAAATCTGGTAGTGATCTGGAGTTACCAACTGGATCCACTGTAAAGATGAAGCACATCTGTGTAATGTAGATCTTGCACAGTTTCAGAATTCAAGGTGGGGGGGTTGGGTTTCTTTTTCTTTTTTTTTTTGGTTTGTGCTTACTATAACTAAAAATAGAGAGAGAGTTAACATGGCTGGCAGGGAACCTGGGAGGTCAGCTCCGGGCTCCATGGCTAGGTACAGGCAGTCAAAATGCCAGAGGCTGAATTAATTCAGTCTTTGTAGGTTAGTCTAAGCTGCACAGATTAAATTGAAACAGAAGTGAACAGACATTTACCTTTGATTCAGGAAATGCAGCCACATGCCTGAAGTGGCTCAGGCTAGAAGCCAGGGGGCACTAGAGCATGACTCTCTGGCTAAACATTAACTTCCTCTTCCAGCTGCCCCCAAGGTCTCTGGGATTTGTAGTCCAGAATTACAACAGCAGGACTCTGCAGGGTTGCACATCACTTCCTCTTCCTGCTTCCAGGTGTCTCTGGGTTTTATAGTCCGCAGATGCAGCCAGCAGAAAGTTTGAGTGGGGGGAAGAGGTGTTTAACACCCCCCCTGCCCCAGATCCCAGCCAGGGTTTGCTTGAGGGGGGAGGCAGTCCCTCCCTTCCCCTCCCCCTGTTGACTGGGTTCTGCATCCCCAGCCAGGCTTGCCCCCACCCCACCCCAGTAACTCCACAGTAAAGCACACATGTAGATGTGCCCCATGTTAGTTTGAAGTCAGGCAGAAGGTAGGCAGGGTGGTACCTTAGAGATTACCTGGTTCAGAGAGACATGAGCTTTTATAGGCAACAGCCTGTTTCACCAACATGCAGACATACCATTTCTCCTGAGAGAGATGTCTCTACCCCAAGAGAAATCACAAGTATAACCAAGTTCAAAATTTTTTGCACAGAGAAAAAATGGCCACTCCAGGAGAAAAATAACCTGGGAACAACCAGAATTAAATCACTCCCAGGAGGGTTTCTCCTGGAAGAATGAATGCCTGTACACATTCTCTTCTGATAGAAGTCACAGCACAGTGCCCTAACATCCCAAAGTGCTTTGCTCCCGTCTCTCTCCCCAACCCCACCAGGGAGACTGTGTTGCTTGCTGAACTCTACTGCTCCAGCCAAACTGGAAGATGAATACACCCCTTTCACAATCCCCACATTGTGCTGCAGGGAGACACAGACTGACCCCAAGATGTGTGGACAAAGCCCCCTGTCTGTGCAGTCAGTTCTGCAGGCTCTCTGCTTTTCAAGGACTCAGGATTCATCTGATGTCTGTTCAGGAGTGTTTAGGTAAGTTTTTTCTACCAGGAGAATAAACCTGGGAGAATTGTTCCAGATCATTTGAAAGTATTTACATAGTCAGAGTTTATTCATAGGCTCTAATGAAGTAGGCTATTCCAAAATTGCCTACAAAAGCTTATCCCTTTCTGAATCAGTTATTGTCTAAGGGTGCCTGTTGATGTGTGTGACACCTGCTCTGAGACTCTGTAATTACAGTGCATCGGAGCAAATTCAATTAATCTAGTCTGCTGGAGCGTGCTAATTAGCATGCTCCAGCTGCCTCAACATCTCATGTATTCAGTGTCCCTGCACTTCAAAATGGGGGTAATTTAAATAAAGCTCACTGAAAAAGCTTTAAGTTAAAGCACCGCCACCACCATTTTGAAACACGGGATGCTGAATACACAAGATGCTGTGGGTGACTTAAGGGAGCCACTCTAATTAAAAGCACCCTCCACCAGCCCAAGAGCATGTGTAAAGACGCCCTAAGGTGCCACCCTGCCTGCCTTCTGCATGATTAAAAGGAGGAAAATATTAGAAGGAAAGCAAAGAGGAAAAAAATGAGAAGGAACTATGAAGCAATGCCACTGTGTTTCTCCAAAAGTGTGTATGTATGTGGGAGGGGAAGAAAATGGTATTTGACCAAATTGTATGTCAAAGAAATCTTTGACAAATATCTTAAAGTATTAGCTTTATTTTTCTTCCCAGCTATTATAAGAGACATTTGCCTGCAGAAAAATCTGATGTCTTTGAGCTTGTCGGCTTCTATTCTTTACTCCTCACTTAGTTTCATAGTTTCTAGGGTCGGAAGGAACCTGAACAGATCTTCAAGTCTGACCCCCTGCCCTGGGCAGGAACAAGCACTGGGATCATTGTAACAGGAGGGATGTCAGGGTTGTCGTGCTCTCTCCTGCCCCCTCCTTTACTGTGCCAAGCTGTCGGCTTGTACCCTCGTATTCTCGTCCGCCACGACTTTGATTGTGTATATTTTTATAGGGAGGCTACCTTCCTTCTTCTTGACCACGGTTGTCCTGTCACCTCTAGTTCTTCTACGGTAGTGTGTTTTCCGTACTCCCCAGCCTTATGGGCTATGCGTGGCTCCTACCACCCCAATACCACGCCCCAAGCCTCACAGATGTAATAGACGTTGTTTTGTCCCTCTCTCCGTCTTCACGCCCTCTTTGGCACTCGGGCTCTCTGCAGTCCCGTCTCTCTGTCTCTGTCTCTGTTTCTCTCTTTCCGCGCCCTTCTCTCAGGGCCTTCTGTTAAGCTGCCCTTCTCTCAGAGCCTTCTCAGTTACGCCACCCTTCTCCAGGGCTCACTACGCCCGCACTGGGGCTCCTCAGTAACGCTGCCCTTCTCTGGGCTCAACACGCCCACACTGGGGCTCCTCAGCAACACTGCCCTTCTCTGGGCTAGGGTCTATGCACCCCGAATGCTGCGCCCTCGCTGGCACTGGGGTCCCCACTCTACTGTGAGTCCCCTATGAGGCCTCCTCCAACCCCTAATAGCCTTACCCAAACCACCGGTGTAACAAATAGTAACATAAACACAAGCCCCTGGGCTATAATGTAAGCATGCCCTGCCCGGCTATAACTACGCTCAAGCCTACTGGGGTGCTCCATCCTGCCACAGTGACAGATGCTGCTTCGGCATCTGGCTTCTCCTCTCTTCTCTTGCAGGGAGCTCCTTCTTCCTTAGCTGCTGGTAGGGAACTGCCTCCTGGCCTCCTGCCTGTGGTTTATATAAGAGCCAGGCCCTGCCCCTTCTTGTCAGCTGGCTAGGCAGATGTGAGCCATTAGTTCCCTTCAGTTGCCTCAGCAACCGGCACCTGAAGGGTTATCCCAGCTCTCCTAGTAGCAGGCCCCTAGTGCCCTGCTACAATCATAATACCCCAGCCAGATATCTATCCAACCTCTTCTTGAAGACCCCCAAGGTAGGGGAGAGCACTACCTCCCTTGGGAGCCCATTCCAGAGCCTGGCAGCCCTAACCGTAAAGTAATGCCTCCTGATATAAAGCCTGAACCTGCTCTCAATCAATTTGTGGGCCATTATTCCTTGTTATCCCAGGTGGTGCCCGGGAGAACAGAGCCTCACCTATTTTTCACTGGTCCCCCCTGGTGAGTTTATAGATGGCCACCAGATCCCCTCTTAGTCTTCTCTTGTGGAGGCTGAATAGATTCAGGCCCTTTAGTCTATCTTCGTAGGGCCTGGCCTGCTGCCCCCTGACCATGCGAGTGGTCCTCCTCTGGACCCTCTCAATGCTAGCCACATCCCTCTTGAAGTGTGGCGCCCAGAACTGGATGCAGTACTCCAACTGTGGCCTGACCAGTGCCACATAGAGGGGAAGGATCACCTCCCAGGACCTGCTTGTGATCCATCTGTAGATGCATGACAAAGTGCAGTTAGCCTTACTGACCGGTCGGCAGGGCTAACCAGACTCTATTGTGCATTCACAGGTGCATCTCAACTAGGTCCAAGGAGGTGATCCTCCCCCTCTATGCGACACTGGTCAGGCCACAGCTGGAGTGCTGTGTCCAGTTCTGGGCACCCCACTTCAAGAGGGATGTGGACAACATTGAGAGGGTCCAGAGGAGGGTCACATGCATGATCTGGGGATAGCAGGGCAGACCCTACACTGAGAGGCTATGGGACCTGAACCTGTTCAGTCTTCACAAGAGAAGGCTGAGGGGGGACCTGGTGACCTTCTATAAACTCACTGGGGGGACCAGAAGGGTTTGGGGAAGACCTTGTTTCCCCTAGTACCCCCCAGGATAACAAGGAATAACGGCCACAAGTTGTTGGAGTGTAGGTTTAGATTAGACATCTGTAAGAACTACTTCACAGTTAGGGTGGCTAAGATCTGGAACCAACTTCCAAGGGAAGTGGTGCTGGCTCCTACCCTTGGGGTCTTTAAGAAGCGGCTTGATGCCTACCTGGCTGGGGTCATTTAAGCCGTTTTCCTCCTGCCCAGGCAGGGGGTTGGACTTGAAGATCTACAAGGTCCTTTCCGACCCTACTTCTATGATTCTATGACCGCTTCCTTGCATTGGCGCCTCATATCCATCCTGGAGTCAACAATGACTCCAAGATCCCTTTCAGCCACTGTGTTGTTGAGAAGGTTGTTCCCCAGTCTATAGGTATGTTGCAGGTTCCTTCTCCCTAGATGCAGCACCTTGCACTTGTCTGCATTGAATTCCATTCTATTCTCATCTGCCCACCTCTGTAACCTGTCTAGATCTAGTTGGATTCTGTCCCTCCCCTCCAGTGTGCCCACTTCTCCCCACATCTTTGGGTCATCAGCAAATTTGGACAGTGTGCTTTCCATGCCCACTTCCAAGTCACTGATAAAGATATTGAATAGCACAGGACCGAGCCCTGGGGAACTCCACTGCCTACATCTCTCCAGGTCGACATAATTGACATCATAATTAATTAGTTACCCTAAAGATATAATGTCACAAACTACCTTCATATAGGAAAATAAATTGAATTAGCCTAATTCATATCAGTCTGAATCCTGTTTTCTGTCATAACCCAATGAGTTTGGTGCCTTGGCACTATGGAATTTTCTTGACACACGAGAGCCTCTTGCACAGCGAGGGTTTTTGCTGCATAAAGAACCCGCGTGCAGGAGAGAGTTCCCGCCACTTTTGCAGCTGCTTTTGCAGGATGCATTTTCTCTTTGCAGCACGGAGGTGCACGGTGCAAAGAGTTCCCGCCATTCGGATGCAAATTCGTGCCCCGCAATTGGCTAGTGCTAAATTATTCACACGTGGCGGCCGGTAATTGGCTTGCTGGCCGTTTAAAAACTAGCGCGACTTCCGCCCAAGTCGAAGAGCTTTGAGCACGCTGCAGAGTGCCTCTTAGAGATCCGACTTGCAGCTAGCTGATCGATAGACTGATCACCTATCGATCCTTCTTCCCATCGCCAAACAGAGTCCCAGACGTACCCTTTTCCTGCCGGCTTGAATTACGGACGAATTTACTGGCATTGGCCTCGCCAGCTGGAGCAACTCACATTGTTGTCCAGACGACCGAACCGTTTCCGTCACAGCCACCCGCGACGTAAGTAAAGTTTTTTGCAACCATTAAGCCTTGTCAGCCTCTCTATTCACCAGCCCGCCCTGACGAACGAGTAATTTCTGAATCACCTTGAGTCGGTTCAGCCCGGCTGAGACATGGAGACGAGGATGGGATCGGGATCACCACGGCACATGCCGATGGGATCAAAGGGCACGGTGATGGAGAAGAACTTAATTGGGTGCTGCCCCTGGCGCACCGGGAACCGCCACGTAGAGAATGCTAATGATCTATGGGCGCATATCGCTTACTACCAGGCGGTAGAAGGGGAGGAAAGAAGTATTGATGGTTACTTCTCCGTAAAAAGAGAAGAAGCCGTGGTAAAAGAATGGAGAACAAAGTTATCCCTAGGGGAGTTCAGATGCATAATGGGGAGCGACCGGGTTTACTATCGGCCCCCGGAAGAAACATCAACAATATCCCTAGCCGGGGTGAAAGCGCGGAAGGCAGAAAAGCTGACCCCCGCTCAGGAGTTCACCCAATGCACCCGATACTTGAAGGAGGGGGGGGAACCCACCCCCGCGGACTGGTTCAACTGTCCGGATTTGGTGCCTGAGTCGCGGGGCCATGAGCTCCTCGTTCAGCTGTGGGAGGATTTAGAAACTCAGGGCCGTCACAAGCCGAAGTGGGGTCTAATTAAATGGAAAAAGGGAAAGATGATGAATGTGCTGTTCCGTGCAGTAACGGGCCTATTGAGGGAATACGCGAATCTGGAGGCTCAGATGTATACTGTGGGTAAAGAGTCGCTGGAGCGGACAGCAAAGGGCTCCGGAGCAGCGTTTGTTAACAGTGCCAGCCGCATGGTGCTGTTGGCAGAAAATGGTGCCGAAAGAAGCCCGAGCTACCCGGGGAACCCGGAAAGGAGGGGCGGAGTTTTGGAAGACCCGGCGGGGATTCCCCTGGTGACTCCACCTCCTGAGGTGACATCATTCCCTGCAACCACGCCTCTTTACCACAGGGAGGGGGCAATGGGAGGAGGGATGTACCCAATGCTCCCAAATGCAGAATTTAACCCTCTCTCTGCCGCAGCTTACCCGATAGCTGTGACAAAGCATGTTGAGGATGAAGAAGGTACCACGCGTACCACCACTATCTCTCGTACACGTACCAGACCAGAAGTACAAGAGCTTTGTAAGGAATACAAAATAAGTCCGGAAGAAACCTTGGCCATATGGTTAAGAAGACTGATAGTGGAATTTGGATCGGACACTCTGGATAAAGAAGAAGCGAGTGCCCTAACACGGCAAGCAGCGTGGAACGGAGGACGCGCTACTGATTTGAATGTGGTCACGGACAGTGCCCACTGGCCCATCCCACTCCCGGCGCTTGTGGTAGGACAGGTAACCCACAAATTTCACACCTGGCATGAGGGTTGCCCGAAGAAGGCTACAGCAGAGCAACTTCTCCTGGCTATAGTTGGAGTGTCGTATCTCTCATGGAGCCCAAGAACAAATCCAATGGGACTAACAGCAGTCCAGCGTAAAGAGAGATGGGCTCATCGTCACCTATCGGACCCCGGGGCAATTCCAATGCCCTTGGAAGCTATAGATGCCTGCGTGGAGGTGTACGGAGGAGCGAATGCTGGTACACTCTGACTCTTCTTGAACCCAATAGCAGGACAACCAGTGGGAAGTCTTTTAGGCCATCTCCCACGATTACAGGCACTTATGAAGCAGGATGAGGAAGTTTCTGGTGACACAAGGGATCGACCTTCAGCGTACCTGGCTGCAACATTGAGGCCTAGGCGTCCAGGGTATACCCCTCGATGAGAGCCATGGGGATCACCTCCAAGGACCCCAAAAGAAAGAACCTCAAAGGAAAGAACTCTGAAGGAAAGGACTATGTTCGGATTTCTTCTTGCTCACTCCGGACTAACAAAGGCTCAACTGAGACTTTTGGGAGACAAAGGTCAGGCCAGTATGGCTGAAGCATTGGGATTTAATTTTGAGGATCTGTCAAAAAACGAGTAATGGCCGTCGGCTCCGCCGGCGGCCTTCCTCAACTCAGACCTGATCCTACTAATTCTCGACCATACGCTGAACTCACTGTTTACAACCCTACCGATCCGGATGACCAACAACAGTTATTCTTTCTTCTTGATACTGGAGCTCAGACCAATGTGATCACCTCAACGATACCTCATCAAAAGACCACCAAGACGATCAAGGTACAAGGGCTTAACGCTGTCGCTGTCACAACGAAGGTCAAGTTTTGGGTTCAGGAACACCGATATCCCCTAGAAGCTGTTCTAGGGGGCATCAACATTTTAGGAATCCCAGGGAAAAAAGTGCTTGACCTCAAGGAGCAAGTGCTACAGGCATTACCCGTAATTATCCCGGAGCAGGACTGGCATCAACCAACGCTTCGTGACACTTCCACCTGGCGATATCGGCCAATCCCAACTAAGGATTCTCTGAAACAGTCCCTTACTAACCTTCTGCAGCAACTCGAGCGACGAGGCTGTATTAAGACCGTAACAGCCAGCACCTACCTATCATCAGGATGGGGAGTTGCGAAACCTGGGAAGCCTAATGAAGCCCGGTTGGTTGTAGACTATCGAGAAGTTAATAAAAGATGCCAAGTACTTCAACAACCTAATCCGTCTACTTTGCCACAGTGTATGTTTGAGATGGCACAGTTCCAGCAAAGTCCGTGGGTCGGAGTCACATTAGATCTGAAAAATATGTTCTTTTCTATCCCAATAACTGACCCGGAAGGAATATTGAATATGTGTATTGATGGCATCATGTACAGGTGGACAGTTTGTCCGCAAGGATATCGCAACGCTCCATCATTAGCCACTGGTGCCATGAATAACACCCTGAAGAATTTTCGAGCCTTGCACTCTCTTCCCCCAGAAAAGGAATTAAAAATTTGGAGTTATGTGGATGATATTGCCATCATGGGTCGCGATAGCTCTGTAGTTGCCAGTGTAGTAAACCAACTGGTTGCTCACCTTCAAAGTGAGGGATGGACCATCAACGAGGAAAAGTCAAGCCTACATCCTGTAGATGAAATTACGTTCCTTGGCACTCGATACACTGGTTCCATCCGCCACAGAGTTTTGCATGAGGGTCCTAACATCGATCCGCTAAAAACATTCCACCCTGTCACTAAGAGGCATTTTCAACAGCTTTTGGGTCATTTAAATTGGTATCGACATTATATTGGACCTAGTGATCTGGCACTCCTCACTAAATTACAGCGACAGATTCGTGACAAATCCCGAAAGTCCACGCCTTGGACGGAAAAGGATCAGCAGAATCTGCTTCGCCTGCTAACCACGGTTAAAGGTACACAACTCCATGCCATCGATATGGGTGAGTTACTGACCGTAACCCTTGGATTCACCACCAACCACGTGTGGGCTGTCGTGCACAATCCCCGCAATGAGTTAGTATACACGGCCCACAAGACGCTTCAAGTGGCGCAACATCGATATGGAGCTATGGGAAAGATTCTCCTAGCTGAACAACTGATGGAGCCGTTAGCAAGGGGGCATGGGACATTATGCGCTCCTGGTGCCACATTGTTACCCTTGCTGGACGCGGGAAGAATCGACCCACACTTTCAAGGGGAATCTAAGACCTGGAATACGCTAGTACTAACCCACCATTATAATTGGCATTGTTGGAGATTGGAAGACACGGTACCTGATCCAAGCCCAGAAGATGAGGAAAAGGTTCCTACGCTGTATGGAACTTCAGCCCCAGCGTGGATGGCCTCGGACGGAACCTCCCGACACGAAGGAGCCTATGGGTATTACTGTAAAGCTTGTCATGATAAGGGAATTTTCCAAGCCGACCCAGATGATAATTCGTCCCAAAAATGTGAATTATTAGGATTCCTGAAGGTACTGGAACATTGTTTGATGTATCATAATGATACACTCCCAGTTCCGATCATCGCGATTGATTCGCAGTATATCTACAAAATTCTTACGGGCATAGCTTTTCCCACCGAGAACTTGGGTGATTGGCGAGACATCTGGAGGACGTTAACTAGATTTGTACGCCTTCCATTGATTAGGCACACTAAGTCCCATCGTCCAGATACTGACCCAGTGCATGAGGTAATTGATAAGCTCTTGGAGGATCCACTCCGGACCGACATAGCTTTGCCTGTCACATCTACCACTGATCCTGAAGCAAATCCATTCCTCGCGTGGCTTCATGAAAATTGGGGTCACCCGGGACCACGGGCTTGTCATCAACGTTGGTGCCGAACCATTACAGAACCGGCCTCATATGGAGCCAGGCGGGATTGGGAAAAGGTAGCTCAGGCCTGTGAAACATGTGCTAAAGAAAAGTGTCATAAAACCAAGCATCAGATCGGAGCTTTCGATTCTTCACAATTTCAGGCAGGAAAAGTTTGGCAGGTAGATTTACTGGGACCCCTCCCAGGGTCTAAACCGCCAAATAAAGGACTAGTTGTGGTTGATTTGGGGACCAGACAGTTACAGGTTATTCCCTTGCGAAAAAGCAATGCCACTGCTGTTATTGCTGCCTTAACTGCTGTGTTTGCCACCTGGCAACCCCCTCATGAAATTCAGTCTGATGGAGGACCTCCGTTTAACTCTAATGCTTTGGATAAATTTGCTCGTCTTCATAATGTGGCATGGCATCTTCATCTGCCATACCACCTGCAGTCCAACGGCGTTGTGGAGAGACACATAGGTCTATACAAGGAGCAGCTTCGCCTTAGAGGAGGAGGGACGTTTAAAAATTGGACTAAATTTAATCACGATGTCCTTATTTCACTAAACACTGCTAAGCCGTTATGGGACGAAGCTAATGTCCAGAAACCCCCACCTTGGGAGCCCAAGTTCCAACCTGACGAGTTGGTGTGGATTTCAATACCTCACCCTCATCAGTCTCATCCACAAGTTCACAAAGGGACAGTTCAACGGCCGGGACAATATCCCAATACCTATTCTGTCCAACTGGAAGAGAAGCCTGATTGTCCCCCTATTATCATTCATCACAACTGGATGACTCGCCGTTCCGACGTTCACCCAGTATCCTTACAGTGAAACCAATTATGATTCTTTCTCGTTGTGTTTTGTCTTGTTATTTTGTTTTCTTCACAGGTTTGATCCCAGCAAAAGCGGTAATCCACAACCACCTGATTCCAGAAAGTGATAGTTGCGAGGGAGGCACTGAGAGGACAAAGAACCCATTTGCTCAGGACTTGTCATGGCACTATTTTCATTTGTTAAATGTTTACTGACATTGTCTGTTACAGGAGAAGACGGACCGAAGCGGAATGTTCTCCAATCAGACGATGATCAGCAGTTGTTGTTATGTGTTCAAAATTATTTGTTTATGTATTTATATATATATATATATATATATATATATATTGGTTGCGAAGGCTTTGCCAAGTCAGTGAATCCGTATAATGTGCTTATGTGTCGAAAGTTCCAGTTGTGCCGTCGGCAAGGGGGCATGTCATAACCCAATGAGTTTGGTGCCTTGGCACTATGGAATTTTCTTGACACACAAGAGCCTCTTGCACAGCGAGGGTTTTTGCTGCATAAAGAACCCGTGTGCAGGAGAGAGTTCCCGCCACTTTTGCAGCTGCTTTTGCAGGATGCATTTTCTCTTTGCAGCACGGAGGTGCACGGTGCAAAGAGTTCCCGCCATTCGGATGCAAATTCGTGCCCCGCAATTGGCTAGTGCTAAATTATTCACACGTGGCGGCCGGTAATTGGCTTGCTGGCCGTTTAAAAACTAGCGCGACTTCCGCCCAAGTCGAAGAGCTTTGAGCACGCTGCAGAGTGCCTCTTAGAGATCTGACTTGCAGCTAGCTGATCGATAGACTGATCACCTATCGATCCTTCTTCCCGTCGCCGAACGCAGTCCCAGACGTACCCTTTTCCCGCCGGCTTGAATTACGGACGAATTTACTGGCATTGGCCTCGCCAGCTGGAGCAACTCACATTGTTGTCCAGACGACCGAACCGTTTCCGTCGCAGCCACCCGCGACGTAAGTAAAGTTTTTTGCAACCATTAAGCCTTGTCAGCCTCTCTATTCACCAGCCCGCCCTGACGAACGAGTAATTTCTGAATCACCTTGAGTCGGTTCAGCCCGGCTGAGACATTTTCATGTAAATGATTCTAATAATAAATACTCACCTGGAAAGTAGAAAGAGAGGCAGAAAAGGAAAGACAGCAACTAAAACTGTTATTGTTCCATGCCTCCATCAGAATTAGCTGTCAAAGGCCTAATTCTACACTGCCTTTTGCAGTTATTTACACTAGTGCCAAATGAATCAGAATGGTAGCATTTTACATTGGCATCTGCTTATTAGTTTAAAATGGTAACCTTTTCAATCAAATGTAAACTAACTCCACTGTTTTCTATAAATGCATTAATACGCTAGCATTTTAGAAAAGACACATTTCTGTTAAAGGGAATTTAGCACTTCAGTAACACCTCTAGATTATAAAGTCACTTCAGAAAGTCACCCCCAACCAAAAGTTCTACATTTCTATTTACTTGGGTGGTCAAAACAACAGTTTGCCTTTGAGCCAGCAGGTAGAATACAGCAGTCCTAATGTTCCACAGAACAGTTTATTTGACCCTTCTCCCCTCCCAAAGTCCAGTGATTCTCAACCAGGGTGCCACCAAATCCTTTGAAGGGTGTTGAAACATGTGAAGAGATGAGTAGATCAGCACAGGCTCAGGCTTGTCCCTACCTGGCCAAACTTCTACCCCACTGCCTGACCCTTCTGCAAGGAGGTAAGCACTGTCATGTATAAATTAGTTTTTGAAATTGGATGCTGTTCAATTCACAAAAGTTATTGAGGGGGGCTTGAATCCAATGAGTTTAAGGACCACTGTTCTAGTCTTTAGTGCCCTGTGGTGGCTAATAAGTAATGTGTGAGAAAGTAAAAGCTTCCTTTTGTGCATTTTCTCAGTTATGAGATGCTCTAAGATCATATTTTTACACTGTCACTTAGCCCACTTCACTCTGTACTTCCACTGCTTCTTCTTTTTTATGCAGTGTACCCTGTGTAAGTGCACAGCCTCAGAATGAAAAAGGATATGCACTTATATTGACCAGAGAGACGTAGTTAGCCATCTGGAATCAAGCAGAAGGCAGAGTAGATTTATACCGAACCAATTAACTAGATTAGGGACATCTATACAGCACAGGCTTTCATGAGTTGAACCTCACTTCATCAGATGCTGTGAAAGGATGTGCAAAGACCACTGTATAAAATGGAGAGAGGGATTTGAATACAAAAGTAGAAAGAGTGGAGGAGAGAGAAGCAGGGTTGAGAGAGCCAAACAAGAAAGCAATAAACCCATAGGAACAAAGGGGTCCCAATGCTAATCCAGGTAATAGGATAAGAATCCATAGTCCCTGTTTAAACCATACTTAACACAATCCAGTCTGTGGATGATTTTTTGTTCTGCAATTTCACATTCAAATTGTTTTTCAAAGGTTTGCTGCCTAAGAACAGCTACCTCGAGGTCAGCAATGGAGTGCCCAGAGCAGGAGGGTAAAGTGCTCTGCTACAGGTTTCTGTCTGTCTGGAGTTGATGGCATTGGTGTCCATCCATTTTTACACACAGAGATCCCCCTAACTGTCCAATGTAGACAGCAGAGGGGCACTGAAAGCAGTGATGACTTATATAATCTGTCTGGACACTACATCACTGACCTCAAGGTGCCAGGTCTCAGGAAAGAAACTGGTTAGTCATTATAGTAAAAGGAAAATAAGGACCACATCTATGCAGAGAAAGATATATTGGACTGTGAATGCTTCATTCTTTGAAAAATGTAACACTAGACTGGACAACCCACTTAAAAAACAACATCCTGATAGAGCAGCTTTGGAATTTTTTTAAATCTCTATTAAAAAAATTGTAGCTATCCTGAATACAGCAAAAAAATCAAGGCATGTCAGAGAACTAAAAAATGCCATAGCAAAAACAACAAAAAACAGATGTAGAAAGTGAAAAGAGAGAGTGAAGGATAAGTTGCATGTAAAGGGCACATCTCCATTTTTATAGTCCAATTTAAAACATGTTTTAATCTCATTTCAACTTGCAATTTTATACATCATTATGTATGCGTAACAGTGAGGACTCCATTGAACGCACATGCAAGTAATAAATTTTGCACGTGACAGAACACTAATTTTGAGGGAAAGAAAATTAGTCCCTTTATCAGTGTCTCTGTCTCATGTATTTCCTCCCTCTCTGCAGGAGGCCAACCATCAGACATTGATATTTAGGTCTGCAAAGTACTTTAAACTTTCATTTCTACTTTTTAGTGTTTAATGCTTTGATCAAATTCTTCTTTTGAGAAGTTTACCACAGAAAATATGCTGCAGACAGGTTGACTTATGCGTTTTATACCTGAAGTTTTTGTATGAAGTTACTCTTGATGTTGTCTCTTTTGACTATATTGCAACTTCTAAGAGGCAGATAAAGAATATGACTAACAAGTTCAGATGAATCAGCTCTTTCAGTACAAACTAGATTAGGAATACTGTTTGATCTGACTGTGATTTCCACAAAGTTTTAATATTATGTCTTCTGAGTTAGACACCTTTTGTCAAAGATTGCCACCCAATCTCAGCTCACAAAGGCATTTCCGAACACTAGTTTCAATCTGACCTACATATACTAGTTGTTTTTTCTATGTCCACAACTCTCATATAAGCAGTTCTATTGTGTGTGATTACAGCTAAGCATAGTCCTATTCAAGGTATCGAATCAAAATAATTTGATAAGAAGATAGCTCAAGTATGAAAGCCATTAATTTGCAAAACTTTAGTTAATTTTGTTTATGCAGTTTCTCCTTGGTGTTTTACTTTACAGTCCATACCTTGCCACCTCCTGGCCTCCTCTTCACTTTCTTTTTGGTCTTTAAATCCCCTCACATCCTGAGTCAGGGCCATCTAACTTTGGCGCAGCCAAGAGCCACAAAAAATGCTGGTGTCTGGCCTGAGCCACATGCTGTACAGCAGTGTTTCTCAACCTGTGGGTCGTGACCCAAAAGTTGGTTGCAAGAATACATGAAAGGGTTGTGGATAAACTTTAAAATGGATTCTCCTTTAAAGGGGAAAAATGTGGGAAACTGTGGGTTTTCCCTTGCAGGCCATCAGAGTTCCAGCCTGTGAGGGACTACCTGGAGGCCCCCCATGCCCCACATACTTGGGGACTAGGGCCTGGGGGTGGGAGATAGCAGGTCAGGAGTGAGGGGCACTGGGTCGGGACTGGCCATCAATGTTTACAAATGGGCCTCAATACAGAAAAGGTTGAGAACCACTGCTGTACAAAACGCATGCTGCAGTGGTACCCCCGCTCCCTGGTATCTCCCTATCATTGCACAGACTGCTGCAGGCATGCAGCTCCCTAACTCCATAGCATGGACTCCTAGGATACCCCTACCTGACTCCGCAGGTTATGCCAACCCCATGACAAACCTCCCCCAGTGTGTGCGGTGTTCGTTGTGCAGACCCCTGGGATTCACCTCTCCCCCCATCACTCCATGGGCTATACCAGCAACAAACAATTCCCTCTTCCCACTGATCTATTTTTGACTAATGCTAAGTTTGTCTCTACCCTGCACTGAGTCACAGTTCTTGTTCTCCTGTTAACAGAAAGGTTATAATTCATTCCCCCAACAGGAATCAATAATGTCAAAATTATTCTAAATAAAACTGTGCTTAAGTTAGGACACAGTTAAAGTAATGAAGCAGAACCATGTGAAGTCAGGGCTAGAGTCTAATCTCAAGAGGTATCAAAACCCTCTTGCTATTTGTCATTACTTCTCATTAAAGTAGGTGGCAGTGCCCCCAACAAAGAAAAGCAAAATTGTTACTACTATAAAGTGAGTAGTTGGTGTGTCTGTGCTTCTGTCAGCATCCTAGAGTATGCTGGTCACAACCCTCTATCAGTGAAGTCGACCCTCTGTCCCTGGCACCTGGTTGAGTCTCACATTCAGTTTTTGTACATGCCACATTGTTGTTCTACATATGTAGGCTAGAATTATCAAAGGTCTTAAGCACTGATCTCTGTTCCCACTGAAGTAATTAGAAACCTTCCTACTGACTTTCATTTGAGCACAGCTGGGTTAGAGTGCTTTTGCAAATCACACTTAAAGCCATCTCTTATATTCATCCTAGATCATGGAATCTCTCATTTAAAACTCCTGATTTCTTTTTATATAGTACCTCTGCTCTCTGTAAGTCTATTCATAACATCTAATGAAATAGGCTGTAGCTTACAAAAGCTCATGCCTCTCTGAACAAGTTAGTCTAGAAGTTGCTATCCTGACCTGTCTTCTGCTCAAAATTCTTGGAGTTTACCATTATTTTCTTTTCCTTACATTTTTTTATGTATTCAATATGTGCTTCTGAATGAGACCTGAGTGTTGTGATAGACAACAAAATGAACATGAGCCACCAATGTGATGCCATAGCTGGCAGAGGTAATCAAACACTGGCATGCATCTAACAAGACATCTCAAGCAAGGCTAAGGATGTCATCCTCCCTCTCTACTTGACCTTGGTGAGACTGCAGTTGCAGTTCTGTGTCCAGTTCTGGGCGCTGCAGTTCAGGAAGGATGTGGAGAAGCTTGAGAGAGTCCAAAGGAGGGCCATGCGCATGATTAGAGGCCTAGAGACCAGGTTGTACAAGAAGACACTGAAAGACTTGGGACTGTTCAGCCTGGAGAAGAGAAGACTCAGAGGGGACTTGGTGGTAGCCTATATCAAGGGCCTAGGGGAGCATCTGATCACCAAGGCCTCCCAGGGGAGGACAAGAAACAAAGGGCACAAGCTGATTGAGGATTGCTTCAGGCTAGACGTAAGGAAAAACTTATTTACAAGTTAAGTACCAAGGGTTTGGAACAGGGTCCCCCCAGAGGTGGTAGTCATCCACCCTGACGATCTTCAAAAAAGTCTTGACACCCATCTTGCTGGGGTCATCTGATCCCAGCAGTCCTTCCTGCCCAAGTGCAGGGGGGCTGGGCCTAATGATCTGTAAGGTCCCTTCCAGCCCCTAACAACTATGAAACTAAATTTCTGCATTTATTTATCAAATGCTTTTTAATTTCTGAAAAGTTCAATGTTCTGTTCTTCAAAAAAGCCTTGGAATAACTGTTTAGTAGAAAAAGTATATCCATCCTAAAACAGTGTGTGGTAGGAAGCTTTCACCATCCCGAGTGCTGTTCAATAATACCTCTTTGTGCCCCAAGTACTTCAAGTACTGATTATAGTCTCCTCATTCCTGCCTGTATGTATAGTCACAAAACAAAAAGGCAATCCTCTTTGTCCCCCTGTTTTAGCTTTGCAAGATACACACTGGAATTTCGCTGGAGTAATTAACTGACTTCAGTGGAGGTACTCAGAATTAATATCTGTAACTAGGAACAGTTTGATTCAAACTAGCTGTATTTAAGAAGTCGCATACACATTAAATAAAACGCCAGCAGTTGATTTTAATAGATAAGTATATATATAAGCTAGTACTTCATAGCAGCTGCTTAATTCTGGTTTCATTTTGAAAAACTGAAATCAATGTAAGGAAAGTGCCCACGTGAAAAGAACTGCAGTCTTTTCTCTTCTGAGAGACTACAATTTCAGTGGCAAAAATCAATAAATGAGTTTTGTTGTTAATTTTAATCAACATCTAAGAAAGAGCAGAATTACTTAAGCAGCAAAAAGTGTTATGAAGAAATCTGCAAGTTTAATACCTCTTTCTTCTTAGCCTATTAATTCTAAATAGAAAAGAACACAAGCATAGGGCTTAGTGCCAAAAATATATGCTGAAAAGGATTACTGCTTCTTAACCAGTTTCTGTTGTGTGGAATGGAAATAGTATTAAACAAAGGCAGACCTATGGTGTTTTGTTTTGTTTTTAAATGTAAAGTAAGTACAAAAAGGTGGGCCACAGGCATGTGGGGGTGTCAGGAAAGTGTGGTGGTGAGGGAGGAAAAGGAAAGGGAAAGAGGAATTAAATTAAAAAAGATTTGCCAGCTAACCCCCCCCCCCCAAAAAAAAAAAAAAAAGAAAAACAACCCCAAAACAAAACAAGAAACCCTCCAAAATGTACAAAGACAGAACTGGAGTTGTTTACCCTATTATCTTGTATACACCTTCACCTTTTCTGCCAAAAAACACCTGGGGAAAATTGGGGTTCATATTATATGTGAGGAAAAGGGCTCTCAATAGGTCTGGAAACATGGGAGGAGGGGAGGCAGAGCACAATGGTGGCAGCATTGGGGTCTCTCACCCCATTCTCATTAAAAAACTAGGAGACTGTAGCGTCGACACCTACACAGTCAAATGGGTCGCTAACTGGCTGGAGGGCCACACCCAGAGAGTGGTGGTGGATGGGTCATTTTCGACCTGGAGGGATGTGGGCAGGGAAGTACCCCAGGGCTCAGCCCTCGGACCCACGCTGTTCAACATCTTCATCAGTGACTTGGACGAGGAGGTAAAAAGCACCCTATTCAAATTTGCTGACGACACTAAGATGTGGGGGGATGTGGGCATGCTAGAAAGGAGGAATAGGCTGCAGATGGACCTAGACAGGTTACAGGGTGGGCAGATGAGAACAGGATGGGTTTCAACACTGACAAGTGCAAGGTGCTGCACCTGGGAAGGAAGAACCAGCAGCATACCTACAGGCTGGGGAACTCCCTTCTTGTCAGTGCAGAGGCAGAAAAGGATCTTGGAATCATTATTGATGCCAAAATGAAAATGGGCTGACAGTGTGGGGACGCGGTCAGGAAGCCCAACCACACCTTGTCATGCATCCACAGATGCATCTCGAGCAGGTCCAAGGAGGTGATCCTCCCCTTCTATGCGGCACTGGTCAGGCCGCAGCTGGAGTACTGCATCCAGTTCTGGGCCAGGAGAGATGTGGACAGCATTGAGAGGATCCAAAGGAGGGCCACCTGCATTATCAGGGGGCAGCAGGGCAGGCCCTACGAGGAGAGGCTAAGGGACCTGAACCTGTTCAGCCTCCACAAGAGAAGGCTGAGGGGGGATCTAGTGGCCTGTTGCAAACTAGTCAGGGGGGACCAGCAGGCATTGGGGTGACTAGAAATAGCACTACCAGGAGTGACTAGAAATAACGGTCACAAGCTGGCAGAGGGTAGATTCAGACTAGACATCAGGAGGCACTACTTCACTGTCAGGGCGGCTAGGATCTGGAACCAACTTCCAAGCGAAGCGGTGCTGGCTCCTACCCTGGGGGTCTTTAAGAGGAGGTTAGATGAACACCTCGCTGGGATTGTTTGACCCCAGTACTTTTTCTTACCATGGCAGGGGGTTGGACTTGATGATCTCCTCAGGTCCCTTCCAACCCTACCAACTATGAAACTATGAAACCCTGACCTCCGGTACTTACTCATATTCCAAGGTAATTTTTTTCCCCCTTCTTGGGGACTTCCCAAAATAGAGGGCATATTATGGTTGGGGGAACATGTGATATACAAGAAAAAATTTGGACCAAAGAATTGGAGTTGTAAGTCTATTTACTTCATCTTTTCATGACACAAATCAGAAATCACGCTTCTTGGATGACAGAGATGTTTCAGGAAAACTTGTTATAAAGATTTGACATATTAATAACTGAAGTTGAATGTGCAATTCAGTACAAAAATAAATCATTTAAATATTTTCAACATTCTTTCATATAAACACGAATCCACTCAATAGTCTGTTAAGATCAAAAATCTTTAAGCAGCATCAGCTAAGAAGTTACAGATGAACTCATCAGCAATATTTAGATAATCTTCACTTGAAAATATTAACCCAAAAATTAGAATATTTTTTCTAGTAAATACCATTTCTGTATTTTATGCTAGAGATAGCAAATATCCTTTCATACTTGTCTCAACAACAGTCATTAAATAGTCAACAACAGTCATTGAATCTGTAAGTGGTTTTTGCCACATTTCTAAAATTCTAATTGAAAACAATAAATTTATGGTGGAGAGTTGATTATGTGGAAAGTCACTTAACTGGGAGGTTTTGTATTAACAAAAGGTATCAACCAGAAGTTTGGTTTTGTTTGTTAGCAAGACAACTGTGTGTTATTTACTAGTACTTCAGGATTTTAAAAATTACACAGAACCATACTGTCTTCCTGTTTCTAATATTTGCTGTACACAGTAGTTAAAATATAGTTTTCAGCACTTCATACTACAGTGTTTGCTTATCTAGAAAATATAATTATTCAGAACAATAGTAACATTATTCTGGATAATCAACTTTCTGCTGTACATTCAGACAAAATGATTGGAGCTCTCATTTCTATACTTGTTTCATGACCCCGCCTGCTCTCTGCTGCTATCTAGAGACATCTATTTTTATTAATTAAATCCTGATAAATATAATTTTCCACCTCTATGAATGCATTTAATCCAAATATTTCAATAATGTTTACAGAAAGTAAAATGGAGGGTGTTGTGAACTGACACAAATTAGGAAGTTAAAGACCCCATGATATGTCTATACTACTTCATTATGGCACCAGGCAGAGCCACATAACGAAACGTGCTGTGTTCTCTCCACCCATGCTAGCTGCCACACTAAAAGCAGTATGACCATCTTTGTGCAGCTCCGTGCGGACACCAGTTAAATTCTGCTTCTCACTATTCAGGTGACTCCACTGCTTCCAGTTTGGTTTCTCAAGTATTGCACTGTCTAGCACCATAACTGACCAGTCCAATGTGTTCTCAAAAGGTACCTAGACATACAAAAAACTAGAACTCTTGGTTCCAAAATGATACCTTTTATTAGACCAACCAAGTACACCCCCAAAAGGTACCTAGACACTGCAGTGCTAAATGTTACAACTGCTAGGTATCTTAATGTCTACTGTAGACTTCTTAGCCCAGAGTTGAGTGCCCAGGTTGCCCATCCAATGCTCAGGGAAACTAGGGACCCTCAAAAACCAGTCAAACAGGGAGATGCCTGGTGTGCTTGGATAGAGGTAGATGCTTATCTATACCAGTAATTACCAAGTAGGGTGCTACATCATCCTAGGATACTGGGAGATCTTCTGAAGGTTGACACAGGAAGTGTGAGGAGATAAGCAAATAAGATGTGAACAGCGTTGCAGGTATGACTGTGCCACAATAAACAAGAGTTCAGGCTCCTGAAATGCTGACTTTTACGATGGACAGTTTGACCCCCAACATGTCCCACTTACTGAAACTGACCCTCTCTTTTCCTGCCACACCTTGACCTTGGATACTGCTGGGAGGGTTTCTGGTCGACAATTGGAGTTTATGGTGGCACTACGTGGGGCTTTGCCTCCTCTTCCACACGTCAACCAAGTATTATGACATCGTCTAACTTCCTTCCCACAAAGTGGTGCCACCCCTATGTTAGTTTGCTAGATGTTGTTAATGTGATTTCAGAGAAAATGGTATCAATTCAGATCAATGGTCAGTCTACCTAAGTTTCCGCCTAATTGGTTGATCATAAATAAATGATAATTAGTGAATACCAAAAATGTCTGTCATTCATTAATCCTTAAGAAAATCAATCCACCCAATTAATATTGTTAATCCATCAAATAATAATAACCAATGAGATAAAAAAGTCCACAATTCCTTGATCATTAAGGAAATCAGTCCATCCAATTAATTTCATTAGGCAATCGAATAACCATAATTAATTAAATCAAGAAAATGTCTGTCATTCATTGATCATTAAAGAAATCAATCAGTCAAATTAATTTAACGGAACAATCAAAGTACTCTTAATTCATTAAGGGCTAGGTCTGCTCGCATAAGAAAGTTCCTGCTTTCTAAAAGATGTGAACCACACAACACAATTCCTTCTAGGTAATCAGCCACTCCCCATTCTTCTGACCCGATGAATTACTGTCTGCTAGCTTCGCCATGCCCCAGTCAGGAACGATAAACACTTCATCAGCTTCATCAACACCTGCTTTACTTACCCAGCGGTGCAGCAGCCTGCACTGTCTTCCCACCATTCTCTCTCCCTACCACCTGTGCTGGACATCTGGTTATACAGTCGAACCCCAGGTGGTCTCCAATATGGAGAGAGCAGGAGCTTACAAGTCAGGGCTCCTGCTTTTCCTTCCGTTCAGCTGCTACCGCTATCTTTGTAAGGACACAGGAGAACCCTCCAGCCCTTACTGGGCTATGATGCTTCACACAGATATCAGAAGGGGAATTTCTGGGGGCCCCTACTCTCAGGTTCCCTTCTGGGGGGGACCCCCTGCTTCCACATAAGGGCAGACTCAGGGTCCTCCTTGGACCCTCTGCAAGGAGACAAATACTATAATATAGCACTGTTCAACTGGCAGCTCTCATAAGACCCCAAAGGGTTAACTTGTGGCCTCCAGGCTCCTGGTCTGGGCACTGCTCCCTCCACTGCTTCAGTTGCCGCTGCTACTGAAATCTCTGGATTCTGCTGCCTTCCCCACCCTGCAAGCAGGGCCAAGGCAGCCTGCATCCAGGTGGCTTGGGCAGACTTGGGGGGCCTGCATAGCACGACACAGAGGAATCTTTCTGGCACAATGCGGTGTGTGGGACACAGACACGATACAGCAGGGGAGGCATCCACTGCACAGGGGGTATGTGTAGGTAAAGGGTGGAGGGTGACATGCTTCATGGAGTATCATGTGGCCTGTACTACATGCAGCCCATACAAAATACGGTCCTCAGCTACTCAGAGGTTTGACAGCTCTGCTGTAATAAATAAATTAGTTTTTTAATGAGGTGCTGCTTAATTCACAAAAAAAGTTATGGAAGGAGGGCCTTGAGTCTTAAAAAGGTTGAGAATCACTGGTCTATAGCAGTGGCACCCAACCTTCTGGCCCTCCAAGCTGGGTGAGTGGCACAAGCATCAGTCTGCAGACTGGATCTCACATGAAGCTGGTCCGCTGGCCTGATCATATGCTGGACCTAATCTGGTCATGTGCCACTCCAATCCCACGTACAGAGCCATGTTATCCAGCCCATGTGACTCCCTACAGATCTAGAAATTTGGCAATAGAAGAATAGCAAGTAATGCTGCCACCACTCCCCTGCCACAAAATTTCTGGACCTGTGGGGAGACCTGTGGACTAGATGATATGACTCTGTGGGTTAGACTGGGCCAGTGGGCTGGGGGTTGAACACTCCTCCTCTATAGCACAACAAGCACCTCCCTCTGCTTAAAGATCCTTAGCCAGGCACACTCTCCTAGGGACCTAAGTCCTCTCTATGGAAAAAAAGAGAGACATCAGAACACCCACTATCCTACACATTACAGTACTCCTTGAAGAAGGGGGAGGGACCCAGGTTTAGATGCCGGCTTGAGAATAGACTTTATCCCTCATTTCTCACTCCCACAACTACTAAAATAACAGTCAGTCTCTCTCCAACACTATAAATATTTATTAATAGGAAAAGTGACATGGGCCCCAATCAAAGATTGAAACCCACCTCACAATAGTCAACAGCCCACTGAGGCACTTTCCTAATATGTGAGTGACTGAAGGTCAAGTTCCAGCTGTCAGGAGGTGATGTGACTCCACCAGATTGTAATCACTTACATTAAGTGACACGACTACCAGTGAGTGGTATTCGGTGATGCAGTGGCGAAGGAATGAGACCTTAACCTGCACTATCATGCGGACAGTGCGTGATCGCTAGTAGCCTAACCAATCAGGAGTTACCCCTAGAGCATGACTGGCTGGACCAGCATGCTGAGGCCTCCAGAATGTTCCATCAAAGGGGGACCCTGATTGGCTAGGGAGTCTATAAAGGGGGTTGAGCACCTCGGCGCGAGGTCCCCAGACGCTCCCGAACTCAGGAAGACACCCTGATCACTTGTCTTGTTTGGACAGACCCCTAGGCCTCTAGCTAGATTCCTAGCATAGGCTACCTCAGCTTATAGCTAGACCACGCGCTATCCGGAACGCCTTGTGTGTTGCCCAACTAGGCATCGTACTTGTACCGATAGAATTTTCGGCTGCAGTCGACCTTCACGATTACACCTTGCTTGTTACTCGCCGCTACCCATCAGTTGTTCGTTTTTCTACCTGTACCACGTCCTCCGTGTCTACCTGCCACTGTAAATAGTATTCAACTCGTTAATCATCTTGTTGGTTTGTAAGTAAATTTATGAATTTTCTTCACCTACTACTTGCCGCGCTTTTTTCTCCTCTCTCACACTTGGCATTCCCGAGCGTGTCTGGGTTGGGGTCACTACTCAGTGCCCCACTCGACACGCAACTGAGGCCATTTTCCAAACACCATCCTTGAATTATGGCCCACACCAGCTGAAGTAGTTTTGGCTGAATCAAACTACAAAACAAAAAAACCCAAAAATCTAGTACATGAAAGCATTTGTTGTTTTGTTTTGAAATGTCTTAGTGGTAACATTGTTCTGGGGATTTTGGTTTGCAGTTTATTTTAGTTTGGTTGACAATATACCCCATCAAACCAGGCATATAGGTCAGGGGGGACCAACACATGCCCTGCGGGCCACATCTGGACTGACCCAGCAGGCCACATGCGGCAGGTCTGGCACATGGGCTGATCACAGGTTGGGGTGGGGAGAGGAGGAGGGTGGACTCCTTGGGTGCACACTGCATGTGACATCTGTGCCAAATCAGCCCTGCCTGGTGGCTCTGGGGCTGGTCCAGATGGGGCCCCAGGCCACCCATGCACACCAGAGCCAGTGCACAGGGCTAGTTCAGTGAAGTACAGGGCGCACTGCACGAGGCAGTCTTGCCATGAGGTTCGTGCCACACACAGTGCAGGGGGCCAGCCCAGGACATGCCCTGCCCATGGCATCCCACCAGCCCAGCCCTGAGTGCTGGCCAGCAGAATGTGGCCCTAATCTGGCCCAATGATCCTCAACCAGCTGACCAGGATGGATGACTCTGACCTGATAGATAAAAATGTACATTTTTTTTAACATCAAAAATCAGATTTATGTAATTGTGTTTTTTTAAGATGCTTTTTAAAAAAATATAAAATTTATATAAAGGTAGTTTTAATTTAAGGTACGTTAAAGCTCAAATATATCATCATGGAATAGTGATTATAACTTCTAATTATATACTATTTGAGAAATATACTCATGTAACCTTTTTAGAAGTTTTATAAAAAGGTCATAACAGGCCATGGACTATATTATAGGCCCAATCTTACAAGGTTCCCAGAGGCTACTTTATAGATTAGTTAAGATTAGTAAATAAACCACTCTACCCAATGGGACTCAGTGCTCAGTCTAGGAGATCCCATTAAATGCTGTTTCAGTTCTCAAACCATGGATTTGCATCTCCAGAGATCATAGGCAGATGAGGTTCTTTGGGTAGATGTGATATCTTCTATTAGATCAACTAAATAGTTGGAAAAAATTGTTGTTTGCAAGCTTTTGGGCACAAACACCCTTGTTCAAGCACAGGGAGAGTTTCTCTCCAGAGACAGCATCCTTGGTAACAGCAGTATACAGAGATGAGGTAACAGACCTGTTGACACCCTCCACCCCCACATCAGCCCTCTTGTCTCTCTGCAAGCTTGTGTAGGCACAGTCAAGCCCTTACCTTTCTCTAAACGTGCAAAGTTTCAAGAAGTCACATGAATAAAAAATATCAAGCAGGAATTCACTTTTTTGTAGAAAACAATGATCAAATCGAGGCCTCCATCCTGACCTGCGACTTAAATCATGATTTAAAATCAATTTGATTTAAATCAACCCCACCCTGGTTTGACCCACACAGGGGTATGCCAGAGGCGCAGACCTCTGGGGCAGGGACAAAGGGGGCCTGAGCGTGCATAACTGCACCACGGCCCGCAGAGTAAACGGCCGGAGGCTGACAGGCGCCTGGACCCGACCCGACCCGACCTCGACCTCCCAGCGACGTGCACAGCACGACCCCGGGGCGGTGGCCAGGAACAACCCGACTCAGTGAGCGCGGGAACGCCAGTCAGGCTCTGCCCCCGCTGCCTGCGGCTCCACGACAAGAGTCAGCGACTCGCGCCGCTAGCGCCGACGACGCCCTCGGGACAGTGCGCAGGCGCGGCGGGGGGGAGGGGGGCCGGGCTGCCGCGCAGGCGCAGGACGGCCGCGGCTGGGCGCGGGCCGGTTTGAAGCGCGCTCGGGCTCCATGGAGACGGCGCCGCCGGGCGAGGCAGAGGGCAAGGCGGGCCCCGGCAGCGATGGCGCGGGCGCCCGTTGCTCCCACGAGCGTCGGGGCCACCGCGCCCGAAGCCTTCGCCGTGCTGCAGCAGCGCCTGCGGGCAGCCGAGGATGAAACGGGCGCGCTCGTGCGAGACCTGCAGGCGCTCGGCGCCGACGGGCGGAGGTGGGGGCTGGGCTGGGCTGGGCTGGGCCGGGCTGGGGGGCGGGGGAGGTGCTCTCCTTGCCCCGGGGGGCGCCGGCCTCACCCACGCGCCGCCGCGGTCTCTTCCCTCAGCCTCCAGCCCGTCCCGGTCCGGGCTGCGGACGCCCCTGGGGGCCGCGCCGCCATTAGCCCCGTGCGGGCCCGCGCCGCTTTCGCGGGGGAGAGCGACGTGCTGTGGAAGCGCTGCGAGGCGCTGGTGAACCGCATGTGCCGGCTGGAGAGCGTCGTCCAGACCCTGAAGCTCAACGTCTTCCGGCTACAGACGGAAAAGGAGCTGAACCCGCAGCATGCAGGTGTGGGGGGACAGGGACAGGGCCAGGCCCACCCTGCTGCCTGCTGGCAGCCTTCCTGCTTCACAGCCCTGCCGTTCCTGCTTTTCTCTCTCTCAGCCCACCTAGAGCAGCGCTTGAGCGCGGTGCAGGAGGAGCACCTGCAGGAACTGAAGGCCATACAGCTCGAGTTACTGATGTCGCGCCAGCGGCTCAGCAAGGCACAGGAGGCCGAAGAAAAGGCCAAGAAAGACGTACAGAGACTGAGCTCCGCACTCGAGATGGCAACAGCAACCAAGGTACAGAACAATGGTTGCAAATGCAAATCCTGTGCTCGGAGATGCAGCTAGTCTTCAAGGATTACATCTCCAATCGATGCCAATACTAGTAGCCAGTCTTTTAAAAACAAAAACAACCAAAAAGGTGCTTATTCTATGCTTTGACAGACTCCAAATTGCACATGCTTCATTAGAAATGCTTTGGCAGGTTCTGGTCTTTTGTCCAAGACAGCTAGAGATCCTCAGATGAGGAGAGGTGATCATGGAGTATTGGCTGTCATCCTGTAGTCTGCAGACCCCTAGGGATCCATGAAAGATGACTGATCAAAAGTATGTGAATACTCACACTTACCATTCAAAGGAGTCTGTACCCCATTTAAAACTTCCAGTAGGGTCCATATTTCCATTCAAAATTTTTAGGGGTCTGCAAGTAGAAAAGATAAGGTTGAAAACCACTGTCCTGGAGGTAACCAAACCTGGACAGGAAAATTTATTTCTTACCCCTCTAAAGCGCAGGGTCCTCCTCATTGGAGTCTTAAGTGCTCCTCTCATTTTGCTAGTAGTTTAATCTTTGCCTATATTTTCTGGATTGTACAGCTTCACCACAATTAAGTGAAAGGGGAATAAGATGCATTATGTTCATCCTAACATCTTGATGGTCTCAAATAATAGGTCATGAACAGTGCATAAAGCACTCATCATTTTAGCACTCTTGACCCAGACTGTAATTGGCAATCTAGTCTTGGTATAGTATATGATGCAAGACAATAATAAGAGATTTTTGCGCAGTCAGGTTTGGCATACTGATGACTGACTGCAGAAATGGTTTCTCTCGTCTTTTCAGACAGATGCAGCAATTGCAGTAGAACAACTGAGGACAACAAAACAGAAAATGAATCTTAGACTTCAGGAGGTAAGGGCAAGAAAAGGCTGGGAAGAGTGCAGTTGTTGAGCACTGCTGGGAAAAAATTTGAATGGTGATCTGTGTAAGAGTACCTCCAAATGTGGAATAGAATGTCAACACCTGAAACGGAAACTTGTGAACGTTCTTAGAACTGCATCTGTAACATCCTTCATGTGTAACAGAAAAGAGTCCAGCTGCTGAACAAGAGCTGGATTCCATGCTATGAAAGCAAGGGTATTCATAGCTTTCAGTCCTCTTATGGTTATAGAGAAGACATTTTTGCATTCAGGATATGGAACTAATGACTTGTTTGCTAGCTAATGAGGTAGTAGTAGAAGGAGATGTCTTGTTATAAACCCAGTAAAGAAGTATTGTTGAAACATGAAGCCTTAGATGAAATATAGCTTGCCTCCCAGAAGCTCACACCTGTAAGGAAACAGAAGATGCATCTTAGTTGTTTAATAACCCTTCTAGCCAAATAAGCAGCCAGAAATGCTAAGAGGTATCCTGGTCAGGTTTTCGCCAGAAGGATGCAATAGGTAGAGTAACCATATGTCTTGATTTGGCCAAGATACTCCCAGATTCTTTAGGCTTGTCCTGACCAGTTGATCAAAAAAGTCCCACCATGGAGTCTGGCAGGGAGGCGGAGCAGTATGGTGTGCAGGAACAGGTTGGGCAGACTGGAGCGGGTGCCACCCTGCCCATGAGTGGCACATCCTTGCTCCTGCACAGGAGCAGTTTGCCTAGTGCACCATACCGTTCTGACTCTCCGCGAGACTCTGGCCTAGGACTTTTGACCAACCACCAGCCTGTGGACTCTGGGAATCTCCCAGCCAAGTCAGGGCATACAGTCATCCTAATAATAGGCAAACTTCAGTGGCTGTCATCTTCAGGGCACAGAAAGGATGTGTGGTGGGCAGGGGAAGCCCTTCACTATATCAAACAAGTTCTTTCCTTTTAGAAAATTGAGTTCCTAACAGATGCCAGAAAACCAAGCTGTTCCCCACATTCATAGCTGTCAAACCTACTGCTGTTAGTAGTTGTAGGTTAAGTGAAGGACATGGTCCACACACAGTCATAGTTAGAAGTTAGCTTTTTGAGAGAATTTTAGGAAAATACATCACTACCTTAAAGTTGCAAACTTACAATAGTTAGTTAGATTAATCACTACTTAGATTACTTGTACCCCCAAGACCAGGTAACAGAGCAGAACTGTCTCAGTCATCAGTCTTTTGCTGTGCCTCCTCTTGGTGGAACCCAGCTTGTTCCATAGTTGTATCTCTGGATCCTATACTCCCCACTACCCGTTTTTCATGAAGACACAGTGAACATATGTGAACTTCCTTTGTGGCCAAGTCAGGCACTTGGTTGATTGACAGAACTGGAGCATTTCTTTACTCTGTTGTTTTTATGTAAACAAAACTTGATTTGTGGAAGTGTAGGTCTCTTGCACTCAAATCAGAAAAATAGGTAGATCTACTATGTTCGTAGGTTATGTCCCCTGCCAACAACGATGGGAAAAAAACCCCAAACAAACAAACAAAAATCACTTACTTAGCTAATAAGTTGTTTTTCTGCTTTCTCTCTTTCTTAAAAAAAAAAAAAAAAAAAAAAGAGGATCTGTACTATAACTCCTTAATGTAGAATGGGGGTGCAGTTTGTTTCAAGTTACATACGACCCTGGTTATGAATAAGGCAGACAAGGTTCCTTGGGTGAATTTGATATCTTTTATTAGACCAACCCAAATAGTTGGAGAATAGTTATTTGGGTTGGTCTAATAAAAGATATCAAATTCACCCAAGAAACCTTGTCTGCCCATGTCCTTAGACCAACACGGCTACAACCTACACCCCTGGTTATGAATAATACATTTAGATACTTGTGTTGTACTTACTGGAGGATGACATCTGAAGAACGTAGAATTTCCTTCAAATAATCAAAGTTATATTCAGCCTTCACCACTTCCTGCTTTGTTCCCAATTCCCATTTAGTTTACAGAAGCAGAAGTATCTGCTCCTGGCTACACTAGACCAGGGATGATCAACCTGCAGTAGGAGTGCCACAAAGTGGCATAGGCATCTTGAGTGTGGCGTACACCAGATCAGGGAAGGGATTAGCAGCAAATAAGGTAGGAGGCAGAAGGCAGAGCAGAAGATCAGGTAAGCAGTACAGAGTAAGGAACAGAAGGCATAGCAGGAAGTTCTGCTGGGTAGAAGAAGGGGAGCAGAGTGTATTCAGGGAGGGTGCAGAGCTAATTCATGGCATATCTGCCAAAAAGGTTGGCCCTCACTGCACTAGATGAAGTGTGAAGCACTCAGTATTTTGACATCCCTGAGTAACATGTAGCTGAGCCCCAGTCTGAATACATGAAACAGTTTGTTTCCTGTAAAGAAGTTAGTGTCAAGAGAGCATCTTTATTCTTAGACGTGTGAAGCAAGCTCTTACTATAGGCCCTGTAACAGGGTTCTACCCCAGGGGTGGCTGTAATGCCCCTAGAGCACCTTCTCAGCTCTTGTCCTCTCTGCTTCTTTTGAGCAATCTCCTCTTGAGCTCATCTGCCAAGCCTTGATGTCGTTATGTCTTTAGAAGAGGAAGCTGCCCCAGTACTTCCTAAGCAAGGTCTCACGCATGAGTGCTTGCATCTCTACTTATAGCCTTAAGGGCTAATCACAGCCTCTGAGCTTCCCTTACAGCCATGCCCCACAGGCATTACCAGTCATGGCTTAGGTGGGCACTTTGCCCCAAACCCCAGGCCACCTCAGGCCTCTACTGCCTCAGCCTTTCTGGTCTCTGCCTCTCCATTCTGGCAAGTCCCTTTAGCCTAGCCCCATGTCTGCCCCCTCTCAATTCTGGGCCCTCCTAGCCCCATGTCTGCCTCTTTCTTGACTCTGGGCCCACTCAAGCTCTAACTCCATGCATCTTTGGCTTTACTGGGACCTGCTCTTGCTTCTACTAGTCCCAAACTCGAGCCACTGTTCAAACTCAAACAAAACACATAGGGGTGTTGGTTTAAGGCCATAGGCAAATGAGGTGCTGGTTAATCCAGTAGATTCTCCCTAGGCCTGAAGAAGGGTGTTTGTACCTCAAAACTTGTGGAAAACAATTTTTTCCAACTGTTTAATTGGCCTAATAACAGATATCACATTTACCCAAAGAACCTTATCTAACAAAACATATAAGTACTCAGGCTCTAACAACAGTCCAAGCTGACTGGCCATCTGCCAAGCTTCCCCCTGTCTTGAGTCCTATCCCAATTGTAGTAAACATTTGGTATCTTACTGGCATTGTCAGGCATCACAGAAGTCAGCACAGTCTCTCGCAGGAGCTTTTCACTGTGTAGCTGGCAGGGCCAAACTGCCTGCTTACTCTCAGGTACAGGCATTAAGAGGCTCTCTTAAGCCTCTCCCCATTCAGTCATGTGACCCTGTAGGCACTCTCAGGAGTTTCCCCACTACCCCTGCTTTTCCTGCTAGAAGCCATATTCAGGCCCCTGTTTCCCAGCTGACTGCCCTTACTGCTCTGCCTCCTTCCCCAGCATGAGTTACTTTCCTGTAATTAACCTCTCCTAGTGTCATGCACCCTGGTTTGTCTACTGGCAGCCATTTCATTACCAGCTGGCTTACTTCCTAGCTGAGTCCTCCCAGATTCAGCTCAGCCTGGTACTCTTTCCTTTTAAAGGAACAGGAGCCTTCTGGCTTCCTGTTACAGGCCCTCAGTAACTCAAAGACAACTGTTTCTGCTGAGTCAGGCGCTAAAAGAATTTACCTATTCTATCTGAGCTTCCTGGAGCAATAAGAGGAACATTCTTAGTATCCTTGTAGTCCCAAGCATGGAAACACATGTGTAGGATATACATGACTCCTTTTGGACACTTATAAGTGAGAAGTTTGATTAAAAAAAGCTGCTGTGGTAAATGATTCCACTAAGTTCTCTGTATATACTGACTGAGTTAATACAATTGATCCTATTATGGAGATTCATTAAAAACAGGTTTTTGGGAAGAGGGTTTGGGTTAGTTCTTTTTTAAAAGGACGGCTTTCTTTTTAGCAAGGAAGAGCCCAGTAGTAGTACACTGCCTTGCAAAGACTTCAGACCCAAAATTTGAGCATGGTGTAGCTTCAGTGAGCCTGAAATGAAAGGAAAGTTTGCTCTCTGCAGTGATCCTTCCCAGCAGATTCTGAAATAAATTTTGAGTCAGTCCAGGAAGAGGTCCTTCTAGCCCTTGGAGGGAAATAAATATTGACATGAATATGACAATTGAAGTAGAAGATACAGTTGGATTGTTCAGTATTTCTCCCTAGAGCACCACTTCCATTAAATGCTCTGCAGCATCTTTACCAGTTCTGGTATTACTAAAAATATGCCTGCTTGCTGTATTGGAACTCCATCTGCTTCAATAATATTAGTTTTGCTTTACTTGAGACTGTGTTCAGTGACACAGCCTATGTTTGGTCTCTTGTAGCTAAAGGAGCAGCTGTCTAAGGAGGCAAGTCAACGGCAGTCCTTGGAGAAATCCCAAGTAACCATGCTGCGTCATGTGCAGGATATGGAAAGGACTGTGGAGGCAGAACGGAAACAGGTTGGAGAAGCACAGCACCTTTTTCTTTCCCTCTTTGAAGGAGACTTTTTCCACCCAGCAACAAGGAGCTGTAAGGTGCTGGATTGTGGAAAATCTTTGCAGTCATTTAGCTGAGAAAAAAGGTAACTTATTAAGATATGAGAAGTTGAAGACCAACAAAATCTTTAAAAAGTACCGATCTGCAGAGGCAGAACAGCAGTGGGAAGGCTTTTGTCCATATTGGCTTTTTAATAATAATGAAAAAATATGCACAGATGTTCATGATACTTTATCAAGAGAAATATATTTGCTATAACTAGTTTGCCATACTTTCTTAGTTTTTTTTTAAACAAGGTTTGTGTCTTTTTTATAAAAAGAGGTATACATAGAATACTGAGAACAGGTTACACGCATCTTGAACAGCAAGAGTGGAACATTAAAAATGACTTGGACTTGGCATAGTGTTGTATGAGAAAACAATGATTCTGAGAATATTCTATAGGATTCTTAAACCTTTTGAGAATAACATAATAGCAAAGGTGCTTTTCCATTATTGAGTGGATTTGTAGTAATAACCCTTATGAAAGGAAGGGAAAGTGCAGATAAAAAAGTATTTTGCATGCATTTTAAACAATGAAAAACAAAACAAACAAGCAACAAAAGACCACACAGACCCACTGCAACATAACTAGTAAAAGAAGAAACCCCACATGCAACACAAGTTCCAAGGTGTACGTATGCTTAAATAGACTGTCAAGAAGAAGAATATGGAAATTATCTTTTGCTACTCCTGGAAAAACTAGTTTGGGGGTCTCAAAGGAAAACTAAATTAAGCAGATTCTTTACATTTCCTTTTGCTGCACCTGGAATTGTTCATACTGCTCATAAAAACCTCATTTTCTTTTTTTCCTGCTTCCATTCTCAGATTTTGTGGGTTTTCCTGATTCCTGTAGACATCCACTTATACATGAAAATAAAGACTGAGCAGAGTTGCTTAGAGTGAAACAAGTGAGGCACAGATTTGGTTTTGATCATTCAAGATTTAATGTATCTAGTTGACCCAATATATTTTTATAAGTGAGAGATGAGGCCAGGTGAGGTATCAACATGAATCATCCTAACTGTTTGGTATAAATCCCACCTTTCTGTGATCCTCAGTAATGTTGATCCCTTTGCTCTAAATATATATATTCTTGACATTAGAAATAATGTCACAATTTTAATTGGAAACTTTCCTACAACCTTGTGTTAGGAAGTATCAGCCCTGAATGACTCTGTTCTAAAATAGAAGGCTTGAAACAGTCTGAAACAGTTAGGTTTGAAGGTCTGAAACAGTCCAACTATATTTTCCACTCTTCCTCTAAGCTAAGCTCTTGATCTGAAGTCTCCTTAGGCTCATATGGATTTTTTTAATGAAAACCTCCCTATCCCATGGCAAAGGGGTGGGGTGCAGAAGGGAATGAGGAGGGAGGGAGGGAAAAATGATTCTTTTTCTACAGGTGCAGCTGTTGCAGCAGGACTGCCATGGTCTGCACCAGGAGGTCCAGCTGGCCCGAGAGAAGCTACAGGAGGAGAAAGAGAGAACTATACAACTGGAGCAGGAGTGTACACAGTTGAAAGCTGAGTTGGGTATGACAGCAAAGTCACAACTACAACCAAATTAGTCCTACCACTCCTCCACTGCACCCAGGGAGAAGGAACTCAAATGATTGAGGTGCATTATTTTTAGAGCTAATAGGTCCTCCTATAGCTAATGGGAATGAAACTCTGCTTATTGAAATGCTTAGGTCTTGGGAATGAAACTCTGCTTATTGAAATGCTTAGGTCTTGAAGTGGCAGACAAGGTTCCTTGGGTGAATTTGATATCTTTTATTAGACCAACCCAAATGGTTGGAGAATAGTTATTAAGCAAGCTTTCGGGTTCAAAAACCCTTCGTCAGGCTTTAGCTTGTATGTAAATCTTTTCCTGACTGAAGTAATAATCAGGAAAATAAAACAGAATGGCAGTTTTCTTAGTGGATTTCATCAGCTCAAGTCTCTCAGACTTAAACTATTGAGTAAGCACTGGAGTTACTTTTTGAACTGGTGTTTAGTCTTTTGGAACATTGACTAAAGCTGCTAGTTAGTAATGGGGAATTTATGAGAAGCACCGTACAGGGGAGAAATTTGGTAAGGAACATAAGCAATCTCTCAGAACAAACTGAGTGAAAATCTAGTTGTTCTGATCTTGACTCTGTTTTATGGAAGCGTGACGCTTACAGGTGTAAGCGACCCAAACAAAGGCTATATCTTTAAAAAACAAGGGGCATTTTTCCTGGCCTCTTTTTAAACGGAAGGGGTTCAGGGGGAAGGAATCCTTACCTCTATTTCTTCCAGAACAGGTCATTCACTGTAACACTGCAGAATTCAAGACCGGGGGACCCCCAAGGAACCTTCCCTTGTTATCTGTCTGTCCCAGATTCTAACTCCTTCTGGCAGAGAACCACTCTTATGGTTATTGTATTTCATCCTGAATACCTCTGCCTCACAGAGTCAGTTAACCCACTGTTCATGGAAGGGTTCCAACATCTACTAGTAAGCTATATCAAGAAGAGAATCTTGCCATGCTATTCAAATATGGTCCACTGGGTGTGAAAGAGCTTCTCACTATTGGAAAAAAAAACCCTTTTCCTCAGAAAAAAACTAAAACAAACATCCCAGAAAACTAAGAAAACGTGTGTCCTGCCAAGTGAGAAACAAGGGAAACCATGAGATTTTTTGGGGGTACTGAAGATACTACTGGTCACTATGCACTTTGACCCTTTCCCCAAAGGCTGAAGTAGAAATAAGTGCTGCAGCATTAATAAAAACAAAGTATTATACTTTGGAGTATTTAAGGGGATTTATTTACCTCTGGGGGAGAGAGAGATGCAGAAAACAAACATGAAATCATCCTTCCAATTCAGGGTTTCTGCTTTTATTTGGAAGACCTTTTGATTGTCCTTTCCAGATCATATTTTCAGTGTGTGGTTTCCCCTCCTATCCCCACAACTTTTGTTGAGACGTCTCTTCAGCATCTTACCTAAGAGTAGTGCAATATTGAAGGGCAAGGTATGCCATTAGGTTCATTCAAATAGAATTAAAAACAAAGCAAAACATGCTTTTTGTCCCTTGGGTTTACATTTGCTCTAAGCTAGGGATTTTATTTTGACATTGGGACACACAAACATGTATATAGAAACTCTGTGCAGCAGTTATTGCAAGTTAGATTGTACATACACTGAGCACATGTCTGTACAAAATGTTAATGGCAGTTTATAAAGTTAACTCAGTTTGTATATGTAACTAAAATATTTGGATGTGCAGGTGACAGGCAGTTGTAAACTTTATGTATTTTAAAAGTTAGGAAATAAGAGTCTTGCCTGTGGTTACCAGGAAGGAAGAATATGCTCTAATAATTATAATCCTGTTAACCTGAAAGGTTAGATCTTTCAGTATTATCAGAAGTAGTAGAAGTCATGCAGATTTTGGCCATATGAAGTGACTAAGTAAACAATTAAAAAATAAAAATGCCATTTTGTTTTATAACGAGTTTCATGGCTCTGCTTTGGTTTTGCTCTGTTCTAGAATCCAAAAATTGCATCATTTCCCACCTGACTGAAGAAGCAAAAGTAAGTTGTAAGCTATGTTCATGGGGGAAAAAGTATGACTTCTTTTTTTCCCTTAAGGAAAGCAGCAAAATGCCAATATACATCCCGTCTTGCAGACCCTCTGTTATTCTTTTTCTGCACAATCACTGTTAAAAAATGAGCCAGATTGGTGGTATTTTTTACAAGAACAAATCCAAACAGACACCCAGAGGCTTCCAAGTGGTCAGTTTCTTTATCCCCCACCCCCCCCTGCCTTTTGGACTGCTTCTGATACCCAATTAGAGTTTCTACTAGTAGCCTGCTAAATTGTGCATGTTTTTACCATTATGAAATGAATGGAACATCCAGAATTGACTGCAGATTTCCAAGTGTGGCTGCATTCAACCCATCTACTTACTGGTTTGTACCGTGGTTATGCTAGGTGTTATCCAAAGAAGTGAGCCCTTTGCCCATGTCTTCTTATATAGAGAGCCAAAGACCTGTTGTTGAAACCAGATAGATTTCAAGGAAGGTGAAGTCTAGGCTTTGTACATACATGCAGTGTTGTATGGTGGTAATAAGCCTTGACCTAGCAGATGTAGAAAGTATGGCAGGAGGAGAGTTTAGGGTCAAGGATTATGCCAAAGTTACCAGTACCAAAGGAAAAGGGGCACAAAGATGTGCTTGGCTACCCAAGTAACAAAAGCACATCTACAGAATTCAACTTAAGCATCAATCTTGGGTGACTTTGATATGGTTAAATTCGTAGTGAAAGTTTATGTATAAAGTGCCAACATGACTCCACTAAGGTAGTCCTGTGACAGCACTAGGAGGAGCTATTAAATAAAAGTGAGAGAAAAGCATTACATAAACTGAAATTTCAGATTGGATGGCAAAATCACCGTCTGTTAACCTTTGCTCAGGGAGAAATTTGTTGTATGCTTCCCTTTAGAGTGCACAGGTCTCTTTCAGCAGAGAGCACAAGGAGAATATGCAGTTGCATTCTGAAATAACTGTCCTGCGAGAGACAGCTGAAAAAGTACAGGTAACGAAAATAGCTTTGTTTCCTGGATTCTTGAGCAGAAGTATAGGGAAAGAGTCTATAACTTGTCACAGGAGATTTTTTCAGTATGCCTCCTGGCCTAGACCTGATGCTGATCAATATATCATCCATTCTTCCCACAAAACACGTGCTAAATCTAATGCCTTGCTGTTGTCATTTGATGTCCCACATCTCCACTTCAGCTTTCTTGCCACCAACTTAATGTCATTACTCAAACATAAGTGCCCATCTTGTAGCTGCTTTGATGATTAAACTTGATTGTTAATGAAGTATTGGTGCTGTTAGTCCTAAGCTTCTTCACTTCTTAGTTAAGGGCTGAAATGGGAGGTGAACCCTCTGTTGTAAGATTATAAAAAAACAAAAAACTGGGTCTTTCCAACAAGAGATACTATTGCTCAGAAAAGCTGTGGGCTAATTTTAGGTGGTTCTGTGGCCTGTTATATGATGAAGGCTACATCATCATAATAAAAGTTACAGCTTTACAGAGGATCCTTGATTGTTAATTGCTTCTCCGTTATAAGCAATACTATATTTTCCTCATATACAACATGCACCTTCCCCACCCCCTCAAAATCAGGCTCCTAAAAATCCAAGTGCAAGTATTAGGCAGAGAAGCTTATTTTCTGCCAGGGTTTCAGGCATCTGAGAGAATCAGTGGATTTAAAGGCTTCTTTTTTTTTCACTTTATAGGTGTTAAGAGTCATCTCCTTTTTCAGAGATCTTGATTTTTCACTAATCAAACTAACCTTTCTTAAGTTTATTTTGGTGTCTGGTAGCTGCTTGTGGTCTTTGTTTCACAGCCTCTCTAGCTGTTTTCAAAACATAGGTCCACACATGAAGACTGGTCTTCAGTAGCAACTAGGGATTCAGCTTTAGCTATATAGGAAACGGAAGGGGAGTCAGATTAGGCACTGCCCCTGCTCTATGCAGCCATAACTGGAAAATGTTTGCTTTTCAAAAAACAAGGTGAATATTATATTTGGGGGCATTTTGTATGCAGTAAAAATGTGGTAGAATCATCAAGTGTTCTTCATTTCCACCCTACAGAAAAAGTGCACTTGAAGCAATGTGAATGGAGCTTGTCAGTGTCAGTATTTTACAGCAGATGTATAGCTCGAGAAATCACAGAAATAGTGAAAAGCTCTTTGCAAAAGCAAAAATATTACATAGTGCTTTTTTGTAACAGAACTAAAAATAGAATTATAGGAACGTAGAGCTGGAAAAAGGACACTGATATATAGTCTAATCCATTTTGTAGAAGTCAGATCATGTATTCCTCAGTCTCTAATCTAGTCGTTAAAAAATTCCAGCAAAATCCACAAGTACCCATAAATAGTCCATTCTGGTATTTCATTAGTCCAGTGGTTAGAAAGCTTTTTTTGATGTCAAACTAAAATTATCTTTGTTACAAATTTAAAGTAAATGTCTTCTGATCTTTTCTGCCGTGGCCAGAGAGAACAAACTTTCCCCACTTTTGGGGTAACACGTTGTTTCCTTGTATTTGTGATCCACGTACCCTGAGACGTGCAGCATGCTAGCCAGTTATTTACAGTTCGCATTCGCACAATGATTTCTTTGTTCTTGAGTGTAACACTTGACTATCATTAAAATCTAAAAAGACAGATTATTTTTATCCCATTCATCCAGCTTGTCAAAATCATTTTGAATGCTGACTTTGTCCTTCAAAGTGTTTGCAACCCCCGCTCCCACAAGCACAGTATCAGCTACAGCTTTCATGAGCATCATCTCTGTTCTGCTCTCCAAGTCCTCAATGAAAAATTGAGCAGGACTGGAATTGTCTCCCAGCTTGATAGTGAATATTAAGATATGGTTTTTCCAGCCAGTTGTATAGTCAGTCACATGATGGTAGTTACATATAGACCAGACTTCCTTAGCTTGTTTATAAGATTTATTTGACTTTACTAAAAGGTTGAGACCTCTCACATATGCTGCTTTCCTCTGCATGGAGTTTAATTTTGTTAGCAGGCTCAGTTGACTTGAGTGCATTTATCTTACTTAATTACTTATAACCTGTGCTCCCCTATCTTGGCCTGCATTTCTATCTTCTTGTTAAAATTAATTTAATATAGTTGATCACAATTATCTCTTTTGGTTAAGATTCAGCCTTGAAATAAAATGTATGTTCTTTTTTTCCTTCTCTTTCCTAGACCCTTAATGATCAGTTAAACCAACAGTGTTCAGAGCTGAGTGCTACACTCCGAAGTGTTTCCATGGAGAATGTTAAACTTGTTTCAGACCATCAAGCTATGCTTAAGGTATACTGTTCAATGTTAAGCTATAAAAATAGCTAGTGTGAATCACATTTACAGAACAAGAAACTGGGTCAGGAAGGATAGGGTGGAGAGAAGACGGTAACAATAAGCTAGTACCCTGTAGGAGTTGGAAAAAATATTTTATAAATAATGAATTCTACTCACTAATCTGAACTGGTTTTGAACACTCAGTAAGAAACCCTGATGAAGTGTAAGCCTTATAAAATCCACCATCCTATTTAATAGCCAGCACTCTCAAAAAATTAACATTCAAGTAAGGTTGTATAATAGACAGGAATGTGAGTTCTCCCTGCTCAGTCTACATAGTACTGAAAAAGTTCTAGCCGGTGTTGGTGCTTTACATCTTCTCTTAGCATAGTTACTTGCTCTCAGGAGTTGGCATGCTTCAGCACTACCACAGGTTATACTGGATAACACTAACAATAGCTTTCTGTCAAAGGAAGTAGGGGCTTCCTTTTGAGAATAGCCTTTCAAGTCTAACACCTCCCATAGTGTGCACAATTCCCTGGTCCATTGTCTACCTCAGTCCTCTCACACTCATAGATCCGATCCCTTTTCTCAAGTTCCTTCTCTTCAGTTTGTAATCCAGAGTTCTTCCAAACTCTATAGACCTTCTGTGGAGCTTCTCACTTAGAGATGTTCCTGTTCCCCTAGTCTGGAAGCTCCTACTTCTTCTGTTGCCAAGCTAGGACTGACTCTTTTCTTCAGCTTCCCCAACCTTTATAGCTCCAGAAAAGGGTGAGCTGGAATTAGCACAGTCACACAAACTTAAAGGGCCCTTTACCAGGGCTGCAGTAGTGTTTCCTCATGAACCTTTTAAATGGGTTCCCCGGTACTATTAGAGCATGGTGTTTAATTTGTTAAATCCAGACTTTAATCAGCTTGTTCATTTCTCTAAGAGGGTTTCCCCTTTTGAAATTTATTCTTATACACTGTCTCCCCACACAGTTCCTGAAGCTTGAAAATTACTTTTTCTTCAGTGAAGAATTATGCTGTTCTCGCTCTGGCATCTATAACTATTTTTTTGTCAGTCAGTTTAGGTCACTAGAGTGGTACAAACATTCTTAACTATGTGCTAACTCATGGGACTTTCTCAAAAATGAAGGCTTCACTGTCATCATTTGATAGGTCTCGAATATATGCATTTAAGGGATATGCATCAATTTTTTTTTTAAATTAGCTATTAAAAGGTTCCTCTTTTGGACTTCCTTTAAATAACATTTCTGTAGCTTTCTAAAAGATACTCTGCTTAATATTTATAAGGTTATGTCTACTCTCTCTTGATTTGTGTATAAGGGTTTTTGTGCAGACAAAGGAACAGCACCAAACATTGTCACTCTTTGTATTTTTATCAAAAGCTGGGAAGAAAACCCTAAGATAATTTCTGGTATTGCACAGCTGACAAAAACTGCAGTTGTGGCAAATATATTGCTTGGTATGCTGCACGCAAGCACATAATATACATTTCAATATGGCCCAATGTAAGGTCATATACCAAAGAAAACAATGTAAATTGTACACCCTGGATAGATGACTATCCTAGAAACAATGATTCTTCTGAAAAACTCAGGGATAATCAACTGAATGTGAGTTTCCAGTGCAGCACTATGATTAAAAGAGTGAATGTGATCCTTAGATACCATGGCCAACAGTTAAGTGGCATATCTTTAGGCCTGAAAAAGGTTATGTTCATACTCTCATGTCAACAATAAATATTAAGTACACAGTATTCAGTAGTGTAGTAGTAGTAGCACCCAAGCTACTGCCTTTATTTTCAAATCTACTAATAGGAAGGAGCCCCCCAGAGCTCACTGTTAGAAGCCTTGAAAATGGGAAGAGTTACTCAGTTTTAGGGCTGCTAATACCATAGCAGCCTCAGTCCGAGACATGGGAAACGGCTAATCTAATCCAGCTGGAAAAGGTATAATAAGATTCAGTGGGTATAGGCTGAAACTAGACAAATTAAAATGGGAAATTAAGATGGGGGCGGGGGTTAACTGTGATGGTAATTCCTGAAAAATTTTAAGACTTAAGGTTGGATAACTTTCCAAAAGATATGCTTTTAGTGACTACTGAATTTGAAGCAGACATTAATACCAAGATGCCTGCATTATGCAAGAGGTGATACTAGATGAGAACAATGGTCCAGTCTAGTTTTAAAAAAAATGTATGAAAATACAACTGGGCCCACTACTTTATCTTTTCCCTTTCTCTTTGTACACATCTGCCTGTGGCCATTTTAGTTTCACCTTTGCTATTGCTACTACTATAAAAAATTCCCTCTTTCAGGACCTAGGGAAGAGCTCCCTTAAGCAACACATCAGAAATGTTCTTGTGCTAGTGCAGGAGACAGGAAGTGCAGTTGTTCTCCAATAAAACCATTAAATTGACTATTCACAAAGCACCCCCAAATGCACAAAAGCAACAAGCTGAGGTATTTGTTAAGAAGAAAGGTGATTATGGGCAATTATCTAAATAATTCCACTAGCACCACACAGGAGGCTAACATGTAGATGTAACTCACTGTCCACTTTGCCTGAGTTATGCAGAAATTATTTTTTAAAGGAAGGGGGAGAAACACTATAAAAAGCAACAACATCTAACTATTATAATACCATTCTGAGGGAGCAGCCAGTGCTAGAAGAAAGAGTGGGTTGTAACTAAAGAGAAGACTGAAGATGAAGAATGACTGAGTGGAAATCCTTGAGAACCTGACCTAGATCAAAGAGATACTGAAATCCCTGCCTAGGAAAGGCAAGTGCTGTTTAGATACTTTCTCTAAGGGAAAGGCCATGTTCAGTTATAAAAAGATGGAACAGAAATCTTGTAACCACTGGGATAAGCAAACTTTATTTAAATAGCAGCTTTGTACCCTCTGTCAGTCTGGCTTTGTTCTCGTTTCCTGCACAATCCCCAGGCTTCCACACCAGTGTTTCCTTTCCCTCTTCAGGCAGAACAGGAGAAAATGACTCAGAAACTGCAAGAACAGGACTTGCTGCTAGATGCTGCTCGTGCCAACATTATGGAGGAGTTGCAAAGTGTGCAGAAGGAAAAAGCTCAACTTCAGAGAGAGCTGTGGGTGAAGATACTTCTGATCAGTAGTCGCTGTCCTGTTCTTTCCTCATTCAGTAGTCCTCTTTGTATCCTGTTTCTTGGGTCTCCCCAAGCCTCCTCCCAAGTATTCTCTATTTCCTATTGACTGGAACTGATTTGGACTTAGGAACACAGTCAAGCTAATCTTGATGGAGAAGTCTTACGTTAATATGAAGTCCATCTTCTATTCATAATGGCCTAAGCATGCAAGGGACAAAACTCTAATTCATTTATTTCACATCTTGTTTGTACAGGGAGACCCTGCACTCTGAGCATGCCACCTGCAAACAGAAAGCAAGTGTAGCCGAGCAGACAACAACCACACAAAAAGAACAGCTAGAATCTACTATTGCTAGACTACGAGGTGAACTAGAAACAGCACTGAGAGAGAGAGCATCTCTCCAGATGGAAAAGGAAAGCCATCAGCAGGAAGTACAGTGGATATATTGTTGGTTTTTCATTTTAAAGATGTATCACAAGATGCACCTTTGGCATTCCTATACTGTATGGTCTTCTACCATTGTGACATTTCAGTGTCCTTGAATACATCACCAGTGCTGGTCTACATCATATACACAATAAGAACACAGACAGTAACGTATGCAAGATAGTAGCTTAATCTGTTGGGGAAGAAAATTGAGGAAAGTGCATCCTGCTTGCGTGGTGATTAAGAGAAAGAAGATAGCAGAGCTATATGGTCTTCTAATTTTAATTTTTTCAGAATTGGTCTGTAACCTTTCTGTCTGAGATGCTGTGCTACTATTCTCTAATAGAAATACATATATGTCTTTAGGTTGAGTACACTAGAGAGGTTTTTTGACTGATTTAAAAATGATCTTTTAATTCCATCTGGCAGATAGAAAAAACAGCAAATGAAGTAATACAGGGGAGGAACCAGCTGGAAATTGAATTAACCGAGAACAAGGTACCATGCAGCACACATAGCATCTCTGACTTCTGATTCTGTTCCTTCTGTTGTATGGGTAGTATAAACAGTTTTGTCTTCCCTGAGTCTGTAATGAAAGTCTCCTGCTAGTTCTAATGTCAGCAACACATTGAAAATTGCAAGAGAGACCTGAACCATGAGTGGTTTGTGCATGGGCAGGCATTAAACAATAGCAGCAGGAATGACTGGTGCCTCCCAAGACTGGGGGGCACCATGGCAGCAAGCGGGGACCACCTGCAGACACTGGCAGCCATGTTGATGGTGGGGGCGGGTGGCAAGCAAGGACTGTCTGCAGCCAGCGGTGTCTGTGGCAGCGAGCAGGGATTGCCTGCAGCAATGAGTGGCGACCGCCTACAGACACTAGCAGCCACGTCCACCTAGGACCCAGCACTTTGCAGGGTAGCTTTCCCCACCAAGGAACCTCCAGAAAGGAACCAGCCAAGTACTTCAGCCAGTAAGAGCAACTGCAGAAGCAGCCAAAGCAGGGAGTACTACTTTGTGAAAAGAAGTAGATAAAAATGGAACCCAGCTGGACTGCCCTTACCCCCAGCCTCCCCCTGGACTTAGGGAGGACACCCCAAATCAGAACACAGGTGTTGCCTCTTGGTATATCTGCACCCTTCTGCCTTGTGGCTTTGGAGGAAAACCTGAAGCAAGAAACCAACCAAAAACTACATCCTATCAAATAAGAGCAGCTGCAGGAGCAGCTAAAACCAGGATCTTTAGACATTCGGAAGACTCAGCAGTTTTGTCTGGACTTTCCTTGTCCTGTGCTGACTGGCTGTTCATTCCAGCGCTTTCCCTCCTCCACAATCTCTTCACCTAACCGCTCATTCCATACTGCCCATCTTCCTCATACCCAGTCCCCTTCCAGTTTCCATTTATTTTATTTCTTCTAAGTAAGTTTAGTCCAAAACCAAAACATTAATGGAACTACTATGACATTTGGCACCATCACACTGTTCACTCTGTAGGTTTTATAGTTTTCCTAGACTGGGTCTGTCTTCTCTATTTAGATTGTAAAGTGTTTTGGGCAGGGACCACATTACTTTTTGTACAAAGCTTCACACATGCCAACGTTCTCAATTGGTCAAGAACACAAGGGCCAACATTCTTGGTTGGGCCTTACCTGTTACCATAAACATAAATTTTAGTCACAGCTGATTGTTGAGCTCTAGCATCTTATCTATGTAGCTCTTTCAAATCTGCATAGCCTGGATAAATGAAAGGCTGGGAAGACTAAATTGCAACTGCTGAAAGGAAGGTAAAAGCAAACAACTCTGGATGTAGTGGGGAGAGGCTGTGTATAATCTGTAGCTTTGTGATTGAAGTTTGGTTCACAGATCATGTTGTGTCCAAGCAGAAACCTTAAAGCAGCATGATTGAAGTTGTATTTTCCCTTGTTTTACAGTTGGAAATGGGTGCTATGAGATCCACATTGCAGACATTAGAGGAAGAAAACATGAGGTTAATGGGCCATTTAGCTGCACTGGAACACCAGCAGGTAAACTGCTTTTCCTGTTAGCTGACTACCGTCACCCTTAGGTATAAGTAGGGACCTACTTAAATTGTGGTTTTTGTGCAGGCCGGGGGCGAGCCGGGCCTGTCTTTGCACACACGGGCTGTGGCCAGCAGCCCGGGCACGCGGGGCCGGAGGAGACCGTACAGCGGCAAGGCACGCACGGGCTAGAATTAGTCACAGAGGCGTAATGGTTGATTTAAAGATTATTTACTTACACCCAAGATGGTCGCGGTGTAGGCTGGACAGTTTCCAGGTGCAGCTCCGCTTAAATCCTCGTTGGAGGACTAAGACAAATTCAGTTCTTTGGCCCCGGAGTTGTTAAGGCTCCGCGGGTTCGGCAATTTCTTTCCCACGGAGTTGTCGAAGCTCCGTGGGTTTGGTTCGGCTCTCTGGCCCCGGAGTTATTAAAGCTCCGTGGGTTCGGATCTTGAGTATATAGGAAAGGGATACATCTAGGATTGCGCTCGACGACGGGGAGAGGCCAGAGGCTGTTTAGACCTCTGTTGCCTTCTTAAGAAACGCGTTGGGTCCGTGAGGATCCGCAGCGCTTAGAGATCTTCACACGGCGCAAAGTCTCCTCCTCCTGGTGTTCGTGGAGTTTTCCCTTGTGGGGGTCTCCTCGGAGTTCTCCAACTTGGGCGGAAACCACCCAAGCTCTTTATATGGCTAGCAAGCCAATCGCTAGCCGCCACATGTGCATGTATTAGAATTGGCCAATGACGTGGCACGAATCTTCATACAAATGGCGGGAACTCCTTTGCACTGCGCATTTCTGAGATGCACGAGAAATGCACCATGCAAAGAAAGCTACAAATTGGCGGGAAATTCTCCGTTGCACCGGGGTTCTCTTCTGCAGCAGAGAACTCCACCATGCAAGGAAGCTGCAATTTAGCGGGAACATAATTTAGCAGCGCCGAAGCGCACACAAACAAAAACTCACAACTTTGGGTTGTGACAGTTTTGTGATTTTTGCAGAAACCACGAAAAACGGCGATCTCCACAAAAAATGGCATGATTTCCCATGGAATTGACCCCAAAGAATGCTAACTAGAATACAAAGATTTAGATTTAAATCCAATACTTAGATTTATGATATTTCCATGGAATTTGCCATTTAATTATGTGGTTTTTGTCTCTTGGCCAACTTGCTGCAAGAGACAGGGCCGCCAGGGCCCCTCTGCTAATTGGCAGCGAGGAGTGGAGCTGACACAAAATACCCATGAAATCAATTTTATGCGCTGCAAAAGCCCTTTGTCTCACCACAATTTAAGTAGGTCACTAAGTATAAGATAGGGTAACTCCTGTTGTCCTGACTAGCATGTAACTATACCAGTGATTAAGCTGTTCTCTGGCCATCTTATGTTTCTCTAGTTTGGAAATCACTGAAATGTAAGAGATGCAAAATGTAAGAAACTAAGAAACTGAGGAAGAAAAGACATGTCACTATTCTTTTATAAGTTTCCCTTTGAATTTGTTCAAGTAAGAAGGTTTAACATCCATGTGGGATTTAGAATCAAGTAAAATGACCTCACAGCCTGAAGGTATCAAGATGTGACATGATTATTCTGTGATGCTATTCTGTTTTTAGTATGGATGGAACTTTTGCCTATATACACTATAAAATGGAAGTATGTTTAATATTTTTGTATGAGCTGTTTACACTTTGAGACTTAATCCCTGTTATTTTTTTTCAGTTATCTCCTATTATTGCTATAGCACTGCTCATCCAAACAGTGCTAGTATTGGTAGGACTATTACTTTAGACTAGCTGCAGTGTTTTTACCAGTGAGCTGTCTAAGTTCACTGAGTAGGCCCAGTAAATACCAGTCAGAAACTTAAAACCAGAGCATCTCAGTTATTCTTTTCACTTCTTCATTTCTTTCTACCTGCTTTCATTTCTAAACCATTTTTCCCCTGCTGTCTCTGTTCTCTTAGTGTCCTGCAAATTCCTTTTACACCTCCCTTCTTTCTTGCCAGAACATCTGTCTATCCACTTTTTCGCTACCTAAGAGCCATGGTATGTTCTGTAATCCTGGGGCCATCTGTATGGCTAAGTCTGTTTCTGCTTTTACCTATAGGCTAGGGTGGCTTAGACCCAAGGAGATGTAAATACATCTTTCTTCTGCTCTGTTGCATCACTTGGATGACCTTTACTGTTTGTTTCATATGAAAAATTTGAACAACTTAGATGAGCAAGAACATTACAGTAATTCATCAAGAGAGAAAAAAGAATAGAAATCAGGTAGAGGCAAAACGCTGAAGCCCAGGTTCCTTTTTTGGCTTGTTTTTCTTAGGAGATGGTGACCTATGCTCTTCTTTTCCCAGCATGCCCAGCAGCAGGTAGAACAGATTCTAGCAGAACTGACTGATAGTAAGAATAAACTTGCCTACGACAAAGGAAAGCTTCAGGTATCTCACTACCTTTTATTTGGTCTGTTCATAGTAGGAGCACATCTTTCGGGATTGTTTAATCAAAGCTTTTCACTATTTCATTTGGAACAAAGTTCTTGTATTTTATTTTGCACTGTTAGCAATAAATTTTAAGTAGTTTTGTATTTAAAACTGCCTTTGATTTCAGTCATAACTTTTTTTGCTGATAGGTAAAACTTTGTACTTCATATAATGTCTATGTAGGTTCCTGGTAAACAAGCCACTGGATATATGAAAATAACTGTAGAAGCCTGAAAATATGATGTTTTAGCTATGCAGTTTATTCTAAAGGATACAATAGAAAGGGAATAGACAGTGGCTGTGTCCAGATGAGCGCAGGTGTTTGTTTCCCTGGAGGCAAGTAGCAGTGATACACACCTTGTGTGCTGCTGCAACTTGCGCCCAGGAAGCACCTGTGCCACACATGCTCTGGCACACAGCAGGTTACCCTGGGTGGGGTAGGGGAGGCTGGAACCAGCAACTGGTGGGGGGGAGGGTCAAAAGCCCCCCAGTCCCCTCCTGAAAGGTAGCAGCATGGGGAACACCTATATGTGTGGTGCTGCAGACTTGTCTATGGTGCCACATACCTCATATCCTCACTTGTCTAGATGCGGCTAATGGTGGTAAGCATAGATGGAAAACAAAGTAAAGTAAACAGGCAATAGAAATGGTGGTGAAATTGAGATTCAGTGAGTTGTCATGGATGTAATAAAATCTGAGAAACCAGTGCAAGGATTTTTGGTGTGCTTGTGAAAAGAAAAAAAAAAAGAGGGTAGCAAGTGGAGAGAATGGTGGTTGTTTAAAAATAATGAGAAAGTAGCAGTTCTGTTTAGAGTCCCTTACAACTGGAGATAATCACAAGTGACTAACCAAAATACTATATTGAGCTTCGAATTAAAATGAATTCTGGTGTTTCAGTTTTGCTTGTGTGTGAAGATAAAATGAGGGCACTCTTGTTATTTCTGGTGGGGTGGGACTTCGCTTAGTGCAAATTTTTTTAGCTTTCATAAAATCCATCTCTGCTTCTGTGGCCTTCATAAACCCATTCTCTCTCTTCACATACTAAAAAAGTTCAGGAAAATGTTTGCCAACTATCTCTGCTTTTCCTCTAGACCAAAGTCCAGGAGCTGGAAAAAGAATTGCAATCTCTTGCAGATGCACACTTAGAGAATAGCCAGCTTCGCAAGCTGAATACAGCATTGGAGACCAAATATACTCAGGTACAAAATTCAGATCATGCCTCACATCTCAACCCTAAGTCAAACTGTACCTAGAGAAATCAAACTCATTACTTCCCCCAGTAATATCAAAGCACCAGTTAATTTTAGCATTAAACTTCTATTATAATTTTCAGGTGAACACAGAACTTAATTCTGTCAGGATTAACATGCAAAGGATTGAAGTTCAGCTAAAGCAGGTGCCAAACCAAAAAAAATCTGTTTCCTGAAGGGTAAATGTGTGTGTTCAAGCTGGATCATGCCACGTCTGTGGGGTTGCAGGATTTTCATGTTTAGCTCTCACTATGAGGTGTTTACCCCACAGAGGTTCCAGGGACCAAGAAAACTTCAAAAAGCCTGCCCCAATAAAACTGTGTTCAAAGGAGGAGTTCAAATAAATTTTAATAGCAATTCCAATACTGAAATACAGACAACAGATAAATGCTAAGACAATAAAAATAAAGCATATGAACTGCTGCTTAAAAATAATGCAGTACTAAAAATTCTAAAATAATAAAAGAAGCATTAATACAGGGTGAAAAAAAATCAAATCATAATGTTATGTAGTCTTACTCTAACAGGTGGCCAACTTGCCAAGGAAAATAACTTCTTACCTAGACTCTGGAGATTAAGTTCCAAAAGACAAGCAAGCTGATCTTAGTTCACTGGCTGATGGACAGTTCAGCAAGGATTAGAGTACCTGGCTGAAAAGTGAGTTTAGGAGGTGGATCTGGGCTTTTTTCCCCCCAATTTTAGCCAAGCCTAAAAAATTTAGTAACTAAAGATTTCTTATGTGGATGTTTTACCATTTTAGGAAGAATAATTTTATATTCATTGTTATTGGGGGTGCACCAATAAAGATTTTTGGGCCAATACCGATGGCCGATTTATTAATGGGCTATATCAGCCAATACCAATCCAATTGCTGATATGCAAGCCTGACAGCTTGGAGAGTAGCATCCAGCTGGTAAGTCTGTTGCAAAGCAGAAGGGAAGGTGCGTGGTAGGGCACAGATTGAGGCCCCCATGGTGAGGGAGGGAGCGGGGTTGGGGCAAGGGTAGGTGCTGCCAAGCTAGGGTGGGGCAGGGTGCAGGACGGAGCCGTGAGAAGCTTGTCTGGGGGAAAAGCCTGGCTCTGGCCCCAGCCTGCAGCAGCAGCCTGCCCTCACCCCACGTGCAGATCCGGAGAGCACATGCCCCCCCATGCCTCCCCTGGGAGCGCGCGTAGTGGGGGGAGCTACCGCCCTCATCTCACGGATGAGCTGCATGTGGCTCCTGTGCCCTGCTCTGCCCTGACTGGGCAACGCCTGGCCCAGCCCCACTCCCACTGTGGGGGCCTCAATCTGCTCCCCTCCCTCCACACCCCTTCTTTCCAACAGACTTACCGGCTGGATGCTGCTCTCCAAGTTGCCAGGCTGCATTCCTGGCCCCGTGCATGCATGCAGCATTTATTGGCAACGTTATCAGCCACATCAGCCAGAAAAAAGCTAATTGCCAATAATGTCAGTTTTCCTTTTATCAGTGCTGATACGATACGAGCCAATGTATCAGTGCACCTCTGATTATTATCAGTTATACCTTACTTGTTATCCAAGAAATAGACCTATTTTAGTCAGCAGTGTAAGAGCATAAGGCATTCAGGTACTATGGTATCTGCAATTCAGATTCCCACTCTGAGTACCTTCAAACTTTGGGAAAATAACTTACAACTTAACATTAATATTCCCATTTTACAAATAGGAGGAAATGGCCATGAGAACTTCCATGGTCAAGTCACGGGAAGAGTCATAAAACAGAACCATTAGACTGCTGCCCCACAAAATACCACAAGAAGTTCTAGATAGCAAATAACTTTGCTGCTATATTCTATGTATTGAGGTCACAATGTGGTTAAATTAGAATGATAAGAGCATAGTGACATCATGCATAGTTCCAATACCGTCCTGGCGATATTGCACTGGTAGCAAGGCTGTGATGAAAACACAGTGATTTGGCTTCCCCGGATAAAGTGCTACAGGAATGTATCAGGAAAGAAAATTTATAAAAATAGTAAATGGTTCTTCAAGACTGCTTTCATAGGGTACTCCTTACAGCACAAGATCTTCCAGTAAATAATTCAGGCCAGAACAAGTAATATCCATGAATGTGGCCTTTGCTGCTGATCTAACGGGTAGATATTTTGAGGGGTGTTTTTGTTAATTTCTCCCTCTGTCCTCCTTGGATGGATTAATTTTGTAGCAGAAATGCCACCAAAGAGAGGAAAGTCCCCTGCAAGGCCCTCACAGTATGTTAGGCCAGATATGTGCTGTTTTGGAGAAGGAGCTGTGGAATTTGGTGGGCATGCTTCCACTCTTCATCCTCCTTCACACCGGGTTCATTTCATCCCACGTGTACATTCAAGGAAGTGTGCTTCTGAATGTGGAGACTGTCCAAGAATCAATCTGAGAACTCTGTTAAAAGCTATTAAGAGCATGGAGGAAAGATTGGAGGGTAAAATAGACATAATCACTCCAAGACTATTAAAAACTGACTGGTCTGCACAACTCAATGAAGATGACTTTCAGATGGTGAGTGAAGACCAAGAAACAACCTAGAAGCTGAAAAAATTGGCAGTTTTGGGAGCATGGATAGATTTAGCTAAAATGAGGGCAAATTGGAAAATTCTATGAACAAAAGGCTTTTTTCACTGTTTCTTGCGCAGAAAGAGGAAAGGTCAATTAAACTGGTTAAGTAAGAAAAAAATATCAAGATTTTTTGGGGAATTCTAGATTTGGCTTTATCTAGTTGTCCTGCTTTCTGGACCATTGATGCTAAAGGTCAGACCACCTTCTAACTAGTGCCATGTGCTTCATACTTTGGAATTTTTTCTTCATTTGGAGGCAAAAATGGGAACTTAAACTTGGATTTAAAATGGGAAAAAGACAAAGGATTGCTTCATTTGAGGATACTACCTCGGTGCTAGATCCAGTCATAGGAAACCAACTCAGAGGCTTAAGCTTGACTTACTAGTTTCAAGGCATGAAACAGGAAAAAAAATCTTGCTCTGGATGGCACAGAGTAAATCTTCCTTGATTTTGCTTAAGCAAAAGAATTTAAATATATATATATATATATATATATATAAACAAAATTTAAGGAATGAAAGATTATGCTATATTTTATAGCCAGTTTCTCAGAGGAAGTTATTAAAAGGGGGGGGGGGGGTTGTTATTCTTTTTGGGTAACAGAGAAAGATTTGGTAAAATCTTTTTCTTTGTCAGCATTAACCACCTTGTATTAAATGCAAGTATTAGTCTGATATATGCACTAAAATGAAGACATTTTTGAAGAGGGGATGCCCTATATAGTGAGAAACTGTAACTAAATACTAATAATGTAAGAATATATTAAGCTAGAAAAAACTCTTCCAAAGTAAAATCAAGGAAAGAATCCTGTCAGTGGATTCAGGAGACAACACAGAGCTCTCTCTTTAACATTGATGTCTGTAGTTCTTGTTATTATTTGTAGTCTGGGGAAATATTGGATTTCCATTTGGTGAAGTCAAAAGTTTAATTAATCTGAAGGAAACTACGATCACCTAAACTAGAGCTGGAGCTTTAATTTCCCTCTTTTTCTCCCTTTCTAAGGTTGGATGAATGGTTGAAAAATGAACTGCCAACTTTTTTGAGTGCTTGTATTTAAAAATAAATCTTGTTTTAAATTAATAATCAAGGTCTCTTGATCTCGGTATCTGAACTATTTAGCTGGTGAATGTTTTCCCCATCACTGCCTTAAATTGTAAGCTAGCAGAACAAAGTCCTGTGATTTGGAAAAGCAGAATTTGCTCTATTCTTTCTGGTTTGTAAAGGCACAGACTGTTTTTGAACATAAGGAAGATGACTTCGCTCTGGCAGTCAAATCCCGAGATGAAGCCTTACGAGAGTGTCAGAAGATCAAGGGACAGATGGAAGCCATGGAAGAGAGAGAGAGACATAAGGCAAGGAAGCAGGAATTTAAAAAAATGTTACAAATGTGGCAGCCTGTGCTATATAGCCTTGCTCAGGCTCCAGCACAGTATTTGTAAGTTTTAATATGTCTAATTAACCTTTGGTTTCTACTTGAACAAACCCCACTGTTGATCTGGAATGTATATAGAATACCCTCTGCTGGTCTCAAGGTGTTATGGAATCCTCTGCAATATTTCTGTTGCATTGCTGCGTTTTTGGTTGACAGCTGTTGGTAAAGTAGATAGACTATGTCAGTAGCAAGGAGATATTGAGGAAAGTACACGAGGGCTAATCCATAGAAGATTTGGTTTTAACAGTTAGGACCTGATTCTCTTCTCTCAATGTAAGTCAGGTGTTATCTTGCAATTGGTGGAGCTGATACCAGTGTAGAGTAGGCATGAGACAGGGCAGCCTCCAATTTTAAATCTTTGACTAATAGTATGGGACAGTCTCCAGCATGGGCAATTGGTGCCGCCTTAGTGGGGTCACGTGCCACTGCAGCAACCAGTCAGCAGCTTGGGGGTGGGGATCCCCCATGGCCGATCTCGTTGGCCCTGGCGGAGCGGGGATGAGGGTGCCCCTTGTGGCCAATTGCTGTGGCTGCTTCCAGGAGTAGCTGCAGCCACTTCTGGGAGTCCAACAGTGCTCCACACCCTAGCCAGCACTTGCAGGGGGGGCACCAGCACTCCCACGGGCCCCCCCTGCCCGCTGCCTAAGTGATGAGCTTGGCCGGTCAGGGGGTGCACATTCACCCTCTTGCACCTCCTACACATCGCCACTGATCTCCAGACAAAATGCAACCCACTAAATGTTTGACTTAAAACTGGACAACACTACAGCATGCTATTAGATTTCATGTCATGCTCTCATTCCTTAGGTCAACAGGAACTGAAAGCCAAAAAATACCTCCATGTTCGACTAATTGATTAGTGTGTCATTCTTAGCCAGAATGGCAAGTCGTTCTGATGAACAAATATTTTTTTATGATAGAGAGAAGGGTGAGAAGTGGAAAGAAATCCAGAGAATTTTTTTTTTCCTGTCAGGGTGCCTCCAAATGTAGACTGAAGGAGACCAAATATTTCCAGAGCTTGAGGGAGCAGAGTATGACCAAAGTAGTCTTTTTTGAGTTAAATATTTTCCCCCAGCTTTTGCTTGCTGTCCTGTACTTAGGTGGCAAATTTACAGCACCAATTAAAGGAAGCAAAGGAGGATAATGACAAAGTGACAAGCATACTGGAGAACGTGTTGGTTTCTCATAGCAAGATGCAGGAAGCTCTGGAGAAGGTACAGACCGAGCTGGGACGCAAGGATTCCGAGATCACCAGCCTCAGGAAAGATAGGTAACTGAAGTCCTTCTGGTTTTCTATGTTGCTATAGCAAAGAAACAACAGGATCAAGAGAAGAAATAACTTAATCACTGCCTTTTTTCTGAGGTTCAGGCAAGAAAACTATACAAGATTGATAAGTGAGTTTTTACTGAACCAAAACCTAGTTTCAGAATTCCTGTAGCTTCTTGTAATACTACAAAGAAGAAAGGAGGCATAGCAACAAGCTCTACTTAGTACTAGTGGACTAATTACTCTATTATACATCTAGTCAACTCTGGAGGGGTTTTGGTTGCAATGGATGGTGCTGATTGCAGATGCCAGGACCCAATTGATTAATAACCAAATTACCTCTTTTAACATGTCTCATCTTTATATGATGCTTGGGAATATGGCAAGTGATATGACACTACTGGTTGGAGCTAGTTCCATTATCATCAGAAACAAAACAAATTGTTAGGAGCAAATAAACAAAATTTTAATATTAGTCCTATTTAGTTTTCTAACAAAAAAAAAGAAATTAATAGCTTTCCTCTGGGAGGAAGAAAGTGAAAGGTGGCTTTGGTGTTAGTTGCTTGCCTTTTCTTTAATCTGTCACTGCTTTCATTTGCAGAACCCAAAGCCAACAGAAAATACAGAGCTTAGAAGCAGAACTGGAGCAGTGCCAGGCCAAACTGGTTTTCATAGAAACCCAGCACAATAACCAGGTAGAGACCAAGTTTTTCCAGTCATAGTAAGTAGATTTCATGCTCTCTTGGAAAGTAGACTGTGGGGGCATGTGTTCTACTAACTCATTAAGACAAAAAAAAGACAAAACACTGGAGGAATGATTTTACAGGAGATGAAGGAGCCAAGTAAAGCCCCCTTTCTATACAAGGGTGCCTTGAGATTGATAAACATCTGACTGTCTCAACTGGATACAGAACATGCATGCATAGACATGCAATTTACTGCAGGGCAACAGGACTTTTACTGTGCCTCAGCTATTCAGTAACTGCCTATTCCCACAATGTTACCTTGTGGTAAATGAAAGCTAATTCGCACCCCTTTTTCGTTGAGTGCTTGATTATCATCATTTAGCTATCATTTACTATGGGGTAAGTGTGCGTGCTGGCAGTTACTAATCACTCCATGCTAATCGCTTGTGATTTAAGAGTACTACTATTAAGAAGCTTTGAAGCAAATCCTGCCCCATGTCTATGTGTAAAAGGATATTTGCCACAATGTGGAACCTTGAAACAGAACAGTGTATGAATTAAGGGTCTGCATCAGGCAAATAAATATGTTTACAGCCTTTACTTAATGACTTAATTGTTGTTCAGGCTGCAGCTGGTGATTCGAGTTCCTCTCCCCATAGACTAACACTGAGTAGGATACACATCCTTCACTTTTAATGGGGCAGTGGTGAGAGAGAATGAACACCCCCACATTTTGCTATGTAGGGGTGTTCATTCATGTAAATCTGGAGTTGGAACTTTCTTTACCCTTCAGGTGGGGCCACTTCGTAAAGCACTAGAAGTTGCAAGAGTTGACAACAAGAAACTTGCCCTTAGTTTGGAACAAACTTTGCAAACCAACAGTACCCTTCAGAGCAAGCTGACCCAGACCCAGGGTGAATTGGACTGCAAAGAAATTGAGCGTCAAAAGCTGATCATTTGCAGGTAGGAATAGGTTTGAGGCATCACAGCTTAGGAAGACTGTCTTCTCAAGTCTAACAGCACGGCTTATAACAGGGGTGGGCAATTATTCAGGTGGAGGGCCGCTTAACAAGTTTTGGTGAGGCCACACCCCACCCCTTGACAGGTGCCCTACTCCCTGGTCACCATCTTGTGACTGGAAGTCCTGCTTAGCACTGCCTGCCTGGCTTGCAGCATGCTGTGAAGGGCAGGAAAGCAGCTGCCACCACCAACAGAACCAGCAGCAACAACAGAAGTCCCTGCAACAGGGGAGGGGAGCAGTGAGCCAAGCCTGGCACTACCAGCTCTCTTAGTCTCTGTCCCACATCTGCCTGGCAGGGCTGCAGCAGAGCCTGCACTGGCTCCTGCTGCTGTTGCTTCTCTCACCTGCCTGCCCAGCAGGGCTGCACCAAGTACATGCTGCTCCTGCTGCTGCTTCCCCCTCCTGTCTGTCCCTGCTTGCCCATCAGGGCTTTGTGAACTGCCAAGCTTCTTCATGCCCCCAACTTCCCCCTCCATCCATACACACTCCCCCAGACCAGAGCAAGCAGCAGGCAGAGCCCTGTTCCCCTCAGTGCTGCAGCTTCTTCTCCCTACCTGCTGCCAGGAGTGCTGCAGCAAAGCAGCTGCCGCTGCCACTGACCAGGGAACTTCTGGGCTCCCCCAGCCTCCAGCAACTTCTCCTGTCCCTGCTGCAGTGCTCTGGGCTGCAGGTAGAGGGGAAGCTGCAGTGTTGAGGGGAGTGGGGTTCTTCCTGCAGATCACTCCAGTCCTGCTTGTGCCAGGCAGGGGAGTGTGTGAATGGAGGGGGGAGGAGAGGTGTCAAGGAGGTCAGCAGCTCACAAAGCTGTGACGGGCAGGCAGAGGCAGCCCGCACTTAGTGCAGCCCTGCCGAGCAGGCAGGTGAGAGAGAAGCAACAGCAGCAGGAGCCAGTGCAGGCTCTGCTGCAGCCCTGCCAGGCAGGTGTGGGACAGAGACCAGGCTTGGCTCTCTGTCCTCCCTCCCCTCTTGCAGGGGCTTCTGTTGTTGCTGCCAGCAGGTGCTTTCCTGCCCTTTCCTGAGTTGCTGGAGGCTGGGGGAGCTCAGCAGTTCCCTGAGCAGTGGGAGCAGCAGGAGTCCTGCTCAGAAGATGTGCTTGCTGGTGGCGGAGGCTGGGAGCACAGCATGCTCTGCCTCGGGCAGGACTCAGCCCCAGGCAGAGCACAGCAGAGGCAGCTGCGGGCGGGGCTATCAGTACGAGCAACATCCTTGATATTGTTTCATGAATCCAGCAGTAAAGCCACGTGAATGTGCTGTTTTCCTACTGATGCAGTTGCTTCTTCAGGCTTTTCTTCCATGTTAGAATCCTGGAGATGGAGCCTAGAATTTCCTCATGAGGGATGGTGTGAAGTAGCCCCAAATGAAAGGCCACAACACTATTGAGGGCTGCCCATGTGGGACATTCCCCATGGACAGCCTTGCAGTGCCACCAGTTATATTGGCAAAGAGGGTAGCTTCTTCTTTTTTGTCATGTGGAAGGGCTAAACTGGAGATTACAAACTGCCTGCCATTGGTAGGCATAACTTTCTTTTACATGAAGTACCAGTGTACCTTGTTCTCATTCTTCTTGTCTCACCTACTAGCACTGAGAAAGCTTCCCTAAAGCAAAGAGAAACTCTTTTTATCATTGGCCTTTTCATCAGTATTGATGCTGGGGAAATAGGCATGCTCAACATGCAGGTTGAGTATTTCCACAGATTGCTATGCTTCAAAACCAAAGTAAAGTCTAAGGGTTGCATAATTGTTAACATGCTAAAATAAGGCACATGCATGTCAAGGGAAAGAATGTTGAACCATGCGTCTTTCCTACAGTTTTCTTTTTGGACCACGTGTTCCTACTTCTAACATGTATTAATCCACTTGTTGTGATCTACTTTCTCTCTCTCAAAGGCAGCAGCTGATTGAGGAAGCCAAGACTGGGGAAAAGTTGTATTCTGAACGCTTGGAGTCTTTGAGGAAGCAATTTCAGACTGAGCGAGAAGCTACCAAGAAGGCAGTCCACAGAGAATCAATTGAGGTGAGAGAGAATTGTAAGATTTTCCCAGTGACTAGATTCCAGAGAATATCCCTGCTTTACAACTTCAGATCGTCAAATAAGGAAACAAAAGCGATTCACGATACCACTTGCCTGTTTTTCTGTACGATCATGTTATCCTGAAATGAAAAAATACTCTGGTGGTTGTGGCATAAGTAGAGATATCATCTTTTGTTTTACCCCTCTTGAGCTGGAGTCATACATGAACAGTTAGGATATGGTATCCAGAAAGGACTGCAAGGCTATCACACAGCATATACCCTGCAGACAGCAGCAACTTCAATTTATTGTACAATCCTTGTGACATCAGGATTTTTTGTGGAGAAGAGTAGAGGCAGTAAACCATCTGTGCTGCTTTGGACTTGGAGGGCTAGGTTGTAGAAGGAAATGTTCTTTGATCACAGAAGTATTCAGGAGCCCAGAGTTCAAACCATGCATTGCTTATGAACACAAAAGGGATCTAGTTTACTAGATACCTTAGGGTACCTATACATGTGACAGACCTCTGGTCTGTTACATGCTAATTAGCATATAGGGCAGCCTAAGGGCCAAAAGGGGAGCACATAAAAAGTGGAAACAGGGTGAGATCACTAAAGATGAATATACCTCCTCTGCTCGTGCTTGTAGGGAGGCAGTTAGACGGGCCAAAGCTACCATGGAGCTGAGGATGGCAACCCAAGTAAAAGACAACAAGAAATTGTTTTTTAGATATATTGGGAGTAAAAGGAAGGCCCAGGGAGGAATAGGACCACTGCTAAATGGGCAGAAACAATTGGTGACAGATAGGGGGGACAAGGCTGAACTCAACGAGTTCTTTGCCTCAGTGTTCCTAAGTGAGGGGCATGACAAGTCTCTCACTGGGGTTGTAGAGAGGCAGCAGCAAGGTGCCAGACTTCCATACGTAGATCCTGAGGTGGTGCAGAGTCATTTGGAAGAACTGGATGCCTTTAAGTCGGCAGGCCCGGATGGGCTCCATCCGAGGGTGCTGAAGGCACTGGCCGACATCATTGCAGAGCCACTGGCAGGAATATTCGAACGCTCGTGGCGCACGGGCCAAGTCCCGGAGGACTGGAAAAGGGCTAACGTGGTCCCCATTTTCAAAAAGGGGAGGAAGGAGGACCCGGGCAACTATAGGCCAGTCAGTCTAACCTCCATCCTTGGCAAAGTCTTTGAAAAAATTATCAAGGCTCACATTTGTGAGAGCCCAGCAGGGCAAATTATGCTGAGGGGAAACCAGCACGGGTTTGTGGCGGGCAGATCGTGCCTGACCAATCTAGTCCCTTTCTGTGACCAGGTTACGAAACGCCTGGACACAGGAGGAGGGGTGGATGTCGTATACTTAGACTTCAGGAAGGCCTTCGATACGGTATCCCACCCCATACTGGTGAACAAGCTAAGAGGCTGTGATGTGGATGACTGCACAGTCCGGTGGGTGGCGAATTGGCTAGAGGGTCGCATCCAAAGAGTCGTGGTGGATGGGTCGGTCTCGACCTGGAAGGGTGTGGGCAGTGGGGTCCCGCCCGCAGGGCTCGGTCCTTGGACCGATACTCTTTAATGTCTTCATCAGCGACTTGGACGAGGGAGTCAAATGTACTCTGTCCAAGTTTGCAGATGACACAAAGCTATGGGGAGAAGTGGACACGCCAGAGGGCAGGGAACAGCTGCAGGCAGACCTGGATAGGTTGGACAAGTGAGCAGAAAACAACAGAATGCAGTTAAACAAGGAGAAATGCAAAGTGCTGCACCTAGGGAGGAAAAATGTCCAGCACACCTACAGCCTAGGGAATGATCTGCTGGGTGGCACAGAGGTGGAAAGGGATCTTGGAGTCCTAGTGGACTCCAAGATGAACATGAGCCGGCAGTGTGACGAAGCCATCAGAAAAGCCAATGGCACTTTATTGTGCATCAGCAGATGCATGACGAATAGGTCCAGGGAGGTGATACTTCCCCTCTATTGGGCGCTGGTCAGACCGCAGTTGGAGTACTGCGTGCAATTCTGGGCGCCACACTTCAAGAAGGATGCAGATAACCTGGAGAGGGTCCAGAGAAGGGCAACTCATATGGTCAAGGGCCTGCAGACCAAGCCCTACGAGGAGAGACTAGAGAAACTGGACCTTTTCAGCCTCCGCAAGAGAAGGTTGAGAGGCAACCTTGTGGCTGCCTTTAAGTTCATCACGGGGGCACAGAAGGGAATTGGTGAGTATTTATTCACCAAGGCGCCCCCAGGGGTTACAGGAAACAATGGCCACAAGCTAGCAGAGAGCAGATTTAGATTGGACATTAGGAAGAACTTCACAGTTCGAGTGGCCAAGGTCTGGAACAGGCTCCCAGGGGAGGTGGTGCTCTCCCCTACCCTGGGGGTCTTCAAGAGGAGGTTAGATGAGTATCTAGCTGGGGTCATCTAGACCCAGCACTCTTTCCTGCTTATGCAGGGGGTCGGACTCGATCTATTGAGGTCCCTTCCGACCCTAACATCTATGAATCTATGAATATGTCTGAGCAGACTCAATTAGTCAAATGAGCTTTAGTTAAAGCACCCTCACTGCAATTTAGAAGTGCAGGATGCTGAATACACATGACACTGCAGGCACTTTAATTAGAGCGGCTGCTCTAATTAAATCACCCTCATGCCCCCATGCCAGAGCACGTATATAGACATCCTTAGTTTCCTATAGCTGAAGTGTCCTTTCAGGACACTCTTTCTAATGGTGGTAAGAAATCCATCCCTCTGATTACTCTGTCTTTGACAGCAAGCACAAACATCTTTCTTCTCTGTGCCCTTTAGCTGAAGAAAGCTCTTGATGAAGCCTCCTCCAAATCTGCTGTAGTGTCTCGGACGAACAAGGAGCTGCGGCAGAAGGTAACGGAGTTGGAAAAATCCCTGGACAATTACAGGGAGAAGCTGAAGAGCCAGAAAGCTCAAATCAGACACCTTTTGGCCTCCAAGGCCAACAACGCCCAGAACACAGAAAGGATAAAGGTTTGTGTGGGTGCTTTGTCCCACTGAAATAGTATTTTTATGTTTTCTTACTCTACCAAGTAGGTCTCAGTCTGACCCCATTGATTAAAGGCCTGTCTGCCAGTATGGAAAAAGTAGAGATAACTTTCAATTAGGGAACTCAGCAGAAATTAATACCTGTCAGTAAAACTGGGTAATGCTTGACCTTTGTTCCTTTTCTTTCTGTATTAAATGTGTTGTTATGAAGTCATTCAGTAGCTATCTAGTGACACCATGGCAGCATTATCTCCTTTTACAATCAAATAGGCTGGAGAATGCATCTTTGTCAGAGTCAGGTGGGAGCGGAAACTAAGCAGCTTCTGGTTGTGGAATTTCTTTCTTTACCTTCATGAAGGTCAGTTGTTAGAACACACATTAGTGCTGGTACCTGTCCGTCCTCTCTGCCTTAAAGAAGATCCTCTGTACTGGGCCACATTGCAACTCTGCTGACTGTGCCGGTCCCTCCATCTTCCCCACACTCAAGTGTGGGTTGCTTCAAACTTCACTCTTGCAGTGAGGATGGAAGTTTGGAGCATCCCAAGTTCTGTTCCAGATAACAAATAAGATGAAGGTGGTTCATGCTGTCTGGAATTATTGTAAGCCATAACATGGATTTCCTGAGATTCTCATGTAGTTTTTTAACATTTTCAGGAGATTGAATCTGAGCTGAGGCAAATGGAGGTGATCAAACAGCAGTATCAAAAGAAAAATTATGAACAGGTAGTATTCAATTAACTCGCTTTTACATGGATTAGAATCTGCATGAGGGTCACTGAAAACTCATTATTGTGCTGTCTCTAGTCACAGAGCATCCAGAAATTTATGACAGAGTTAACAGGTTTGCAGAGTGAGATGCAGATGTTAGCCAACAACCAGTATGAAGTAGAAACACAAAACAGACAGCTGGAGACCCACTTGGAATTAGAGCGGAAACTGCGACAGCAGCTAGAGGACCAATGTCAGGTAAGATGCTTGTAGATGTGGAAAATGATGTCCCATTCCAGAACTGAATGCTTACTTATTAGACTCCTACAGATGGAGGCTAAGTACTGGTGACTTCCTACTCTAAAGTGTGCTGTTAGAATCTTTCCCTACACCTGCCTGTTGGAGCATGGATGGTAGTTTGCTGTGCAGTTTAGGATCTGACTTGCAGGGAAGGACAAAGGGAAAGATTTTTTTTTTTAATTCAGATTTCCAATCTGGAGCCCTGGCTTTTTTATTACACGAGTTGGATATTTTTATGCCCTACTTCAGAAGAATAAAGGGAGGCATCTCTGTGACACTTTTCTCCTTGTGTAGAGCCTGGAAGAAACAGTCAAACACCTGAAGAAATGCAAAGAGGAAACTGAGCAGAAACTGAAAGAAGCCAGCGTAGAGTCAGAACAGGCAAGTACAATGCCAAGAAAGAAGCTACGCTTTCTGATGGAATTGGCCTCTGAGTTGTCATCCATGGTGGATAGGGCTCTCTACATCTTAAGAGGTGGGATTTTTGTTAGGTGGAAATAAAGATGCATCCCCATTTAATTTCAACCTGTATGACTGATTCTCATCCAGGGTGCCACATAGCCCTGGGGTGCCTTGAGATCCTTTCAAGGGTGTTACAAGATGCCACACAATGTTAGTACTATTAATTTACAAACATGATTCATAAAATAAGCCTAGAGATTTCCAATAGAAATCCATAGTGGTAATCAGAGTTCTTTGCCTATTTTTCTGTAGGCAAAAGAAAGAGTGAAAACTAGAGCTGGCAGTTCCAAGGGACGCCTTCAGTCTCAAAAGACATGCCTCAAGTCTTAAAAGATTGAGAACCTCTGTCCTATATATCAGTTACCCCATAGCAGAAGACATTTTTCAGTTTAGAGTTCTTAGTATCCTGCACAGGCCATCTGGTAACAGGAAGGTCTTACGACAGCTTGAGGTTTCACCTGGTTCAGCGGCTGATATCAATGTAAATCTATTAATTTGTTAACGGACTTCCTCTGTGAGCTGCTGTTATGTCATTTTGAATGATGTCACACCAAATCACATCTTCTTGAAGATGGAATCAGATTCAGATCAAGTGAAACATTGTTGCACTGATGTTTGTTTTACAAAAGGATACCTCCTGTAGGTAGCTAAGGTCCCCACAGTTCACGGCACATGGGCCATAAGTGGCACAGACATCTACTGTGTGTGGCATGTGAGCCCCAGGCACTCAAAGGGAAGCACTCCTGCAAGAGGAAATGTCAGGTGTCACCACCAAGAGACAGCTTTAACCTCCCCTGGTCCTGCAGCTACCATCCAAAAATGGGCTTTGGATCCTTGCTTGCCATATAAAACTGCAATCGTTGAAGAGCCAGAGAAGAATTAAGCTGGCTTTTGGTGGTGACACCTCTTGCAAGAGCATCCTGCCCCTGTCCTGTCCCCCACTTGCCAATGCCCTAGGACACAAACTCCATCAGGTGTTCTGGGTGGGGAGGGGAGGATCAGAACAGCACTTGGTGAGGATCAGTGCTTAACCTGTGGCATACTAGCCACTACTCTGCACTATTTTATAGCATTTGTTTATAGGTCTGTTCAGAGCAAAAGGCCTTCATAATTCAAGAGGTACAACAGGGACTATAAGAATATTATAGTATTCATCTTTTTTTTGTTAATGTTTCTTGTATCAGAACATTTCCATTCGAGGGCCTGGTTCTCAAATCATTCCTCAGAGGTTTTCTGTATTTGGCCTCTATTTTCTTCTCTTCTCCACCTTGTTTTAGATGCTTTTTCCTCCTTCTTAGCCCTGTCTTTTTCTTTGCCAGTCCCAGCAAGAGTCTCATTAGTAACTTAGTAAGGGCATAACAGCAGCATAATGTACAACTGTACCATCCCCTTCAGTGATACAGGACCAAGAGGAAAAGCTGTCCAAGTGTTGTGATATGTACTTACATATACAGGGGTCAGAGCTGGAATTCTGCCTCCAATATGGAGCTCAAAACTTGATCTTGCTACTGGTTGTCTTTCTGACTCTAGTTACTATTATGGTTTTCTTTCTCAGATCACAGCTAACCTGGAGGAAGCTCATCGCTGGTTCAAATTTAAGTTTGACAGACTGCAGCTAGAGCCAGTAAAAAACCATCAGCTGAAGATCCCTAATGAAAATAGTTATGGAAAGGAGGTAAATAAGTAAATTGCATCTCTTCAAGGCAGAGCAGCTTGAAGAGAATTAGACAGTAGATGTGGCTGGGAAACAATGGTACTAATAATTACGAGGAACAAGTGTTCCCTACAGAGAGGCAAGTACTGGTAATAGCTTAGGAAAAGTAATAGCAGCTGCCCTCTCTGCAGTGGCAGTTACTTATGTCAGACAAAAACCAACACTCCTGTGTTTGGATATACCTAATCTGTATAGATATTTTCTGGAGAATTTAAAAGGATTCTACCCCACTATGTCCTGTTGTAGACCAAGAGAGTTGTTATTTCCAAACAAAAAGAACTTCCCCACCTCTAATGGAAAAAAGAGCCAAATTAGAATAAGTTTCCTTTTTTGATTGTGTTAAAGCTGGCTAACAGAATTTTGGTTTTTTAAGCTCCCTGTTATTCCATCAAGCATCTCATTACCACAAGAAAAACAAATGGTCAAAGTCAGCCTCATTCAAATGTGTAGCTTGTTCACTGACCTCTTGCTTATGGATGCAAGTAGCATGCCTTATTTAGTAGGTAACATACATCCACATGGGGATATGTTGGGAACAGGAAAGGAACTACAAGGGACTTGTTTCTCCACTCTGCCATAGATGCTATATTTCTGTCTGGTGCTCTTTTCCCTAATAACGCTAATGAAAATCAGTGCCTCCCTTTTGGACTTCTTTCTCCACAACTATACAGTCCCTTGCCCTCCGTTTTTTTTAACAGACTCCTTTTTGGAAAAAAAATACAAAACCTCATTTATGTAGAGATCTAAGAGACTTGTTACAAATGGAGCTATCCCTGCATTACTATTTAAGCTGGCTCTAAAGACATACCTTGAGCTTTTGAAATATCTCTGTTGGACATGCAGAATGGTTCTTTTCTGGGGAATAACTCTGCTTGCATGTTGTATCCTTTTAACAGGCAGAGAAGGAAGAAGCAATGAAACTTCCTAGCCAAGCCTCCCTGAATCGCTGGGAGACCAAACAGCAGCTCAAACTAATTGCCAGGAAGTATCAGTTTGAGCTGAACAGAAAGTGATGTCATCTGACCCATCTGATCCAGCCTAATCTACCACCTGTGAACAGCATAGTTTCTAGCCAGAACATCACATTCTGGCAGCAGATGTACTCAGGGTAATCCTAAACCTAAAGCACCTTAACATACAAGTAACTGCATATTTATGGAGAAGACTTTTTGAATGAACATAAACAGAGGCCTTGTCACCTCTGCATTTGAAGGGGGCCCTGCAATTAAAATACATATTGACTTGCTAGTTAGTGCACCAGTGCACAGACAGGTTTTTGTATACTTAATAGTGTTATATTTAAATCATATATTTCACTTCTGATTAACTTGTCTCGGCTATCCAGTACTACTGAGACATCTCATTGTTTGAGACCCAAATTACCATTTTCCCCTATTTTAAAATGATGGAACTAAGATTAGCAAAAGCTATTTATAGCAAAGATATTCCTCTCTCTAAAGCAGCTGTATAGGAAGCTTTATCTCCCAGCCTTCGTTTGAGTTTTGGCAGCTTAGAATTAGGCCTGGGTTTGTGATGCAAGCAGGTGTTAGCAATACTTTAATTGAGAACCCAGAACGCTCTCAAGGGGATTTAGCCTCTTTGGAATGGTCTGTAACATTCATGGGTTAGCTATAGTAAAACTTCCTGAGCCAAGGCAGGCATGTGTCCATTGTTGGGTGTTTGATTCGTGGGATCAGTTCTCAGCTGATAAAAATGACTCTTTACTGCTGCCAACAGCAGCTCTGAGTCTAGGCAGTGAGGAAACAGAGTTGTCATCCCATTACAGAACCCTACCTGTCTGCAAGGTGCATGGGAGGGGAGCATGTTATGTAATCAGGACCAGTGTGATTAACGTAACTGATTCAGCCCGTCCCACTTTGGACAAAAAAAAGTCTTAATTTTTATATCTCAAAGGAAAGAAGGTTTAAATCCTAACTTACCACCTATTCTGAATTCTGTCTTCTGCTTTGGATGGCTCCTTTGTTTCACTGCTCAGCTGATAATCACTGACAACCATTCTACTCCTCTGGCTGGACTTTACAGCATAACCCAGCGTAACAAGATGCATGCTGTGATAGCCCTAACTTCTTACAAACTATCACAGTGCTGCCGGCATCTGACCATGTGGTGTTCTTTTGTTTCTGCAGAGCCTGCATTGAGAGACTTTGCCTTCCTGAAGGATCAGGTCGGGGCCAAGCATAGTTGGTGCCTAGTTAATGCTACCCCAGCCTGCTTATAAACCTGCACTTGTACCACATGGACTTTAAATGACAATAGCTTGCTCCACTTAAGTTAAAGAATGATGCTTGTTAACTTCAAGTGGACTGCCTCAAAAAACCCTAAAATCTCGTTAATACCACTTTGACTCTTCCCCTCCCTAGATGCCATTAAGGTGAAGAGATGCCATACAATTCACATCTCCTCCCTGTATTTAATTGGATAAATTGAGATCAATCTTGCTTATCCACCTTGTAGCAATACATCAATAGCAAAGCTGCAACTAACTCCTGCTTCTCATAGCACCAGACTATAAAGCAGTCTTAGCCTGAAACCAACCAAGGAATATTGCTTGCTGCCTTATCTTTTTCTATAAGTTAGATCTATTTCATTAGAAAATTCATTTTTAATTATAAATCACTGTGACCTTTCTCTGTAAAGGGTAGAAAATGCTCTTTTCTCAGAAGCCCAGCAAAAGGCACAAGTAGAAATGGTTCACTGGGTGGGGAGAAACTGTGCCAGATTCTAGCATCCAGTTTCTTTCAGCAGTTGTTGCTGATCCATTTGTTTAGTACATTTTCCTTGTCAAGCTTCGTGCTGTTTCTTTTCAGCTACAGGTCTCTGGAGTGCTGTATGTACAGTTGCTGTGTGTAGATATAAGTGTAATCCAACCCTGTAGTTTCAATAGCCATTAAATTTTCTTTAATTTTCTATAAAAAGTTGCAACTTGGGTCATTCTGTTCTATGCTTCAGGCCTCCTATTACTGCTTGTAACTTGAAATGTGAGAGCCCCTTGTCCTGAGTTATGATTTAGTCATGGGAATCATAAGGCAAAATGTAATTGTAAATATTGTTTGTATTTATTTTCATCCTTTTCACTTTCAAAATTGTCTACAGAGTATGGGCCATTATTTACCTACTATTGTAAATCTCACTTGGTCGTGAAAAAAGGCTCAGGAAACTACAATATAAGAGGTTTTTTTCCTAAGAGAGCTCCCATCAGTACAATGGAAGAGTAGCTGCAGATGAGAGCATTTCCCAAATTAGCTGCTGACTGTTGGGGTTTTTTTTTTTTTTGCATACCACACCCCCCAAATAAAACACATGCCTTGTGTTTTGGAAAGCAGAATATAGAGACTTTTCCAGAGTCATGGCCAACTGTGTAACGGGAATGAATCCTGGAAACATAAGAGCCCCCAGGAAGTATGGCGTCCCAGGACCCACTCTGTGCAATGCAGACAAGCCCATTCCTGCTGTCTCACCTAGACTTGTCTCCTAGGATACCACACTTCTTGGCCACTGTTTCCAGGAGGACTTCTCTATCACACAAGGTTAAACCCCAGACCCTTGTAAGCACCGTAGCAAAACTTACTTCTTTACTGTAAGCAGTTTATATATATATATATATATATATATATATATATATATATATATATATATATACACACACACACACACACACACACGTGTATATATGTGTGTATGTATGTATTCCAGCGCGGGGGCTCCCTCCCCCATACCCACCTCTGCCTCACAGCAGTGCCCCTGCTCCCCTCCAGCTATTGTCATAGTTTCATAGTCGGTAGGGTTGGAAGGGACCTGAGCAGATCATCAAGTCCAACCCCCTGCCATGGCAGGAAAGAATGCTGGGGTCAAATGACCCCGGCTAAATGGTTGTCTAGCCTCCTTTTGAAGACCCTCAGGGTAGGAGCAAGCACCATTTCTCTTGGAAGTTGGTTCCAGATCCTAGCTGCCCTGACTGTGAAGTAGTGCCTCCTGACATCTAGCCTGAATCTACTCTCAGTCAATTTATGGCCGTTATTCCTTGTTACTCCCAGTAGTGCTTGGGGGAACAGGGACTCTCCCATTGCCTTCTGGATCCCCCTTGGCCAGTTTATAGATGGCCTCCAGATCCCCTGTCAGCCTTCTCTTGTGGAGGCTGAACAGGTTCAGGTCTCATAGCCTCTCCTTGTAGGGCCTGCCTTGCTGCCCCCTGATCATGTGAGTGGCCGTCCTCTGGACCCTCTCGATGCTGGCCACATCCCTCCTGAAGTACGGCACCCAGAACTGGATGCAATACTCCAACTGCAGCCTGACCAGTGTCGCACAGAGGGGGAAGATCACCTCCTTGGACCCGCTCGTGATTCATCTGTGGATGCATGCCAAGGTGCGGTTAGCCTTCCTGACCACGTACTCACATTGGTGGCCCATGTTCATCTGGGAATCAATAATGACTCCAAGATTCTTTTCTGCCTCTGTGCTGATGAGAAGGGAGTTCCCCAGCCTGTAGGTATGCTGCTGGTTCTTCCTCCCAGGTGCGATACCTTGCATTTGTCAGTATTGAAACCCATCTTGTTCTCATCCACCCACCCCTGTAACCTGTCTAGATCTAGTTGCAGCCTTTCCCTGTCCTCCAGCTTGCCCACTTCTCCCCAAATCTTAGTGTCATCTGCGCATTTGAACAAGGTGCTTTTCACCCCCACATCCAAGTCTGATGAAGATGTTGAACACTGCAGGCCCGAGGACCGAGGCCTGGGGAACCTCACTGCCCACATCCCTCCGGGTCGAAAATGACCCGTCCACAATCACTCTGGGTGTGGCCCTCCAGCCAATTTGCGACCCATCTGACTGTGTAGGTATCAACACCATAATCGCCTAATTTTTTTATGAGTGGGGTGAGAGACAGTGTCCAAGGCCTTCCTAAAGTCCAGAAAGACTACGTCTACCGTGACACCTGCGTCCAAGGATTTTCTGACCTGGTCGTAGAAGGCCACCAGGTTGGTCTGAAAGGACCTGCCTCTAATGAACCCATGTTGGTTGCCCCTAAGCATGATCTCCTCTGCTGGACCCTTGCAGATGTGCTCCTGGATAATTTTCTCAAAGAGTTTTCTCAGGACCGAGGTAAGACTAACGGGCCTATGGTTTCTTGGGTCCTCTTTCCTCACTTCTTTGAAAATGGGGACCACACTGGCCTCCTCTGGCACCTCACCAGAGCACGAGTGCTTGTAAAGCTGCGCCAGGGGTCCCGCAATGGCAGGGGTCTCTGCTAATTCCCTCAGCACTCTGGGGTGGAGATTGTCAGGACCTGCTGATTTGAACACGTCTAGTCCCACCAGAAGTTCCCTGACTAGGTGCTCACTGACCCTGGGCCTGGCTGCGCCTCCCTTGGGTCTGTCCGGGATCCCAGTAGGGGGGGAATGTCCCTGTCCCTGCTCAGAAAAATGGAAGCAAAAAATCTGTTAAAGAGGTTAGCTTTGTCATCTGGTGAGACCACCAGATTTCCTAGCGCAGAGGTCCCACGTTATCCGGTACCTTCTTTATACCCCCAATGTATTTAAAAAAGGACTTCTTGTTATCTTTGATCCGGGTCGCCAGTTCCAGTTCCATCTCCGCCTTCCTAACAGCCCCCCTAGAGTCTCGAGCAATGGAAGTATAATCTTCCTTGGTGATGGCCCCTCCCTTCCATTGGGTGTATGCCTCCTTTTTAGCTTTGAGACATTCCTGGGGGCTTTTGAGCACTCTTGCCCCCTTCGATCTGCATGGGGATTGTCACTCTTTGGGCTTGGAGGATCATCTCCTTAAGGAACAACCACTCTTCTTGGATTCCCCTCCCCTCTGGGACCTCATTGCCTCCCCAACTAGTCTCCTTACCTCAGTGAAATTCGTCCTCCTGAAGTACAGGGCTGGTACCTTGCTGCAGGCCTTTGACACCCTGCGCTGGATGGTGAATTCCAGTAGGCGATGATCGCTATCGCCCAGGTGGTCGAGCACCCGCAGTCCCCTCACCAGGTCGTCACCTGTGGCCAGGACCAGGTCCAACAAGGCATTTCCCCTGGTGGGGCTGTGCACCTCCTGGGTTAGATGGAGGTCCTATAACTCGGCTAGGAACCTATGTGAACGGTCACACCTGGCTGACTGCTCTTCCCAGCAGATGTCCGGATAGTTTAGGTCACCCATGATGACCACGTCCCTTGACTTAACTGCTTCTGCGAGCTGACCTGAGAATTCCTGGTCCAGCTCTTCCCCCTGGTTGGGTGTTTGTAGTAGACCCCCACCGTTAAGTCCCTCTCCCCCCGACCCCCTTGTATTCTGACTCGAAGCACTTCAGTCTGCCCCTCCTCAAACCCAGTGCTGTTTGTTGATGTGTATTGCTCTTTGGCGTAGAGCGCCACACCCCCAGCTTTCCTCCCCGTTCTATTCCTCCTGTACAACCTATAGCCCTTGATGTTTAGCGTCCAGTTGTGCGTTGGAGTGTGTTGTCAGGGCCAGGTGGTGGGGGCGCCACCACTGTGCCCCCCCCTCCCTTCCTCACTTCCCTCCCTCCCTTCCTTCCTTCCCTGCCACCCAGGCCTGACAACAGCTGCCACCATGACCCCACTTTGCCTCACCCTACCCCACTCCCCTCCCTCCCATCTCCCCTTCCCTGCTGGTTTTTCTGTGGGGCACTGGGGACTGGTGGCAGGGGGCGCACCGCCACCGTGACCCCCTCCCCCTTTGCCCTCAGACAGAGGCATGGGGAGCCCTGCTGCTCCGGCAGCTAGGGCGTGTTCACCGCCACAGACTTCCCCAGCAGCAGCTCAAACTTGGCACAGCCAATCACCACCTGCCCTCTCAGCAGCACATGCACAGTTGGCCAAAAGCGTTATGGACAGACAAAGCCCTTTATATATAGAGAGAGAGAGAGAATATGTATGTATGTATGCATGTATCTATGTCCCTGTAAATAATAAATTGTTCCCACAACACAAGCTGCATCGAGGTGCTGTGGCCTGCATGCAGCCATCCACTCGCTGATTTAGGCACAAGCTACAGTGGTCAGGTAATAGCAGCCATGAGAGGGTTAACACTAGACTGCCCATTTGTGCTTGCAGGATTACAGAGAAGCAGCAGCCATCTTGAAGCAAGTGGATGCTGTGCTGTCATGGCTGCCTATTTCCCCTGTTTCTGTTCCAATGAAGACAAATCAGCTTTCCTGTCTAAGATGCACCTGTTTTGGGGGCGGGCTGATTTTTGAGAAAAAGCTCTGTGCTCTGAGTAAATACAGTATTGAGTGGGCTTCCCAAAATATCTAAATAAAAGGGAGCATGCATCCTATGGAAATCCCACCCAGACTTTTAAAGCAAAGTTAAAAGGCTGCAACACAGCAGACAAGACTGAGAAAAATATGATATTGCAGATTTAAATATGTCGCTTCAGAGTAAAATTCAAAGCTTACCACCATTGCCTGGTTATTTCCAAGACACCAATTTGTCATTGACATTGCTGCAATTTATGTTGATAATTTGGATGAGACTTGCTAGAGATTCCACTGGACCTACTTAAAACAAGGGCTAATCCTCTACTAAATGGACTTCACTTACTTCATCAATAGTTGGAAGACTTAAAAATGTGCTCAGTGGTAGAGCTAGTGTGCATGCCTTCACAGCACTAGACATTTTCAGATGTTATCCTTGATCTGTGGGCTTTGATGAATCTTTTGATAGCAACTTTTCAGGGATCTTCTATAATACCAGAAGGAGCACAATTAGACCACAGCAGATGATTTAATAATACCTAGGAGACAGCTTACAAAAGTAAAATAAGAACATGGATTTAATGAAGTCCATCAAACCACATGATAGGGTGAACTTTATTATTGAGGCTGGCCAGAATTATTAACAGTGCACATTATTTTTCTGCCAGAAACTGAAAAAAGACACCCAGAAGGTAGAGCTGGCAGTGACTGCAGTAAAAGTACTTCCCCATCTCAAACCTCCCTGTCCAATTACTTGTATAATAAGACATTGCCAAGTACCTGATAGGGCTAATGATTTCCATGCTGGAGTGCATTTGCCTCAGATTGATGCCTCAGATTTTTTAAAGTTCCAGCAAAAGGAATTCCATTTTGACAGGTTTGGCATCAGAGGGAGGGGGGGGGGGGGGTTAAGAGAAAAGCTTCTATCCAAGTTAAATAAAATTCTTACGCTTTCACTGAGGTGGTCTGGTGCTTTCTTATTTCATACCTAATTTCTCATGTTTACCATCCACTTTATGTACTGACTAAAGCTATAAAAGAATAGACTACCATGAAAGAAAAAAGACCAAATTAAGATTGTACAGATGAGCTTAATTCTGGAATTTATTGCTCTTAATGCACATTTTATAACAAATGCTGAGAGTTCACATTTACCACTGTACAGGTTATAAGTAATACATAAGGATATGTATTTATTTTATTGGTGCTGTTATCAGTTCATGACAAGGCTCCATTTTTCCTCCAATTAGTTAATATAGCTTAATACAAGCCATTTTATTTCCTTCATTCTTGTGAAATATTCTTGACTGGAATTTTTTTTTCTTTTTCAGCCATTTAACTGAAATAATTGATTGAAATCTTATCTTTAACCAGATCAGGCTATTTTTCTAGCACCATAAGAATCAGAGGGAAGCCTTCCTGAAAACATTTCCATTAACTTTTGTTCAACTGAGACAACTTTTTATAGACATTTTACCATCAGCCAAGAGGTTAAGTTTTAACTGCTTGGTTTTAAATTCTTGAGACTGTAGTGCATCAGTATCAACCAGCAATGGACCTACAAATGTTTGAGAGACAAATAACTTGTAGACTTAATATTTATGCAAGGTTTTCTCTAACAAAAATAATATTTATCCCAGTAACTTTAAGATTAAATCAACTAAGGGCATAACCACATAAGTTTTCTGTTATGCTCTCCCAACACCTGTTGAATGATGCACAAAATCTTGGGTTTGGATGCTCAACAATACTTATTCAAAATATGTACTGTACATTAAGTATAAAACTTTCAGTCGGTAATAAATGGGGCATGAATTGCCAGCATCAATTTTCCTGGTCAGCATGGCAATACAATGTTTTTGAATTCATGGTTTTCAAATTAATTGTTGCATAGAGATACAAAATTCTAGCATGTCCATACATTTTAGTTTTTAAATGAAGAAAGATCTTTAAATTCTAACACTATTAGGCATGTAGAAGTCAGTATCATGTGAACTGAATTATGGTTGTGGGCTCCATTAACCTTAATTTTGACCAATAGATATTAGGCATTTTGGCCCATGTAATCCATAACAATATATTTATTTCCTCAGATATACCCTAAGCTTTGCAGGGAAAAATGGTGTAGCAACCATTCTATTAAACACTGATCAATGTGGAATAAACTTTGTCTGAGTACTTTACACTCAATTTACACTTGGAAAGAAAAAAATCAAAAAGTAGCTGTACCTCCACTATTTCATATTGCCATTGTTCTTCCAGACATGAGTTCAGCATTTCAGATGGTACACATGTGATGCAATAAACCTTTCCAGTATAAAGAGGATTCTTTTTTTGGCCAAGTTTAAGTCCAATGATTTATGAAAAAACTCCAAAAACCTTATCAGGTCATCTTCACCATCCAAAGGTCCACAGAATCCAATTCTTCTAGTATTTCTATTTTGCTACTGAGGGTCTATCATATTTTGGAGAGTACTTACAAGCATAAATCCTATGATCCTAAGTCTAACATGTAAGGATTTTTTAACTGTCAAAGCTTGAATTTCTATTATTGATTACAAATCCAATCTTCTAGCCAGAATAGCACCTGCAGGATGTACTTTAGGACTTTCTCATTTCTTTAAAGTGTCCTTTTCAAATCTCAATTAAAGGAAAAGTTTTTGACAGATCAAAAAAAGGTGGTGGCAGGGGGCGAAACAAATGAACAAAAGAGATGTTTTAAAGAGTCCTGGGCATTGGCTCTCCCAATTATTTCTTCCCTGTTTATTTGAATGACTTCAATTTGGTTTAATTAGTTGCTAAAATTGTTACAGCCAATTTAATCTGGGAGGGCATGCTTGACCAGGGGCTTTGGCTGTGTTCACCCCAATCAACTCTTCGGGACATACAGGGCTGTAAAGAACAAAGGGAGAGGAGCATCTGGATAGCAAAAGGGGGAACACTGAGCAACCACATACCCTGCGTGAGAGGGACGGGTTAATGTCCAAGAAAGCAAGGGGGGAGGATGTTAGATTTAGGATCATAGGGAAGTAGGGCTTGAAAGGACCAAGTTGTCTAGTCCAGCAGACAACTGCTGAAGGCAGAAACATGCTAATCATCTGTCTAACCTCTTGAAAACGTACAGAGATGGTAAGTCCACAACATTTCTAGGTAGCCTGTTCCAATACCTGACCACCCTCAGTCAGAAAGTTCTTTCTAATAATCCACAACCTAAATGTCCTTTGCAGCAGTTGAGTCCACTGCTTCTAGTCCTGTCCCCTACAGCAAGAGGATAGTTTCGTCTCCATCCCCGTTATAATCACTCTTCTGGTATTTGAAAACTTTTACATCAAATCCCCCCTCAGCCTTCTCTTCTCCAGACTAAATAGCCCTTTCCCTCATAAGTCATGCTTCCCAGGCCTCTAATCATTTCTGTCACTCTCTGCTGGATTCTTCCCAATCTGCTCACATTGTTCTTGAAATGTGGGGCCCAAAACAGGTGAGGCCTCACCACTGCTGAACAGAGCAGAATAAATCACTTGCCTTGATATGCAAGAGATGATTCTGTTACTACAACCCAGTATCTAGGCTGAGAGTGTGGGGGACACTTTAACAGAAAAGAAGAAGAAGTTAAAAATATCTCTCATGTATAACATGGAGCATGTGCTGGGGGACTGTAAGCAGAATAAAAAGATAGTAGCTCTCAGAGAGCCCACACAATAAATACATAAGGAAAGAATGGGGAGCACAAGGTAATCACAAGATTATTCTGATTTGTGGAATAAGCAGGAGATGCATCATACCATGTAGATCAGGGGAAAAAAGTTGAGAGGAAATGGTAAAGAATATTAAATATTTAGGCACAAATGAAAAATAAAACAAAGATAAACAAATGGGCATTCTGCCCCCATCAGAGCAGAGTAAAAGGCTTCGGGGCAAGGACAATATTTAGAAAACAAATAAGTTAATAGTTGTCCATTTGGTTTTGTCAGATCGGCAGGCCATGCCACCCAGTGGAACAATCAACTGGAATTCTCCCCACGAAGGGAACAAACAGATAGTAACTGTCAACAATAGCATCTACCACCTTTTTGTCTAGCAACTAGGTATCATCTGATCAAATATAAACAAACTATAATTGCATTTCCCAGAAGTAGAGAATTCAGCAAACTTGTTCCTTTTTCCCCAAGAGCTGTAATGACTTTGACTAAAATTCAATATAAGATCCAGCCCTACACATTTCGATTTGTCATCTAATAGAAATCATGTTAGTGCTGAAGTTTAATCATACAGGTGTGCTGGAAAGAATTGCATGCCAAGATCTAGGGCTGTAATCTTACAAGGACTCAACATAACTCTTACTGGAGACAAGTTTTAAAAGAGAGAACCAGCAGCTCTGAGAACTATTTCTCTACGAGACAAGAGAAAACCTGTGAAATTGGAATTATCTTCTTAATCTGCAATGGACTTTACAGAACTTGCAGCATTTCTACTGCATTTTTACTACAGGAAAATGAAACTCTGGGGCTGTCTGTTACTTACTACACTACTAATTTTAACCCACTAAACAGACTGTGATTTTTGCTACGAATAACTTAATTATTGAAACGATAGGTATTATTTACAAACTAAAAATGTTTATTAACACAAAATATACAATACTCTTTCTAAATAGGATGCTGTTACAGATGTGGCACATAACATTAAAGCAAAAGTCACTTCTCAGACAACGTTACCACTGAATAAAAGAAAGAATAAGAATTACCTAAAAAATATGCAAGTAATAAAAAGGTCTTGCAATTGGATTTATTTGCAGTTCTCTCCTCTTTTTGGAAATATCCTCCCAGGAATCTGTATAAAGCTACTGCCTAATATGCTGGGGTTAGCATTCTACCTTGGAAGCTGATTTCTCTTCCCTCTCCTGCATAAGAACAACAATCCTGAATAGTATGTGGCAAACTAACTGTAACAAATGAATAGCTTTTCAACAAGGACAGTAACTGGTTAAATACACAAACAAGTCTCCTCCAAAAATAATTAGTGCTTTTTTTGGTCCCTTATTCAGCAGAAAATGCTGTATACCAGCAGGAACGGTAGATTTCAGAATCAAAATCCATGGAGAAAAATGCAGAACTTAATGATAAGTGCTCCCACCAACTTCAAGTACATCTGGAATTTGCTCAGAAATGCCAATAGTATTTTTCTTGAATCAGTGCATTTTATTGTCACAATTTTAGAAACTGGAAAAAAATAGCTAAAAGTCTATGAAACAAAATACCTACGAAGTGGCAGCTCCGACCAGACCGTGTCTAGTTCTGCTTAGGAAAAAATATTTACTTAGCTTCTTTCAGCTTAATCTTTTACCATTGCATAATGCCCGACATCCTCAATATCCTGGTGAAAATGAAAGTGGCAGTTTTTCTTGCAGGCTGCATCCTAACCATGAACAGCTGCCACAAACTCTTGTCACATGACTCCATATGTATATAGCATCTTTCGGGCTACTGTTGTATTTCCACTACTCAGATAAATTAGTGATAGGTTGAAGGCAATATCTCTTTTCAAGTCTGTTTGATCAGTTTCTATTCCCTGAAATAATTGAAAAAAATTATTTGCATGTACATTGGATATAAACCCAGGGTAAATCTTGAATATCACTGCCTTATGACCAGACATGTTTCTTCCCCCTCTCCCCAACACTCCCTCACCAGAACTCTAGCTTAGAGAACAACACCAGCATATGGCAGAGCATATGTTTTCTTCCATTACTATTTTAAATAAGCCTCACTACAATTAAGATAAATGTCTGTTAGATCAGACACTTTTGCTATCTGATCCACTATATAGACAGTGCAAAGAAACCCATGGCAAATTACAACAGAAAACCACTACAGAATCAGTGTACTAATGCACACAAATTCTTTACCTTATTATACAGGTCATTTCATTTCTACTACATCAATATATTTACACTGGAAATCTGTATTTTTTGTTAAACCCTCTTATTTGTGCAATAGAGAAAATGCCAGTCAGATTTTACATGCCATTATTCTTGCTTTGAAATGGATTTTAAATCACTTCTTGATATTCATACGGAAAAGTTCTTCATTGACCATTTTCTTGTAGCTGCCACTCCCAATAATGTAACAATAAAACCAAACCCACAGATTGTCTTGAGCCTTCAAACTATACATGTCCAGAAACACAGAACAGATGATAACTAAAAGGAACTTTTTCTAACATCGGTGAATTTACAGTAGGGATTACTGATAATTTTGAGCACAGATTTTACTTCTGGTTACTTACTGATAATACCCAACTGATTTGTAGAGACTAAGGTTCAGGTATTTGACTGTACAGTACCTCTAAGACAACAGGAGGAAGTTCAAGAGCCTTTTGGTAGTAGTGGATTGCCAAATGCACTAATCCGAGCTGATGAAGGCCACGGCCAAGGTTATAGTAAGATTCTTGACAAGGTCCACGGATGCCCAGATAACGGTGAAGGAAAGAGAATCCCTGCACACACACATTACAAAGAAACAGCATAAGGTTTTGGTTTTCTCTCTTTGCAGAAAGTGTTTTTTCCATAAAGAATCAGCTCACTTGAGGCCACAGGGAAAAACAACTCATTGTTTCATACCACGGGAGAGCCAGAGCCATATTTTCATAGCCTCCAGAAGGTTCACATGGTGAGAGGACTTGTGCTAAATTGTGGCTAGCTGTTCTGAAATAGTATTATTTACATCTATCATGCTTTAAAACATCACCCTGTGTTCACTGGTGGGGGGAGGTGTCTTTCAACCCTTGCCCTTTTTACAACTCACTCTTACTTTGTTGTTTAGCAGTAAAGAAACACCGTTTTGATTCAACCAATCCTGGCTGCAGTCCACACAGAAGAACATAGGACTATTCCTGGAATGCAAACACATTCCTCCTCAGAGCCTTGTAAAAGCTCCCGGAACACCAGCAACCTTCAGCAATGACCAATTCCCAGCATACGTTTGCCAAATGACAAATCAGAAAAATGAATAAAAGGGAAGATGGAGCTAAAGGTCTGGGTAACTCAGAGGCTAAATAGTAGGAGGGTCCAATCTTAACGCTACTGAGGCCAGAGGGAGTTCTGCCAGAGAACCAGTCTGGTGCGCAACTAGAAATCAAACCTAGAATAGTAATTCCTTCTACTACACTAACCCCTCTATAACTTCAGTAGACTTGTTGTTCTTTAATTTGTTACTTTAGTTCCTTATTTCTCTGTTTTACACCCTTTTAAACTAAACACAGTCTATACCAGGGGTTCGTAACATTTTTGGACAGTGTCAAAAACCCGCAACCTCAGCCTGTAAGATACTGGCGTGCCAGGGGTGGACACTGGGGGAGCTGCAAGGGGCCTGATCCTTGTTGTGGCAGTGCAGCCCTGGCCCCCTCCGCAACTGTCCACCCTGAAGTGCACATGCCAAGCAAAATGCCTTTGCATGCCATGCTCTGGCACCCGTGCCGAGGGCTGCCTACCCCTGGTCTATATGCAGTGAATTCTAGCTCAGTTCACTATAAAAGGAAAGACGTTCTTAGCAAGCTTTCAGGCGCAATCACTCTTCTTTGGTCATAGGAAGTCTCTGCTGTTCTGAGACTCCAAGGAATGAGAGAAACTAAAACATTTTTAGCTTCTCTCATTCCTTGGAGTCTCAGAACAGCAGAGACTTCCTATGCCTTAAGAAGGGTGACTGCACTCAAAAGCTTGCTAAGAACTTTTTTCCAACTACTCAGTTGGTCTAATAAAAGATAACACATCTACTCAAATAACCTTGCCTGCCTACGTCCTTAGACCAACACAGCTACAACCAAAAACCTTACTAAAGGAGAACAACTAGAAAGGGAACAATACTCAATCTGAGCTGCCCGACAGACTATTACTACAAATACAACACTAAGCCATGTAGTTCAGCTGTCAGGATCTGGGTTCAACCCCAGGCAAGGGCGGTGAGTTTATACTCACTGTTTCCCTTTTACCATGGCCCTGAAGTCCATCCAGCCTCCTATCCAACTGATATCAGGAACAAACTGGAGGTAAAGGTGGCTGGAGCATGGTGCTAACCAAATCATATCCCCATGCTGAAGTTAAAGATACAGTGCAGCCCTCCCCCTCTACTGCCCCAGTGAGCCAGAATGGCCTGTAGTGGAACACGTCACAGTGATGGGGCAATGTGGAAGAAACCAGCATTACCCACACAGATTGAGAAAAAAGAACACAGGACTGGGAACTAATCCAACCTCTGCCACCAACACACAGTACCAACCTAGGAAAGCCATTTAGCTTCTCTTGAGCCTTTCACCATATGAGGACACTGTGAGTATTCATTAGCTAATGTTTGTTCACTGCTATAAAGAAGGCCACTGGGACGAGAGTCACCTCCTAGAGATTAAAGTAAAAATAAGATACTGAGTATAGCCATTTGAGACTGAAATCCATATGGTCTTTTTAGATAAAAGGAGTCCTCAGGAAAAAAAAATCAAATGGGATTAAGGAAAAAAGGGAGAATTCGAAAGGGAACTACTGCACAGTGGAAACAGAGTTATGGTTCATTTTGTTATCACTTATGAATGTGCTGACTTGGCTGTAACTAACAGCCTTTGATTACCAATATTGCCTCTAGAAACAAAGATAGTTCCTTCAACATGAGCAATTAGCTCCAACACACCAGCTCATCATGATAATTTGGAGCACCCCTACATCATGTCTGAATGAACCACTGAACAGACAGACTCAGGACAAACTAAGATTAAAAGAAACCTTCAATGTGGGTGAAAAAGAACTGAGAAAAGCAGATACACAAAACTGCAGGACCAGAGGATGACACAAATAGGACATTTTCCAAATACGTTGTAAAAGGAGAATGTCAGCAGCTAGGAAAGACAGAGTTATGCAGTAGCTAAAAATATTAAAATTAGGCCATAGTTTGGTATCTAAATAAGTGAGCTGATTTTAGAGCAAGTGCCTGCAACTCCTACTGAAATCAATGGGAACTGTAAGCATTCAGTGTTTCTAAACAAAAGCAAGCCTCTTAACTGGCCAGCTTTCCACCCCAAATCTGAACATAGCTGCCTCACTTGGAGAGGAGAGGAAATTTTAAAAATCCTCAATTTCCAGGGAAGAAATTATAAATATTGGAGGCCACTAACCCAAAACCATCAGACCTATCATGGTCTGGGCCCAGCTCTGGCAAGTGCAGAAGGTGAAGGGACTAGCTAAAAGGGAAAATGGTTACAGTGCGTTGTGCTGGAACAGCAATCCAGAAAGAGGATCACAGGGTTCCATCTTTGGCCTACTTTCTGAATCAGACCACACCAAGCCAAGAATGACCATAAATAGTTACAACAGCTCAGAAAAAGTTAGAGGGAAAAGAACAATTCCTTCACAATGTAGCATACAAGATAATTATGTGTATCTACACGAGGATCCTAAGAAAAACATGAACAGAAAAATTTGACTGATCAGATCAAAAACAACCAACCAAATGAGTTTAGTTGCTCTTTTCTAAGAGCATTTTTTTTAAATACCTTTTATTTAAAAAATAAATAATTTTACAGATAACCTGTCCATTACATGATCTAATGCAGAAAGATTATCTACACAGTGTCTGTACAAATTTGCATGTCTATATGACAGAGCAAAAACATTCCATAATATCAAAAATATGAGCATTTAAAAACCACTGGACAAGAGTCCCTAAAGCCTTCAGAGCAAAAATTCAGGGTTTCTCAGTCAGAATTTTACAGATCAAAGCAAAACTGTTCACAGAGTCCAACCTTGTTTCAATGGACACTGAGGGCACTCAGTCAGCATCCTGCAAATCAATCCTTCAGTGATTCACTAGAGAGTGCTCAGTGAGTAACACTCCCCATAGCTTTAAGTACCAACTTTTAAAAATACTCAGAACTAACTGTAAGAATCAGTGAAAATCTTTGATCCTCATTCTTAGACGTTAACTGGTTTCCAGAACTGGTCTAACTATTCATTAGATTCTATTTTTATTTTTTTGTTAGTGAAGCATTCAGGGGTGTCTATACATGTCCAGGAAGGCTGCTCCGACACACTGTAATTACAGCGCATCGAAGCAGCCTCGATTAATCGAGTCTGGTGGAGCATGGTAATTACCACGTTCCAGCAGACTCTAGTGTTACATGCATCAGTGTCCCTGTGCTGAAAAATGGCAGCAGGTGTGCTTTAACAAAAGCTCATTCAATGAGCTTTAGTTAAAGTGCCCCCATCGCCATTTTTAAGCATGGGGACACTGATACACATGACGCTCCGGGCACTTTAGAGCTCTTACAGCCACTGTAATTAAAGCGCCTTTCTCCCCCCACTCCTGGAGAATGTATATAAACACCCCACGGGTCCTAAATGATGATCTTCCTATGCAGTTACCATTGTAGGGATTCACTAAACATTCTGGACACAATTTTCAACATATGCCTATTTGTTAAGTATTTGCTCCAACAATATATCATTTATGTTACATGGCTAGTTACCCATGTCACATGACATTGTTCCTGCTATCTATTCAAGAGGGTGACCCTTTCTACAAGTGGAACAGTGAATAATGCCTTTCCAGGACAATGTTTCAGCTGCATAAACATCAACACTACAGCCAATGGAACTAATATTTTCTTAAGTACATGGCAGCTGCCTAATACATGGAAATAATTAAGGATTCTACAAACCAGAGCAAAATTGCTTTTACTTACAGAACTGGAGCAGCAGCAGACTTGTCTTGGGACATGTACTCCAAAATTACATGGATATTTTTTAAAATCCTAACCTAAATCCCTTTTTATATTATTCAGTCAGCTCTGATCATTTGTTTCAGCTTTAACTATCTGAATGGAGTAAGAGAGCTAATGAACAATAAATACTACAGACAAATGCAATCATAACAACAGCAACCCCGCTTCCCCCAAACTTACCTGTACTAGAAGAGCATGTCTTTTTAAGACATATTTCTGAGATGCCATATGGATAAAAGTTAAGCCTATGCAAAGGCTGTACAGAGGCTCATCAGGATTGGTACGAAAGGCTTGCACATACTGTCCTAAAAGCAGGAGTAAATGATTTGAGACAGTCTTTCTCTAAAAGCATTTCACTGTATCAAATTTTTTTGGAAGTTTGAACTGAAAAAGGGAACCAGCATAAGGGAATGAAAATTGAATACAACCACAATAAAACATGAAAGGAGAACACCAGATGCTACAGCTTTTATGTTTTCAGCACCCTCCTCTACTGCCCCAAGAAAAGTCAGAATTTAAACAGAATAGTCTCAAACACAGACAAAATGGGGTTTTTTTTGTTAGAATTGGGCACATCTACACATGCCCCTGACCGCACAGTTGTTACTGCTCAGTCATTTAGTAGTTGCTTTAGAAAGTATTTAATGCCTGCGCAGTAACCACCATTACTGCACAGTCCAGGGGGCACATGGGTTGTTTCTGACCCTACTGAGCAGTAACTCATTGCTACTGTGTAGTAGCGTTGGCATCCCAATTTGTGCCCACTGACACTATGTCACCATAGCTCACCAGTATGGCAAAGTAGCGTCTCGTGTCGGTGTGCCCATTGTAGCTTAGGTGGCAAAATTGAGTGTAATGCGAAGTAGGCATCTCTCAAAAGATTATTAAGAAACTTTTAATTTTTTTATGTTACCACAATCTTGTGTATATTCTTTTTTGAGATCCAGGGTCTCCGAGCTGGTATAAAACGCTGACGCTTCAACATCAGTGGGCCTATCACAGCTAAGGACCTACCTACCATATTTATTTGTGTGCCCCACACAGACTTTTTTTCCAAAAAATCAGCCTTCCAAAGGTGTGGTGCATGCCTTAAGCAGGGAAACTGATTTTTTCTTTACTGTACTAGAAGCATGGAGATGCAAGACAGCTGCCATGCTTGTCCACCAGCCTCAGAGGGGGAGGGAGTAGAGTTCACCCTTTAGAATCAGAGTTGCAATGTTAACTCTCTCCCAGGTACAGCTACTGCAGCCAGGATCCCCTGCAATCTGCATTCAGCATTCAGCCATGACTGGACATTTATTTTTTCTTCATTCTGCCTTCCCAAAACACGGTGTGTGCATTCTAGGGTGTGTGGTATGCAAGAAAATATGGCACTCCCTGCTTTTTTTTTCCCAATCTGGGGATGAGCTAATGGCCAACTAATTTATTCACTTTCAATTTTGTGTACTTGTTGGGAAAATATTAATTTCCTCAGCCCTAATCTGTCTAAAGAGGCTAGCAAGATGCCAATTCCCTGATTAATTATTTTAACTATTTTCCTAGAGGCTTTATAAAATATTTAATAATTATTCTTTGAAAATGTATCTCTTCTAAATTAATCCTGCAACTTTCCTTAGAAGAAATATTTAACACTTCAGATATGCCATCTCTTTGATACTTCATGGTTATCAGGAAATGATTTATCATACTGTTCTAATAATAAATTGACCATTCATAAGTAAAACCCACATTTTTTCCTCATTAAAATAAAGGAAAAACAGCTCTCCCAGCCCAAAATACAAGTCGGTAACTATTACACAGATACTCCTTGAATTGCTGATACATATTTTCATGAATTGGCCTATCCGCTTATGCCCCGATTCCTTTACCAACCAATTAAAATGAGTGAGATACTATGTATTAGTGCCAAGAACTGTATAGTTCATTAATTGCAGCACAAAGCAAATATTAGGGATCTCTGAAAAAGGGGATTTTTCTCTTATTCAAAAGGACATATTCCCGCTATGTTGAAAATATATAAAACTGTGAGAAAGTTGATGTAAAGGAATTTGGGAGTATAACATAACATATAAAATATTTCAGAACGTTGTACTTTTTATTAGTTAAATAAAATAATGACTCACCAAGAGCATGCTTGAAACTGCCAGATACAAATGCATTGTGCCCATTTAGGACACACAGTGCATGATTTTCTGGATTTTTCAACATTAGCCTAAGACAAAAGCGATGGTGTCGTACATCCTGAGACTGCATGGTGACTTGATTGAAGATGTTCCAGAGCTGAGGTTTATTGACATTTTCCATTACCATTATTCTAAAAGGAAGGAAATCACATATTGTGTTGTGTATCTATAGTATGCAATAAATCACTAAGTAAATAGCCTGTAATGAAAAGAAGAGATCTACAGTTTATTTGAAAGTACCATGTGAAAGACAAGTCTAAAATCAATTGACAAATTATTCAAAGAGCCAAGCAGTCCTCACTTATTAGAGTAATTTATTTTGCTTTGATGGGACAACTCATTTGAATAACGTTAGTAAGGCACATAACCTATAATACATTCCTAACATATAGCAAGATGACCAGATGGTTCACTGCAGAAAAGTGCCATAAAGCAGACAGGGGTTTTTTTGGCAATTAAAAACTGCCAAAAAAGCTCTTTAATTTCACAGACTTATTTGCTTAAGTGGAAATCAATAGATATTCTGGTCCTCTCAGGCCCCTGGCAGACATGCAAGTAAAAGCGCCATGGGATCTGATACGGCATCACCATAATCATACTTCCAGCTATGCCACATGTGCATGGCAGAAGGACTGATTGCAGGATCAAGCATCATATCCCGTCATGTCTGGCACCTGCCAGCATACTGAACCCCCACCCTGGCAGGGAGCCCCATCAGCTGATGGGGCTCCTAGCTGTGGGGGTGCACTATGCTGGCATGATATGAAACTGCTACAATTATTATACATTTTTTGTGTAATAACTTTCTTTTTATTATGCCATTTATTGATCGAACATGTGGCCTGGGAACAAATTAAGACATGACTGACTGGCTAATCACATCTTAAGGGTCCTGTGTTCTGGGGGCCTTAGAAAAAAAAATCAGCTTGCATGTAATTCTGAAGATCACTGTTCTAATAGCTACAAATGCTCTTAGAAGTATACATAAAGCTTCAATGGAAATCATTACAGAATATATGGTTGCGTCAACTACACTAGTGATTCTTACCTGATATAATTATAAGCCTTGCGGAAATTCTTGTCCAGAATTGCAGCTGAAAGACCAAAGTACTCCAGCTCTTTACGCTTTTGCCTGTCATCATAGAATGAATAATACTCCAGTGAAGAATCCACCAACAGCTCTGCTTCCTTGTATCGGGAGAGGTCACACAAGGAGTAAATGGCTTTCAGGAGAAGGTTCCACCAATCGTCTTTTGTCAGGACACTTGTGAGTACAGCAAATATGGCTAAAATAGTAAGAAAGTCAAACAGGCACAGAAAATAGAGCTGAAGACTATAGATTCTGTTTAAATTTCAACCCAGAGGGGGTTTTTTTAATTGTTTTTATATTAAGGGAAAATAATATTAAGTGGATTTTAATTCTTTTAAAACAACACAATTTATAGAGTTCAAATTTTAATAAACAATCACAGAGTAAACACTTCATAGTTACAGGGAATTTAAATAATTCAAGCTGGATCAGTACTATGCAAACATGTACACATACACTAAAGGCCATCTCATTCACCTGCGAAAGAACTACCTGATCTGGGCTAGTCATAATTTGGAAATTTTGGAAAAACACAGTAGTTTGTGCAGCTGATAAATAGTGGTGTACCTGCAGACTTCTTCCTAAGCAGCACTGTTTGAACAACTCGTTCATCAGGTTCAATTAACTTGCTTTGAAATGAGTGGAAATGTTTTTTTCCACAGAATATTAATACAGGCCTGGTGCCTGCACCATGTCGTGCTAAATGAAAGCAACTCGTTTATAAGTGTACTTTTTCATGGTAGCAACTTGCAAGTGACTTAGGCAATAATTTCTTTGATTTTGGTGGGACCACTCATTTGAGTAAAGTCTGTAGGATCAGGACTTAACTTAGGCAATGTATGAATTAGTTTGTGTGGGGGAGGTGATCTGGCTATCAGTAAAGCTGAGCCAGGGAAAAAGAAATACACATGCCCACAAACCCACCTGTCCTAAAAAAGCCAATGGCCCAGTAGTTAAGATATGAAACGTGGATGAAGGAGACCCAAGTGCTAACTCTGCCCCACATGAAAGAGCAGGGGCTTGAATCTGGGTCTCCCACATTCTAGACAAATACCATAATCACCAAGCAACTGACTATGCTGAAGCAGGCAAACAACATAAAACATAGTCTAACTTTTGATTCAATATGGAACAAAAAATGTCAAATCTATAACATTTTTTCTAAAGAACAGAATTGTATTCTGGTATTACTAGTAAAATGGTATTACTATGAATACCATGGATCTGTCTGAAACAAACTCAGTGTCTTTGGTAGGTAAAGAGTTACTATGAATTAATTTATTTTTAACAGATTTTATTACCTTTGGCATCACAGTTTGCTGTCTCTTGGTCATCATTGTCTGATATTTTATCCCTTGATACCTTAATAAGATAAAGGTGTCGCTCCCCAGATTTGGAACTAGATATTAAACACACTTGAGCTCTGTTCATTGCTACCTGGAAACAATTATGAAGACCAATATCGTAATGTTTTTGACTCCGTGAATCACACATCTTGCTCAGTTACACTACAGGAAGCAAAAGCATACTTGACAGTTTTCATAAACAGTGTTATATTTAGCAGTGTTTCATGCGCCAGTGTACACTGGATTATCTAAAACAAGGATAAACACTTTCTGAATATTATGAAGACTTTTACTGGTCTATTTAGAGTAAAAACACAAGTCCTTCTCTAGTGGCATAACAAAAGGGATGTCATGGTACTAGTACCAAGGTTTTAGAAATAATATCTTGACAGTTTGCTTTGCTGTATAACAGTTTGGAGAAAATGGAAATCTGAATTACAAAAAATAGAAAACAAACAAACAAACAGCCAGAGTTGCAACACTATACTTCCAAATGTAAACATTTTTTCCAAAACAAAAATTATTTTTAAGTAAACAGACAAAACAGCAGAAGATTTCAAGGAAAGTTATTGACATAAATTCACTTTGAATGATCTTATTTATAAGTGGGCATTTACAGAAAGACCTTTCCATAATTTACAGTAGCTATGTGTACCCAAAGTGATGTGATGTTCTGTTTTTAATTTGTATATTCTGAAATCGAACAGAACAATCCTGTAGTCCATCACATTACAACTGGTGGAATTTTTTAAAATTAAATTTGAAAATATGCGAGACTCTAGGTAACTACCAATAAAAACAAGTCCCAGCAATGAACATCAAGCCCAGAGCTTAAGGCATAAAATGGGAGTTGTTAGTCTTACACAGAACAGAGCAGAATAAGGAACATTTACATCCTAGCTTTTAAAGGTACCGAGAATCCAAAGGCTCACATGGCTTTGATGGAAGCTCTAGATGCTGAACGCCTTTGAAAGATTCAGGCACGCTATTCAGTAACATAACTGTATGTCTATTAAACATGCTATTTAATGTATACAAAGCTTCAGTTTACTAATATTCATCTTACTGTTTTCCTATCTCCATGTAATTTCCTTGTGAAGTTTTCAAGTTAGTTTGTTCTTTGGTTTAAGCAGTATGAGTTAACTTACCTTTAAGAGCATCGCTAGCATGGTAAGTAAAGTGTCTACATAACCATACATTTTGCCTTGGGAATACAACAGTGTTGAACGATGGAGCAGCAGCTTTAATTCCTAGAAAACATGGAACATCATTAATCAAATTTTAAATTAATTCCATGGCTTGCTTTCAAAACTAAGATATTGGCAGTGGGGATTAAATGGATACAGAGAGTATCACATTTTCTCACGTACTACATGCACCTGGTTTTGGAAAGGCAGAATGAAAAAAAGACCAAAAAATTTTTTTCCAGGTGCAAGGCTAAATTCTTACCACATGGCTGAATTCCACAAAGGCTGAATCTTGCCCAGTGCTGGTTTTAACCCTCTCATAGCTTCTGCCGATTCAGCAGTAGCTTTTGGATGAGTAGTCAAAAGCTGCTGCCCATTTGGCAGAGGTTGTGAAAGGTTTAAAACTGTGACACTCGGCCCCTTCCTCTCAAGCTGGGAAAGGAGGATACCCCCAGTAGTCATTAAAGCTCCCTATTGCGTCCTTTAATTCAAGTGCATAGAATCAGCTTCTCCACTTAAGTGCACCCCAATATTGAAGGGCTGATATAGGGCAGGGTGGGGGGAAGGTGCATATGAGTGAATACAGTAGCTACACTCTTTTTCTTATAATGCTCTCTCTGAAGCCCCATAGGAAACCTTTCACCACTGCTCCCCTTGGGGTACCCAGACTCCAGTACTGCCAGGAAGGTATCTTTAACCAGCATTGCTAGTATATTTAGCAATACATTCTTTACAGAACCATGAACCCCAGAACTGTGGACAAAGGATCCAACACAAAAGATGATAATCATATCATGCGGCATTTCACCTACCTGCTGGGCAGCATTAGCATCCTGTGCCAGCGTATCTGGATCATACATTGGTTCCAGGGCCTCGAGAGCTTTCTCAGGCCGGCCAAGCTGCTGCTGAAGTGTAGAAAGTGAAATTCTTGCATCCAAATGCAAGGGAGCAAGATCTACAACTTTGGCGTAGCTCTCTGCAGCCCGTTCTACATAACCCAAGGCTTTTAAGCACTCTAAAAATAATGAATTAGATATGGTTACATGGTGTAGAGACCATAACTATTATAATACATATGAAATTAGTTCTGTAGCAAAAATGTACATGTACTTATAATTAGAACGATTTTGAGCATTTGTTACTAAAATAGAAACGTGTACCACCCTCATATTATGCCCTAACAATGTAAGTCACTGTATCGGCAGCATCATAAAAAACTCAACACCTATTGGGGATTAATATGTAAAATGAAAGCTGAATCACTGACATTCATATCTAGGAAGACTAACTTCACTACAATGAAGGCATTTCAAAGTTTTTTAGACTGGCTAAGGGACACCAATCATGCCAGAAAACCTCGTACTACAAGAATAAATGTGATATTCTCTGATTGTAACTACAGCATGGCAACATTTATAATTTATCACATGGCCTCTATATCTTATGTTCAGAGATCCTTCATTAATGGCCTAAAATGTCAATGGGAGATAAGTACACTCAACATTGCACAAGACCTCCCAATACCAGGTCATTAAATCTAATGCTCTTACCTATTAAATACAGAACTTTAACCAGAATTTTATTACACACTATCATATGATGGATGCTACCTTTCAGTATTAAGTAGTTTTGCCATGTTGTTACCTGCATGCCGAAGCCAGACTACAGCCAAGTTATATCTTTCAGAACAGACTAGGGCACTCAAGAGAGGCAATGCTGAATTGTATTCTCCAACATCCAGAAATGCTTCTGCAACATCTAGGTATAAATCCCCCATCTCCTCTGGATTTTGCTCTGCTAGAGTAGTCAAGAGAGGCTTTCCCATAAAACAAGTAGAAATTAAATAGTTATGCCAAACACATATGCATTGCAACCCATTTCATATAGGAACTGGCTAACAAACAGTCCAGTTAACGTCTAATATCACACACACTCCACTCTGAAATACAATATTCCTTAAAACCTGACTGTAAAGTGACAAAAATCCTAAAGATTTTCAGAATTCCTGATAGGACTAAGCTACCCTACTCTAGTAGGTAAAAAGCAAACTTCAAATTTAATTATCCTAGTGAAAGGCTCCATGAGGAGGGGTGAGAGAAATTATTTTTCTCAAAGAAAAAAAAAGTCTTGTATCATCATTATGACTGAAGCATCGATTCAGAGAAAGTATTGTTTCACAGTTAAAAAGAATCAGTCCAAGCCTCTAACACTTTTGCTGGCAACTTTCAATGGGGACCAGCATACAGGCTGCAGTTTACTCATCCTGTAAAGGATATAATCTCTCCCCTCCTTAGCAGGACAATTAATTTGGCTTGATTAGCTTTATTGGTTAATATTTATAGGGGAAAAATTATATTGCTACTAATAAAAAACACACATCAAGCTACCTCCAGTTATTTAATTCCATGTAATAAAAAGTTTACTTCCATGGGAGAAATCCCCCCTACAATGCTGTTGTAATGACTCTCTTAGGATTGTGCCCATTTTTGGAGGAAAGTGAGACAGTAGAAAACCTTCTATTAAATCAAATTCTGTAGCTATACAATGGTAAGAAAAACAATTTTGCTTGATGTTCCATAGCTGCCTCCAATGTAGCTGTTGTTAGATTATACTTACATTGAGTGGCTCTAGAATGCTCAGGTGAACCAAGCAGATCATCAGCTTCACTGTAATATCTATAGGAACTCCATCAGGGATAAGGCAGCTAACTTTCTCTGGAGCTACAAAAAGACAATGATATTATTAACAGCTGTGGGCTCTGAACTAAGACATCACACATCCTCAGTTCAGTTCTCCCTAGCATCTGATTCAGCTCCAGACAAATAAAAAGGAAGATTCTCCTTGTCCTTGACTTTAGTATGTGTTGGATCAGGCCCTCAAGATTCTCCTGATGCCTTCTCTGATTATTGAAACAACTCTCCATGAACTAATATTTTGCAGCATCAGGTGCATAAGTGCCATCACTTTCTGTGGACTTAAAGTAGTTGATGGTAATCAACACGTTGGTAAAAAGACATTCTTCTTCACAGAGAATTAAATCCCCAGTGCCTTGCCTCTCCTCCTGTGAACACTTCCTTTATAAAACCTTCTAATATTGATTTAGCCACCAGTATCCCCAACTCTTTACTGACACATAAATAGACATGAACAAGCTACTTCTCTACATTAGACTGAGGATCTAAAGCCCCATGGAGCAAGGACCCTACTCTCTGCCTTTAATACACAGCAAAAATCTAAACTGTACTAACAAAACATACAATGAATAGAGAATGTCGAGTGCACTTTTTATGACAAAGGAGTTAAACTTGCTAATTAAATACTAAATCTTATTAAAATGCCCCCCCAAAAACTTTGCTAAGAATTCAAGGAGTTTCTTGTGAACACACTGTCAAGGAATCCTCCATTATTAACATGCAAGACAGCCTTAATTGAAATGCCTTACCACTAAAAGTATTCCATATTCCTTAGGTCTATCACCACCTTCCTTTTACTTAACAAGTAACCACACACAACATTATAGCCAATTACTATAAATAACACTTGGAAGAATTAGTCCATGTCCACAGTGAATCAATATGTGCTATGCCATGTGTAATACATACTTCTTAGGTAATTTCTGATATATACTTGAAAAGTATAAAAGAACAAAATTTCAAAGTGGACCATCTTTGGAAATGTAGTGTTTTTAGAGTTTGGATGCAATGTTCTTTAATTGAAATGAACAGACCATAGACCTTTTCTAGACCAAGTCCCACATTTCCTTCTCTCCAAAACCGCTGCTTATCCCAGACTTGATACAATGATATTGATCAGGATACAGATTTAAAGTAGATTCAGAATTACATTGCTCACAGGCAGCACTGGATTCAGGTGGCACGTCTTGATAGTCCATCACTTCCACTTGGCTTTCTTGGATTTTCACAACAGCCACTGTGTTTGTTTCTTGTCAAATGTGAAAAAATATAGATTAAGTTCTTTTGCAGTTTTCAGTGAAACCAAAATTATTTTATTTAGTTTCTGTACTTCAATAGCACGTTTCTGTTGCAAACTGCTGAAAGCTAGCCATCTTTTCAAAGGATAGGACACAGAGACACTTAAAAAGAAAAAAACAGGGGTGGGAAAATAGGAGTAAGCTCCTAAAGGACTATCTAGGTTTTTCTTAGTTAGTAGAATAACATTAATCACACATAGCAGCATGCAGTAATATGTACTTTTATTTCTTGGCTTGTAAGTTTTGCAGGTCAGAAATTGTTTAGCAGCAGAAAGGCTGAAGACAGTATCTATCCCTAAAAAAATAATCCCGATCAGAGAGATTTTTGCTTTACTGTTAACTTATATCTTATCTATGGTGTAGAGCAATGGTTTTCAACCTTTTTTCATTTGCAGACCCCTAAAAAAATTGAGTGGAGATGTGAACCCTTTGAATTGTAAGTGTAGATATTCACAGACTTTTGATTAATCATAGTCATCTTTTGCAAACCCCTTAGATGTAGTCTGCGGACTCCAGGGGTCTGCAAACCACAGGTTGAAAACCATGGTGTAGAGGCCAAAGCCAACAGAACTTTTCCTAGAAAAGGAGCACAGGATCAAGTCCTATATTTCCACTGGGTTTTGTATTTGACTGCTCATCCATTAACCACATAACAGAGTCTGGGGAAATACTATAGCATTGAGCTAATTTCTAAAACTAGACAACGCCCTTTTACAGTGCATCTGACTGAACTGAGAAATTACTTTCACAAGGAGGAAGCTTTCCCAAAGAATGCTTGTTTCAAGCATTCCATGCTTTCAAACGATTATTTCTGGATCTGTATAAACAAAAATACTTGAACATACAACAAAAACATAGGTTTAAAAAACAAAAAGCCCAAACCCATGGGTTTGTTTCTTTTGGTTCAGAGACTGAGATTCTAGAGTCAGTATGCCAACAAGCTGATGAGGGGGTTTTCAAAAACTACTTATCTAAGAAAAATAAATGGTCTGATCTCAAAACTCAGTGGAATTTTAACAATTTAATTGGTCTCTGTTGTGTTATACCATAGGCAGTAGTCCAAGCCACCATATCTAACTGAAAACCTGAGTAGTTTATTGTACGTTGGGTAGATGATGTACAACTTTAGAAAAATCTGTAAGAGGCATCACTGTATTGAAGACAAAGTGTGATACACATTACAAAAAACAGGAATTACACTAACAGAAGGACTCGGGCAACTATAGGTTGTCCGGATCCTTTAACTATAGTTAAAGTCTTACTTCAATCCTGGGGAAACTCTTTGAGAAGATCATCAAGGAGCACATCTGTGATGTGCCAGCAGCAGGGATGATGCTCAAGGGCAACCAGCAGTTTCATTAGGGGCAGGTCCTGTCAGACCAACCCGATTCCCTTCTATGATCAGGTCACAAAAGCATTGGACGTAGGTGTCGTGGTGGATGAAGTCTTTCTGGACTTCAGCAAGGCCGTTGACACGGTCTCCACCCCCATTCTCATCAAAAAACTAGGTGATTGCGGCATTGATGCCTACACAGTCAGATGAATTGCAAATTGGCTGAAGGGTCGTACTCAGAGGGTAGTGGTGGATGGGTCTTTTTTGACCTGGAGGGAAGTGGGCAGTGGAGTCCCCCAGGGCTTGGTCCTTGGGCCCGCACTGTTCAATTTCTTTATTAGTGACTTGGGTGACTGGGTAAAAAGCAGCCTGTTTAAATTTGCTGATGATACCAAGATTTGGGGTGAGGTGGGCACGCTAGAAGGGAAGGACAGATTACAGCATGACCTGGACAGGTTATAGGGGTGGGCTAATGAAAACAGGATGGGTTTCAATACTGACAAGTGCAAGGTGCTGCACTTGGGCTGTGGGAACCAGCAGCACACTTATAAGCTGGGAAACTCCCTTCTCGAAAGCACAGAGGCAGAAAGAGATCTTGGAGTCATTACTAACTCCAAGATGAACATGAGCCGACAATGTGAGGTCACGGTCAGTAGGGCTAACCGTACCTTGTCTTGCATCCACAGATGCATCTCAAGCAGGGCCAAGGAAGTGATCCTCCCCCTCTATGCGACACTGGTCAGGCTGCAGCTGGAGTACTGTGTTCAGTTCTGGGCACCGCAAGGAGGGATGTGGACAGCATTGAGAGGGTCCAGAGGAGGGCCACCTGCATTCCGGGGACAGCAGGGCAGACCCTACAAAGAGAGGCTTCGGGACTTTAACCTGTTCAGCCTTCGCAAGAGAAGGCTGAGAGGGGACCTGGTGGCCATCTATAAACTCACCGGGGGGGACCAGCAGGGTCTGGGAGAGACCCTGTTCCCCCTAGCGCCCCCCAGGGTAACAAGGAATAATGGCCACAAATTGTTAGAGAGTAGGTTTAGACTAGACATCCGAAGGCACTACTTCACAGTCAGGGCGGCTAGGATCTGGAACCAACTTCCAAGGGAAGTGGTGCTGGCTCCTACCCTGGGGGTCTTTAAGAGGAGACTTGATGTCTACCTGGCCAGGGTCATTTGAGCCTGGTTTTCTCTCTTGCCCAGGGCAGGGGGTCGGACTTGATGATCTGCAAGGTCCCTTCCGACCCTACTTCTATGAATTTATGAATCTAGGAGCATCTCACTAGCCACATCCTAGACTTTTACCTTTATTCTCCTCAGAAGATCCTTTTTCCGTAGCTTTCTTTTCAAGAACTATTCCTGAAAAATCTGTAATAACCTAAAAATGGAAAAAATTCATATCCTGTTAAAATAAAACCAACCCCATGCAGCAACTGTTTTAGCTAAACAGCTTCCAAACACAGTTCCTGGCAAAGGAATTTAAAAGAAAGGTAATACCAGGTAAGCTTCCACTGTCTGGACCACATCTCGATACAAACACTGCCTAGTAAACCTAGCTACCCACCCTTCAATCTTTTGGAGGTGCAGACCAACTTCTCTCAGAGTGGCAACATTTAGAATAGTATTTAGTACATATTAACTTCTTTTAAGGTCATCTGCCAAAAGGACCATATAGCCAACTAAGCTCTCTACATAGTCCTAGAAAGTATTCCTTGGGCTACAATTTTGTGTTTTGTGGGGTTAATAAAGTCTGTAATGTAATCTTGAAGGAAGAATACAGTTTCCTTGAAGGAAGAATACAGTTTCCTTCACTATCAAAGATTCAAATCTGTATATTGACTTAGTATTTCTGATTTTAAAATTGCACTCATTTTTCAAACAAAATATCAAGCAGCACCAAGTTGACTTCTCAATACCCATAAAACACAAGTTAAATAAATCAGAAATGGCTAACCAACAAACCTCAAAAGACATTGTTCCACAAGGAATCATCACTGAATGGAGCTTTCAGTGTGCTTTTTCATAGGATTAGAATGGGACTGGATACTACAAATGTTCAATGATATGGAAGTAATTTTTTTTTTTTAATTATGGCTGATAGAATCTGGGTGAATGGATAACAAAGAAGACAAAGAAACAGATGGTAAGATGAGGTCATTCAAGTGAACGGAGTTTTAATATGACCAAATGCAGTTACATAATCAAGGGGAAAAAAAGAGTGCAGGGTGTACCAACAGGGCTAGGGACAGAAGTTACACACAAACCAATTTAAGTAATCAGAAACTGGTTTAAACCTGTAACAGAACATACATTCACTGCACATAAACCAGTTTTAAAATGGTTGAAACTGGTTTAAGAAAAACCTGATTGACTGTAGTATCAGACTTAAGTGATTTGGGTCAAACCAGTTTCTGAAATGTCTGTCCCAGACCCCCTTCTGGTTCAAGTTAAATCACAGCTTGGAAAGAGCTACAGGGGAGGGGCAGGTCCCATTTGCAAGCTAGCTGCTAACTGCCCCACTGATGGATCAGGGAAAAGGCCTGGGACCTAACTCACCCCTGCAGCTCTTTCCAAGCCCCATGCTTCGATCACCTGATCAGGGCATGGGGCTGGGACCTGCCCCTGACCAGAACAGTTGCCGGACAGTCCTGGGCTGCATGGGGCAGTCTGCATGTGCAGGCCCAGAGCTAGCAGGGGGCTGCCCAAAACAGGATAATTGTCAACCACCTCCAGGCTGCACGTGCTTCCCAGTCAGGGGCAGGTGCCAACCATCTCCAGGCTGAGCGGGGAACTTTTCCCATGCAAGGAGCTCCCAGCCCCTGCTCTGCAATCCCAGAGTGGGGGCTGGGGAGCGTGTTCCCAATCCCCACTCTGCAATCATGGGGCAGGGGCTGGAAACAAGCTCCCCAACCCCCACTCCACAATCAGGGAGCAGGAGCTGGAAGCTCCCTACTGCCAGGGCAGGGGGACATTGTCCCCACCCAGACATGCAGCTTTTTCCCCACCCATCTCTTCAAACATGAAGCTGGGGGAGAACAGGCTAGGGAGCTTTTTCCCCAGCAGGGAGCTCCCAGTGCCGGCTACACAGTCACAGGGCCACTGCTGAGAGATGCTCATCTCCCAGCCCAGCCCTGAGATTGCGGGGCCACTCTTGGGAGACCCTTATCTCCCAGTCTGAGCCCCACGGTGCTCCATCAAAAGGGGACAGGAGATTTAAGATTTTCCGTATAGCTCAGGCTGGGAGATAAGGGTCACCTGGAGCTCCCTGCTGCCACGGCGGGGGACATATTCCCTGCCTGGACTTTGTGGCAGAGCCCACCCTGGCAGTAGGCAGCTCCTGGGGGCAGAGAGCTATCTCCCACCCCCTGGTGGATGGCTGACTGGGAGCAGATTTTGCTCCCAGTCAGGCATCTACACAAGCACTACGGCACTGTTACTAATGCCGAGTAAATTCGCTACTTGCACTTGCAGATAGCAAATTTACTCAGTATTAGGGAGGTTTACTGCAAAGTAAGCATGTGCATGTATAGTGTGTAAGGAACTCCACAGGGAGAAAAATCCCATGTGCTAGACTAGTAGGCTCTTTAACAGAGAAAGACATAACAAGAATGGCTGGAAACAGAAAACAGCATTTTTTTCTTTTCTTTTTCATTTGCAGTAACTACTGAAATAACTATGAAGGTAAACAGTAGGTTCTCCATCAAGACTGGATACCATTCTGGAATATGTAAGAAGCATAAGTCACTTTACTTAACTAGGGGTATCTAGTGATAATCTAACAATGGATGACTTAAAAGCATTAATTCTGGCTTTAAATTAAATGAATAAATGTGGTGGACACAGAGCCTAACTAGCTGGCTTTATCAGCAGTGCACCTGATAAGAAGAAAACCATTTGCAAACCCATTCTCTTGAAACAGCATGTGCCTCCCACAGGTCTCTGATTTAATAAATAAAGCTTTTGATGTTAGTGTCAATTGCTGGCAAAACTGCCAACACTGATCAGGCAAAGGCAACTGATCCATCACTGCCACAAACTGGGAATACTATGCTTAAAAAATATAAAAACATAAACTATCCTAAAGTTCACAGAATTGTTAAGTCAGATTTAATGCTCATACCGCCAATGCTTTGTCATACTGTTTGCAGGAGATATATAGTTCAGCAGCTATATTAACATCTTCCATGGAGACAAGGCTCTGGTGTTTAGTAAAGGCTTCTTCTATGATCTCAATAGCAGAGGTGACATCATTGGCTTCATAATAACTCCTGTGAAAATATGGACAGGAAGTACCAAATACTAGTGACAACTGTGCTACCTATGAGAAGCCCACTAAGCAACTAAGTACTGTGAATACATTCTTTCACGATTTCCATCAGTCTTCTTTTCTAGCGCCTGTGCATTTTTATTCGAACAGATCAATTTCTTTCTGAATGTAAAGGAAAGGGAACATATTTTCTCCCGCTCATGATTATTTATTGCAATACAACCAATTTCATCACCGTCTTTTCTGCTATATAGTAAGTAACATTTATTTTTTTATTAATTACTCCCTGCTTTTGTTTTTAGTTACCAGCCTTTATTGTATTAACATGTTTTCAGTTAAAACCCCAATGCTATTGTTAAAACTTGACTACTTTGCTTTATACTGTATGTCCCATCCAAGACTTTCAGAGGGCTTTTTCAATTCATTATTAATTAATTAACGTCACTTAAGCCCTGAGCGATAGGCCCATTATAACTTTCCCATTTAACTAAAGGGATCTGTTAATAGGGAAGTTAAGTGACTTGTAGAAGGTCACACAAGGAGAACCCTGTCAAAAAAGAAAACCTAGTTCTTCTGTTTTCCACTTGTATTTTAGGCATCATCCTTTTCTCTCTAAATCCCACTTCTAGGGGAGAGAACTGCATCCATCAGCAGAGAAAGAAAAGATTTCCATTTGTCTAATGTTACTGCAGAAAGTGCAGGGCAATTTACTTACAAAATACAACTTTAGAAATACAGATAATTCAATTAAGAAATATCATGCTGAACTGAAAATTAAAAGAATAAACTACTGATTGCTATTAATGAGCACAAACTTATTTCCCCCTAATAAAGCAAACAGAGATCCCTTTGGATCCAAACAGGGAAGAGATTTGTTGAATAAAAAGATTCTAATGTTTGTATGTATGTATGTATGGACACACGTTTTTTACATCAGCAAACAAGGTTTGCATTTTATTCTTTTCATTCTACAAAACTTCAATGTCTCCAGATGATGCATCAAGCATGATATCTGTGAAATAACTTTCCAATAAAACAGATCATTTAAAAGATACATAACAGCCAGTACATGCATAGAAGATTACAACTCCTCTACAAATTAGGCTCTTTAGAAATAGCATTATTCTAAAAATTTTAGAAGTTGCAATAAGATGCTTCCAATGTTTCTTCTTGCTCAGACAAAAGGAGTAAGCTTAAATTAAGCAATTTTCTTTTAAATTTGGGAAATCAAAACATACTACTAGAAAAGGTAACTTACTTTGCCATGTCTCTGGCAAGCTGCATAAAACGTTCTCCATCAAAAGGGGACAGGAGATTTAAGATGCGTCTATAGCCATCCATTGCCATTTTATGTTCCCCCATCTGTTCGTATAAGCTTGACCTTTCCCACAGATAACGTACATTGGTAGCATCATACTTCAGAGCTGCAACAAAGACAAAGCTCTCTATGATATAACTGACTTTGAATAAGGCAAAACTAGGTTCTCTATGTTTGTTTGACCTGAATGATAGTAATAAAGCCTTTGTAAATGTCTTCTCAGAAGAAAGAATTATAGTAAACATTTACAGGTGGAGGAAAGTTTCTGTAACAGTATAAATCCACACTTATGCAGAATGTGCATCTGTTACTAATGGAAAAATATCTAATATGTTTATCACCTATTCCAAAAACACAGGTAATGGGGGTTGCTTGTTCATCAATAGTTGATATTTTTCTTTTAAAACAGATATACTATTACACACATGTGCACGCACACACATACTTTTAGTAAGAAAAAGTCCTACAAAGGAAGACGGAGACTGTGGAAAGAGAAAAATTACATCAGTTTTAAACAAAGTTACTACAAATCTCAGAGAAGATTAGTCAAATTAGACACTAGTGTGAAGCAAAAGCAAAATTAGATGCTAAAGAAAGCCAAATTAGACACTAATGTGAAGCAAAAGATTGTCATTGGATTATTATCTTGGTAAGAAAGGAAAATTGCTGAGGGGGTCCAAGTAGAATGATTACAGTAGAACTGTCCAACCTCTCAGCTGCTAGGGAAGGCACCCTGCATCAGATGCACCAAAGGGGGCTGCACACCTGTGGGCCACGAAAGTGCGAGCCAAGGCTGCCCTCCTCCAGGCATTCCCCCGGCTGCATGGCATGTGTGAGCAACCACCGCATGTGTGGACAGCTCCCCCGTCCCACCACTCCACTGGGCACTCCCCTCAACTGCTCCACTACGCAGAGGGATAGACAGCCCCCCACAACTGAGCACAGCAGCAGCTGTTCTATTGTACATTTGCACAGGCAACCTGCCCTCCAAACTCACCAGCTATGAGTTTTCCTGTTGCACCAGGACACAGGCTCACTGCCTTGCCCTCTTGGGCAGGTGAAGTAAGCTGAAGCCAAAAGGAAAGCCCAGACAACCTGGCTGCAGCCAGAGCAATAGGGGGAGCAACAGTAGGGTGGAAGCCAAAAGGGGTGGGGAAGGGGCACAGATTAACCCCTCACAAGTTGCAGGTGGTCCATGGGCTGCCACTTAGACAGCCCTCAGTTAAGGCATTGTGGTCCAGCTCAATACACAGGAGATCAAACTTTGCTTCAGGCTTGTGATGAAGATCATCTCCAGCTAACCCAGCTATAAATGGGTACTTAGGCTGGCGAGTACAAAGATAGGTGGACGCAATGCTGGCCCCATCACTTCTTCTATAGTGTTTAGCTACAGAAACTGGCACACCATAACCACATTAGCTTTTGGAGCCACTAGGCATCGACAAATTTGATTTTTTTTGAAAGAAGTAATAAAATACTCACACCATTACCTTTTGTATAGCAAAAAATGGCCTGTTTAATATTGTCCTGTTCTAGTGACATTTCTGCTAGTCTAACCCACTCTTCGGTGTCACTAGGGTTTAAGTGAGCTGCAATCAATTCAAACTGCAATGATTTCTCCATGTCACCTTGGTCTTCATAGATCATGGCAAGAGTAGAAAATGGCTCATAAGCAAGAGGAGCTATTAAAAGGCAAAAAAACAATCATTAGGCATTTTTTAAACCATCTTGAAATCAGACATTTTGTACTTCTGCAGATGAAGTGCATGATAATTACATCAAACATAAAAATGATCTTGTTAAAATGAAAAAGAAACAACAGTTTTCTCTGCATGTAGGGAGGTCACAGGAAGTGAGTATTCTCCTCTATTCAGCACTGGTGAGGCCACACATCTGGAGTACTATGTTCAGTTTTGGGACCCCACTACAGGAAGGATGTGGACAAATTGGAGAGAATTCAGAGGAAGGCAACAAAAATGGTGAAGATGCTGGGGGACATGACTTACGAGGAAAGACTGAGGGAACTGGTCTTATTTAGTCTAGAGAAGAGAAGACTGAGGGGGGATTTAATAGCAGCCTTCAACTACCTGATGGGGAGTTCGAAAGAGGATGAAGCTACACTGTTCTCAGTGGTGGCAGATGATGGAAAAAGGAGCAATTGTCTCAAGTTACAGTAAGTGAAGTTTAGGTTAGATATCAGGAAGAATTTTCTCACTAGAAGGGTACTAAAACACTGGAACAGGTTACCCAGAGAGGTGGTGGTATCTCCATCTTTGGAAGTATTTAAGACCCAGCTAGACAAAGTTTGGCTGGGATGATGTAGTTGGGAATGGGTCCTGCTTTGAGCAGGGGGTTGGACTAATTGACCTCCTAAGGTCCTTTCCAACCCAAATTTTCTATGATTCTATGTAATTAAATAGACTAACTGAACATTGCTATCAGATTAGGTAGTGGTTTATCCCTGCAACAAATTATGTCTACAAAGCCACTCAGACCTCAGTCCTACGAAATCAACTGAATAAAGTACAAGACTAATCCACAGCACAAGTTTTTGCAGGATCACAGGCTTGGTTTCTTTTTTACAAATAGTAATAGAGCTCACTTCATGTTGGGATAGGAGTATTCCCAAAACACCATACTAGTGGTATGCCGAACTCAACTACTGATATTGCAGTCTAGTAAGTAAAAAAAAACCCACATTTTTATACTGTCCCCTTTGCAAATAATATAATTTCATATAATTTGTCTGTATTTAAATGGATGGCATTTTAAAGCCTGACATGCCAAAGAAACATCATAGTACCTTGTCTTATGATTTCCATACACATCAGTATAGCTTCCTCACGTTCTCCTCGAGCAAACCTAATGTTGGCTTCTCCCATGAGGCCTCTCAGGGCTCGAGGAAGTTTACTGCGAGGTCTTTTCTCCTAAATTGAAAGATCAGACCATATCTATAGATGTTTTAATTATGCCCAAATGAAAAACACATCAAGCACAAATGTCTGTCTAAATTATTCCTAATTTTAGTAATTTGCAGAGTAAACCTGACTACCACGTATCAAAAAAATTGGTCTAAAAGCCTGTTACAGAAAACTAAAAATTATTCTGCTTCATAGGCAGGTGCCCAACAAAGACTAGGGATCTGCAGTGATCTTCCAAAATATAAAGACATGTAAACAAAAACATTTATTAGGAACTGGGAGAAATCACTGATAGAATTTAGTTTTAAAATTTTACTTCATGTCTCTAAAACAAAGCCACAAAAGAGAGTTTCAGTGACATCAACTATGTGAATATTCTTGCATCAAAATACTTGCTTTCATCATTTTCTTGTTCTCCCTGTTTAACACCATCTCCAATGCAAAAACATCTCCAGCTGAGGGTTGTTCAGAGGTTTCTTCATCGTCTTCCTCCTCCTCCTCTTCTTCTTCTTCTTCCTCCTCCTCTTCCTCCTCCTCCTCCTCCTCTTCTTCGTCCTCATTTTCTCCAAGCATGGAAGCAAAGACCCGATGGACAGACTTACTCACCCCATCTGATGTTTCGCCTGGTTGAAGAAAACCACAAAGATTTACAAGACATTTTGATGAGTCTCTGTGTGTTTATGTTCAAGCCCAGAGAAAACTCAACTAGCCATTTGTTTAACCTCTTAAACACAAAACTAGAGTTCCTCCCAAGAGCACAAGACAAAGTGTTTCAGTATACTACAAAAAAGTCCAACCCAAAATAAAAAACCCAAAATAAAACAAAAAAAAAAATCACGTACCATTTCATCACTTTTACTTCTATTCTCCATCATTTAGATTTAAAGGTGAAGAACATCTTAGATCAAACTCATATTTGATATAGGCAGGCACAAAATCTGAGCTAAACAAAGCCCTTGTGAAGAAACTAGAAGTGCATCAATACATTGTTCCATATTGTATTGGCACCAATAAAAGGAAAATTTACATTGGCAATCAGCTTTTTTTGGTTGATGTGGCCAATAACATTGCTGATAAATGCTGTGTGTATGTACGCAGCTGCAGTATGCATGGGGCTAGGAATGCAGCCTGGCATCTTGGAGAACAACATCTGGCTGGTAAGTCTGTTGGGAAGAAGGGGGAGGGGCAGATTGAGCCCCTCCGCCCCAGCATTGAGAGGGGGAGTGGGGCTCAGGCTGGGGCTGGGGCAGGGGCTGCCCAGCTGGGGTGGGCCACAGGACAGAGCTGGCAGCTCATCGGGGGGCAGGGGGGAGTGTAGGTGGGGAGGGGTGGTTCCCGCCACTGCGCGCACCAAGGGAGGCAGGGGGGATATGTGCCTCCCAAAATTGTGCATGGGGTGAGGGCAGGCTGCCCACTGCACGCTCGGGACTGGGACTACTCCAGCCTCTTCCCCGTGGTTGTGCTCGGGCAGGGCAGGGCAGAGTGGCTGGCAGCGGTGCTAGGAAAGGGGACTATGGGGGAGAGGGGGGCTAGAACCACCCCAAATTTCACCGTAGCCTCCCCTCTCAGTGCCGTCGCTGCCCACCCCACCTGGCCCAAGTACAGCTGCCGGGAAAAGGCTGGAGCAGCCCTGGCCACAAGCACACAGTGGCCAACCCACCCTTGCCACATGCACAGGCCCCCCATGCCTTCCCATGGGTGCACGCAGCAGCAGGAGCCACCCCCCCTGGATGAGCCTCCAGCTCCATTTTACGCTCCACCCTGCCCCACCCAGGCTGGATAGCGCCTGTGCCTGCCCCTGCCCCAGCCCCTCCTTCCCTCACCTCAGGGACCTCAATCTGCTCCCCCGCACACCTCTTCCTCCCCATGTTCCTTCCTCCCAACAGACTTACCAGGCAGATGCTGCTGTCCATGATGCTGGGTTGCATATCAGCAATCAGATCGGTATCGGCTGATATGGCTGGTCAATAACTGGCAATCAGTATCAGCCCAAAAAATCTTTATTGGTGCGCCCCTAAAACAAACACTAAAGGGTCCTACTGCAAGGCACTAAACTTCTTTATACAACTATTTTCTAGTTTCTAAAAAAATCAAATTATTGATACCCATATATCATAGCCACCTTCTTGTTGAGTACAATCTAAGTGTTAAGTACAGTTCATCACTTAGATAATTTCCTGAGAATAAACATAAATTAGAGAAAAAAAAGAATATTAATCTTTCAGTTTACTGAAATTAAGAATTATGTTTCTCCCCCAAATTATTAGGCAACCTGACCCATCTATGCCACAAATTTCTTAGAGGACTCTTCTTTTAAAGTTTTCTTTTTCTAAGCTGCTCCTGGTTTTAAAACTTTTCCCTTGTCCTTCATCAAAGAAGCTGAGGATACCTTTCCAAGACATTTCCAGAGTTATTTGAAATAGCAGCAATCAGAAACCAAAAAAAACAGAAAGATCATTACTCAATATTTTTTCTGAAGCCATAACAAGAACAAAGATTAATGCATGTTCCACCGCAAAATGGATAGATGAAGTAAACCCTCAAGCTGAAGTGGATAATTAATGGGCTCATAATTACACTGAACTAGAATACAGAAACCAATTACTGGTAATTTGGATTATGATTTTCCAACCAATTATGACTCAATAAGTACCTATCCTATCACCTATAAATTCAAACCTCAGAATCTCTTGTGAATCAATCCCCAAATCCTTTGCACGGGTAGTGTTTTAAGGACAAAACAAAATGCTGTGACGATCATTTTTAAGTATCTGTGCTACAAGTCCACAGCAGGCATTTAGGATTTGATGCACAGAAATCTGATAATTTACACAAGCTTTTAAAAAGCTGCTCATTCCCACATATACCATCTATGAACCCACCTATGTGTAGAACGCAATTCACATTTTGTAGATTATCTTTAAAGAATATGCAAAAAAGGGACATCTCACCTGATAGCTTCAGGAAATGAAAGATGTTGGGAGATTTGAGAGAAACAAGTACGAATCAAAAGGCTAAACAGAAGCAGGCCCAACCCATAATATAAATACATTTCCAGTGCTTGACCTACTAAGACTTTCAGATGGAAAAAACTGACTTGTTTGTGTCCATGGAAACATCTTTCAAGCCTCTGACATGCAATTAAAGGCATGATGGGATCTGATGTGTGATCTGCACAATCACACTTCCTGCCATGCCACAGGGCATGATTGTGGGACTGAGTATCAGATCCCATCATGCAATACTGCTAGTGCTAGAGGAACTCAGGTTCCTGATCCTAGGCTTCCCCTACAGAGGCAAGTAGCAAGCTCCCACACCTGGGAGCCCCAATCAGCTGGTGGGACTCAGATGTTGGGACACATTGGAATCAAGGACTCTGATGTACCCCTGTGGCTGGAACAGCAATCAGCTTTTTGGCACGCTCAGCCTCAGGAGCACACTGGAGTCAAGAGTTCCCATATGCTCTGAAAGTTGGAAGCCCCAATCAGCCCAGCCACAAGTTCAACTAATGGAGCAATACGAACCAGCCATAAAGTTATTATACATATTTTGTGTAATAACTTTTGTGTCTTATTCTTTGTTTTATCATGCCTTTAATTGCATTAATGTATGGCTGGCTAATTTCTTAAGAAATGATTACTCCATGCCAGAAGCCTCAGTGTTATAAGATCATATTACTTCAATTTATGTGCTATAGCACAGGGCTTTACACTGCACTAGTATCCCCATGTTCTGAATGCCCTCCCCCATCAAGTCACATGGCAGGTGTGACCCCACTGTACTGTGATGGCACCCCACACTACACAGGGTTCCCAGGTCCCCCTGAGCCACTGTGTTGTGGGTTCCTTGCCCCTGCTGCCCCGCTCCTCTACCTTACCCCCAAGTGTAGGAGCAGGAAGCAGAAGCCAGAGGAAGGAGGGAAAGCTCAGAGACTCTGGTGGCAACAGATGGAGAAGTGGTGGGAGTGGCACCTGAACCATAAACCCAGGGCTGCAGGTTAAACCCTTGAGGGCCAGTTGTGGCCTGCAGGCTACCAAGTGGACAGCCATGATACAGCAGATATTACATACCTGCCAGGCTTTTGAGCCTCTCTGGCTATTTCTAGTCCAACTTTAATATTAACCAACCCAAAGGAACGGGGAGAAATTCTCTTTTCATTGAAGTGTGCAGAAAATTCTTCCATTTCCTCTTTCTCTTAGTCCTCTTGTTCAAATTGATCCACTGAAGATTGCAATGGCTCAGAGGTGAAGTCCACTGTGTAATGTTGTGTAACATTCATCAAGAAAGAAAACCTGTCCCAATTGTCTTCTTATGAACTTTGAATGCGATTCTAGTGATTGCACTTTGGAGGATGTGATTCTAGTGACTGCTCTTTGGTAGTGTGAGGGGGGGCACTTCAATGAGAGTGGCTCCAAGATCCACTCTAATTAAAACACCCACAGCATCTTGTGAATCAGTGTCCCCGTGCTTCAAAATGGTGGCATGGGCGCTTTAACTAAAGCTTGTTTGATGAGTTTTAAACTGCTCCCTCCGCCATTTTGAAGCATGGGGACACTGATATATGAGATGCAGAAGCTGGCTGGAGCATGCTAATTAGCACGCTCCAGCAGACTCAATTAATCGACTAATCGATTAATCGAGTCTGCTCTGATGTCTTGTAATTACAGCCACCCAAAGACTGCTTGATGAGGTTTATGCAATGAGAGGTCCCAGATGAAGAAGAAAAATAATCTTTCTTCCTGGATTTGGACCTCAAAGCTCCGTAGGGTTTGGGATTTGCACTTCTGAGATGAAGGTTCTGTGCAATACCCCTGGCAGATGTTAATATAATGGCACATTTGGGTGTTGACGAATACAGTATTATGCCCCATCCCATCTGGCACCATACCATGTCAGATGCATGGGAAAGGTGGACATCCACCCTGAAAACAATCTTTGCAGATACTCTGCAGATGAAGGGAGCAGAGGGCCAGTGCCCAGATTCAGAGGTCAAGATTTACTCTCTATTGACCCAAAGAATGAGGGCCTTGTTGAAAGTTACCATTTACCATGTATTTTATCTAGATCAGGAATGCTCAACCTCCAGCCTGTGGACCAAATGAGGCCTGCAGAGCCTTAGAATTCGGCCCGCGGGGCTGGCCTTGGGTCAGGAAATTTGTCAGTGGAAGCAGTGACCATAAATACAGTCACCCTCCCTCCTGCCAGATTTCCAAACCCCAAGCCCTGCACACATGGTCAGAGCCACACCGCACCCCTCTGACCTGAGCCACACCCCCTTTTTCCCTGCAGGGACGGCCCACATACTAGGGGTGTGCAAAGCGGGCCGTATTCAATTCAGATTCGGCCCAAATTGGGAGACAGTGATTCGGTTTGTTGATTCGGATCACTGTCCCGATTCGATTCAGCCAAATCTGAATCTGAAGATTCGATGCCAATTCGGAGAATCAGCTATTCGGCCATAGACATAGCTTTAAACGTTTTTTCTACAAGCCTCGAGGTACCAGGCATGACTTGTAAACAGTGAGATGATGAAGCAGATGGAGCATCCAAAAGGAGTACGGTGAGGAGGGGGGGGTCCCCCGCATGCTCGGTGGCGGACCCGGAAGTGGACAAGAAATACTCCCGGGTCTGCCACCATGTACGCGGGGGACTGAACCACGCCCCACCCCACCCAGGCCCAGGAAGCACCAGTCACTGAGCTGGGGAAGTGCTTCTGGTCCACTTCCAGGTCCATCGCTGAGGACCCCGCCGCGCTCCTGTGGAATGCTCTATCCACCCCAACATCTCAGCGTTCACGAGCCGCCTGGTACCTTGTAGTAGAAAAAACATAAAGCTGTGTCTATGTCCGAATTGTCAAATCTCTCCGAAATCTCTTAAAGGGTCTCCTGATTTGATCTGGAGATTCGACAGCCGAATCAGGCTGAATCTCTGCCAAATCAAATCAGCAACTGAAGTGTCACACAGCCCTACCACACACCCCCTTGCAGGGCCAGGTGACATCCATTATTCTCCACAGCAAAGCCAGGTTGGGGTCGTGTCATACCCCGTTCCTCTCTGTGGAGCTGGGTGAAGCCCTGGGGCTGGGTTTGGGCCAAGCCACGCCCCTCCCATAGCCAGGTCATGTGGGCCCCCTCCCACAGGTCAGAGTCATATTCCCTTTACGCACTCCCACACTCAGGGCCAAATGAAGCCCCTTTCCCTCACCTGTGAGCCTAGGCTAGGCTAGGCTGCCCCCCCCCGCCACTTCTATGGGGCTAGATAGGGCCCCACTGACCCACAGGCCCAAGGCACTGGATTGGAACCACAGCTCAGATCTGGCCCACAGGAGAACCAGGTACTACCCATCCAGCCTGCTGGGGAAAAAGGTTGAGCACTACTGATTTAGATCACAGTAAGCATTACTATGAGTCAGAGTTACTATGCATTACTGTGAATTACAATGACCTAAATTAAACACATCCTAAGCATTGAAGCCATTGAAGACTCCAGTGTGCTACAGGAGCTGGGAGCAACAAAGAGCTATTTGTTGGTTCTAGCCCCACACCATACAGGAGTCTTGAATCCAGTCTACAATGGTGGGAGAGTTGGGAGTGAAAAACAGCTGTTTGTCAGTACCAACTTTGGCATCACCCCAGAGTTTCCTGTTTGTATTTTCTCTGTGAAGCAGCTGGACATTAGCTGAACTTGGGTTAGGTAATGCAATCCGGAGATATTCCTCACCAGAAGTCTGAACTTTACTACGCAACAATTATTTTCTCCTTGCAGTTAACACATACTAAAGTGTAACATGTGACAAGGCCCTCATATTGAAATCACACAAGGTGCCCTCTGGCAGCCTCAGAAGCATAGTCTGCAATGGGATGGAGCCAGAAGCAGGCTGCAAGGTCCAAGTGTCAGCCTAAATTCCAGTACCTGAGAAGCTGGGGCTGTTAATACTAGGACTGGCTAGAAAGGCAGAACTGGCAGGTATTCTTTCTGCTTTTATGGACCTGCTGTCTTTTACTATCCTAGAAGCCATATTTCTTATATCTACTATCAGTGTATCTGAAGGAGCTGATGCTAATACTACCCTTCCTTTGCCAGGCAGTTTCTGCAGGAGAACCAGTAAATAAGCTAGTAGCCAGAACTGTTGAGAAAAGGAAGGTCTCACTGGGAAAGAGACTGTCCTTGAGAAAGGAACAAAAAAAAGTCTCCCCTTTAGCAGGTTAGAGGGAAACTGAGCAAACCAGGCCCCTCAGTTATAGTACTTCTTTCAGAGGGCACAGAAAATAAATCAAACATTGCTATACTAGAGAGTCAGAAACTCTGGACAAACCTGAAACTTCCAAGAAAACAAAGGTCTCTCAGAAAGGGAAGAAAGCTGAAACACTTGAGACAAATTTGAAAGTTTGAAGTTTTTCCTACTTCCACAGCTCTGGAACTCCAGGAGATATGAAAACCCGTATTTAAGTTGCCAAGAAGAAAAAACCTTTTTCATGCAACTAACAGATCCTTTTCCGCTGGAGGCACAGAACAAACATAAAGCTCTTCTGGGATGACAAGCCTTAATATCATAGAATCATAGAAAGAAGGACTGGAAGGGACCTATAAGATCATCAAGTCTGGCCTCCTGTCATGGGCAGGAGGCAATTGGGCTCAAACAAGCTTAACAAGGTATTTGTCCAGCCTCCTCTTAAAGACTGCCAGAGATGGGGACTGCACCATCTCTGCTGGAAGTGTTCCAGATTCTAGTTATCCGTACAGAAAAGAAGTTTTTCCTTATGTCCAGCCAAAACTTTTCCTCGACTAGCTTGTGTTCACTGGTCCATGTCTTCCCGGGGTGGGGCTTTTCTGAAAAGTTGTTCACCCAGGTCCTGGTGTTCTCCCCTGACACATTTGTAGGCAGCTATCAAATTGCCTCTCAGCCTTTTGCTCAGGCTGAACAGTCCCAGATCCTGAAGTCTCTCCTCACAGGGCCTGTCCCCCAGACTTTCGATCATGCAGGTGGCCCTTCTGAACCCTTTTGAGCTTGTGCTGTTCTTAATATCAATAAGAACAGACCTATACTCTATATTTCAGTGCAACAGCTATTTGTTACAGACAGTATCAAAGAGTGAAGAGTCCCAGCAAAGTATTGGTTATAATAACCAGAGACAGATTTTTTTTCTAATTTCTTCACTTAGATGAACACACTGGCACATACCTTCTGTATCATTGAGACACTGGGATTTACTAGATCCTTTTCTAGATGAAGATGGAGCATCAAGGTTTTCTGTATTGTCCTCAGTAGGTGAATTTTCTTCATCCTGCAGAAATCAACAATATTATTCACAAGGCTTGCAATAGAACACTGATCTATTTTAATTATTATCTATGGTTCTGACTGGTATTTAGATTCATTTGGATTCCAATGTTTTTGTATTAGAGGTGGTAAAGCTTTAATGGAATTGGTACCAATGTTCATTGGTTATAATATACTTTGATTTTTGCTAACAGAGTCATATTGTTACTGCTTACTCTGGTCCTAATTTTGTCTTGACTGATGAGTCCTGAAGTATCCAACTTCCTTTCAAACACACTGAAATAAGATTATATGATGCCAACTCCAAGACCCCCCCCCCCACACACACACAAAAAAAAACAACAAAATTATAAGCAAACATCATGAATCCTTTCACAGAAGTTTGCCTCCCTTATCTGAAATAGCTATTCGCTTGAATGCTAAGTCGCTGGTAAGGGGAGAAAATATTAATACAGCATTAAAGTATTAACGTGCTATTTCACACATTGCCAAAACAGAGTTTAAAAATGCCCTCAAATCTCTGAAAACAAAGAAATACAAAGTTAAGGTACATCCTAAAACAACCTGAGCTCAGCCCTCTTTGATAATGCCTCACTTATAATGTATTCTACCTCTGCAAACAGTCCAGTACAAGCAGAGACTGGGAAGTATGATAAGGGTCAGGCAGGGTCTAATGCTTTCTCTTACGTAAAAATTGTTTTTCAGTAAGCTGTGCACTCTACAGCTCACTGCAAGGAGGCCTGCACGCACCTGTTTCCTTGTACCAAACATACACACCGGGCACGTCTATGTGAGACACTATGTTGTTGTAACAACGAGCTACTGCGCCATAGCTTGTTGTTACAGTGACAGAGTCACTGGGCAAAAATTGTGATGGGGACGCTACTGCACAGTAGCAGCTAAAAATAACTATGCGGTGACAGGACTGCAAAGTAGCAACGACGCAGTTGGCTGCTGGTGTAGACACGTCCACTTGATAGCAGAAGATAGAGAAAAGTAGATCAGGGCCTGCCAGGTGTCTTCATATCACAGTCACAACTTAACTAAGCTGCTCCAACAAGTTCCACTTCCACTGACCCTCAAATCTGTCTGGAGTTATTGAGCACAGCCCAATGGTACCCAATGCACAGGCCAGAGAGGCACAGGAATGGTTCGTGGGCCAGATCTGGAGACTGAAGTTTCATCATTTGCCCCATGAGGCTGGAATTTGGCAGCAGCAGCACTCATCGTTATGGCTCCTGGAGCTGCAGTAGCCATCACTCCTCCCACTGACAAATCTCAAGCGCAGAAGAAGTGACAATGCTCTGTCCTCTGGATCTGGACCGCGGGGCTCCCCACGGGTCTGGAAATTTGGTGGCAGGATGAGCAGTGGCAGCATTAACTGCTGGAAGCCACCGCAATTAACACTGGCATTGCTTGCCATGCCACCAAATGTCCAGACCCGTGGGGAGCCCCATGGATCAGAACGTATGATTCTGCAGGACGGATCCAGCCAGTGGGTCGTATCTTGGTCTCTCCTGACACAGACAACTCCACGGCTCATTAAAACAAACATGAAGTTAAGCAGAGACCTAACTACGGACTTTGGCGCCGGGGCCCAGCCCCCTCAGGGAGACGGTCTCACCCGCCTCCCCCGGCGGGCATCAGCAGCTTGGGTCCCTTGGACCCGCACGGCCCCCCGGCTCAGGCAGCCCCGCTCCTCCGCACCCGGGCGCCGGGGAGGGCAGGGGACGCGGAGCCGCCTGAGGCCTGCCCCCCGCCCCGGCCCGGGCCTCACCTTGCGCTGCCGCTTCTTCCGCTCCTCGCGGCGCCTCTCGAACTCCTCGAAGGAGATCTTGCCCTCCAGGTAGTCGATCAGCTCGGGGCTGAAGTCCGACATGGCGCCGGCGCGGGCGCAGGGGGCCGCCGAGCGGGACGGACGCTGGTCCCGCGCTCTCGGGTCCGGCCGCGCCCGGCGCCGCCGCGCCACGGTTCCGCGCGGGGCCCAGGGCCTGGGGGGCGGGGGCGGGGGCCACACACACAAACACCGCAGCTAGATGCATAATTGAACATCTAACGAGTGAGGGTGAGAAGCACAGAAGACAGCAGTATTTTATGCTGTCTATATTTTTCCTATTTCAGCAGTACATTAACATTTAGCAGCTGTCTGACCACCGATTCCTTGCAGGCCAGGCCAGGCACCTGCTGTTCCTCTTACAATTTGGTGAAAAGAAAAGAGGAGAAAGAAAGAAAGGAAAAAAAAAAGCAAGCTGGTGGATCTCGAGGCGGGAGCCCCGTGTCCAGGACCTGGCGGGGCCAGAGCCGCGGCCACCTCCAGAGCATCCGCCCGGTGCAGCAAAGACGAAGTCACGGCCCTGAGCACACGGATCATTTGCTGAGTCAGGCCATAGGTCAGGGGTCGGCAACACCTTTGGGCAGAGTGCCCAAAACATCCACTTGTAAGATGTTGGTGTCAGGGGCAGACGGTGGGAAAGCTGCAAGGGGCCTTCCCCACCGTCCACCTCGAGGCGGGAGTGCCAAGCAAAATGCCTGTCTCTCACTCCGGCAGCCAGGCTGGGGGTTGCCTACCCCTGCTGTAGGTCCATCTTGCCTGGCACGCTGTGTATGACCAGGGTTTTTCCTTGCTCCTCTCCAGCATCCCAAATGTTGAGCTGACAGTGTATCCAGGCACTTCGAAATATGCTAGTTACTTGCCTGTTCATTAATCAGGGCTGCATTACACAGTCTGGCTGCATCCAGACTATTACCACGTGCTAATTCATCAAATGAAAGCTCTTCAACCAGTAACAGCTAGCTTAGGTGTGTGAGAACTATCCGTTGAAACCAGTGGCCTACAGTAATCACAATGTCAATATTAAATCAGTCATAGAAATCTTACCTTCTTATTCAATTCCCACTCTGAAAACAAAGGCAAAAATCTCAGGCCTCGATTCTACAAAGACTTATGCACGTGCTTACCCTTTCACACATCTGCTAAGATGCTGATTCTAAGTCAAAAAGATTTGGCTATGGTTCAAAGAGGTCAGGATTTCATCTTTTAACTGGAGTTAATGGGGCTCTTCATGTTCCTGGAGATAAGCACAAATAAGGCCTTCCTTGCTCTCCTAGTAAAAAGTAACTGCTAACATAAATGCAAAAGTTCCTGACAGGATGACCTCAATACATTTCCTAAACATTTTTATCATAGGAAAGTAGGCTTGGAAGGGGCCTTACAAGCATGGGCAACTGGTGCCTCCTGAGTCAGGGGGGCACTTGCCCCCCCAGCAGCCAGTCAGCAACCGGGGGGGTCCCCCACAGCTGGTCACACGCACCAACCCGGAAGCAGCATTTCCTCTAAGCTGACTCTAAGAGGGAACGCTGCCCAGAAGTGCCAGCGGGATGCCCAGAAGAGCCAGGGACGCACCTGGAAGTGCCAGCGGCACTTCTGGCACCCCCACTCCCCAGCCAGGGCTCTCAGGCGGGGCACCAGCACTCCGGCCTGCCTGTCGTCTAAGCAAGGAACTCTGCTGTGAGGGGGTGCACCAGCGCTCTAAGTGGGTGCACATGTACCCCCATGCACCCCCTACACGTCGCCACTGCTTACAAGGTCATTTAGTTCAGTCCTTTGCTCAAGGCAGGATCATCCTTGATAATAAACCATCCCAGACAAGTGCCTGTCTAACCTGCTTTTAAAAACTTCCAAGGATGGAAAAACCACAGTTTCTCTAGGTAGCTTGTTCCAATGCTTTACCACCCTCATAGTCAGAAATTCCCTCCAAGTCTCCAACTTAAATTACCCCTCTTGAAGTTTGAGGCCATTGCTCCTAGCACTGTCCCCTCAGCCACAGAGAAAAGCCCATCTCCATTCTTTCCGTTATCACCCTCCAGGTATTTGAAAACTCATCAAATCCCTTCTCAATATTCTTTTTTCCAAACTAAATTACTCTAGTTCTTTCTGCCTATCTTCAGAAGTCTTGCCTCCTAGACCCTTAATCATTTTTGCTGGTTTGCACTGGACTCTTTCCAAACTGTCCACATCCTTCTTGAAGCATGGGGCCCAAAACTGGACACAGTACTCCAGGTGAGGTCTCCTCAGTACTGAATGGAGTGGAAGAGTCACTTCCCCTGATTACCCAGTGACACTCTTGTTAATACAACCCAGAATGCTGTCAGCTTTTTTTTTGCAACAAGAGCACATCGTGGGCTTATATTTATCTTGCCATGTACTGTACCCTTCTCTGCTGTACTGCAGCCTAGCCAGTCATTCCTGAGTCTGTATTTGTGCATGTGGTTATTCTGACCCACGTGCAGGACTTTGCACTTGTCCTTTTAGAATATCATCCAACTGATTGCAGGCCATTTCTCCAGTCTATCTAGGCCTTCTTTAGCCCTATCTTTCAGAGTATCTGCAAATCTTCTCAACTTGGTATCATCCACAGATTTGCTAAATGTGCACTCAGTCCCACTATCCACGTGGTTAATGAAGATGTTAAACAATACCAAACCCAGGACAGCTCGCTGAGGAACCCCATTGATTCCTCCTCCCAAATAGACATTGAGCCATTGATGACTACTTGTTGAGTATGATTGTCCAGACAGTTATGTATCCACCTTACACTATTTTTGTCTACTTTGTATTTCCTTAACTTGTTAATGAGAATGTCATGGGAATGTGAAAAGTCTTGCTAAAGTCAAAGTGTATTGCATCCACTGCTGTCCTTTCATTCATAGAACCTATCAGCTTATAAAAGGAAATCAGGTTGGTCAAGCATGACTTTTATTTGGTGAATACATGCTGGCTGCTCCTGATCATCTTGGTCTCCTCTAGGGGCTTCACAGGAGATTCCTTGAGAACCTGCTCTCTTGTCTTTCCACATACCAACGTCAAACTGACAGGTCTGTAATTCCCCAGATTCTCCCTCTTCCCTTTCTTAAAGATGAGTGTTATACTTGCCCTTTTCTAATCATCCAGGACCTTAACTCAACCTCCACAAGTTCTCAAAGAAGATAGTAGCTCTGAAATTACCTCAGCTAATTCCCTCAGTACCCTTGGATGCATCCTATCTGGTCCTAATGATCTGAAAGCATTCAGCTTTTCTAAGTAACCTGTAATCTGTTCTTTTATTACTCTAGGCTGTTTGTCAACTTCCCTATCTTAGCTGCCAACTGAACCCATCATCTGGTAGCTGCCCCTATTTATGAAGACTGAAGTAAAAGCAGCATTAAAAACTTCAGTCTTCTCTGCATCTCCTGTAACTAGATTGCCTTTCACATTCTGTAAGAAGCCTCTGGTTTCTCTGGTCTTCCTCTTACTTTTCATATATTTATAGAATCTCTTTTTATTGCCATTGATGTTCCTTACCAGTTGCATCTCAAATTGTGCCTTAACCTTCCTCATTTTCTCTCTGCATGTATATCTGATAATCTTATAACTTTCCCTAATACTGTGATCAAGTTTCCACTTTTTATAGGATTATCTTTTGTCAGCGGTGATGCGTAGGGGGTGCACATGGGTGCACATGCACCCCCTACAAAAATCCCCTGCTTACTGCCACCACTCTCCCAGTGCTGCCGTGCCCCCCCCCCCCGCCCCCCCGCAGCTGCCAGGGGCACACGTCATTCATGCTTTTTGTGTTTCAACCCCTTAAACAGATTGCTGTCTAGCCAGGCTGGTCTCCTGGTGCACTTCCATCTCATTGGGATAGCTTGCTCCTGTGCCCTTATAAAAAGTCGTTCTTAAAGTACAGCCAGCTCTCCTGGATTCCTATCCGCTCAGACATGCCTTGCAGGAGATCCTACCCCCCTGTTCCCAGAATTTGTTCAAGCCTGCTTTTCTGAAGTGCAGTGTCCTTATTCTGCTGCTCTCCTTCCTTCCTCCCCTTAGAAGTTTAACTTCTATTATTTCATAGTTACTGTGACCCAAGTTGCCTTCCAGTCTCACATTAGATTAGTATATCTTTGTTTTTGTGTGTCAAAGTTTGTTCATTATTTGTATTATAGTGACCCCAGTCCTGAACCAGGACCTATTGTGGGAGGTTCTGTACCATCACAGAACAGACAGGCAGGTTTCTGTAAGTTTCTGTAACAATTGAAGCTCAGTTTTGTTAAAAGTTCCACCAAACACAATATAAAGAATTGTGAGGAAATATTCTCACTAGAATTCCATTCAGGAAAAGTTTTCTAGAACTTAGTTATAATAAAGATAACATTTATTTACATTCCTTGACAAAGGTATTTGAGATCAGTTGCAAACACTAGTTGGACTGAACTTTTCATTTATTTACATTTGAACAAGTAAAATTCTGTAAGACAAACTTTGGTCCTATGTCCCCTACTAGCTAAAAATAAGAAAGTGTGGCAGTTACAGCCAGATGTGAGACTTGTGTATGTAAATCTGGTATGCTGAAAAAGTCAGATAATAGTTAAAAAGCCCAAGGTAGTCATATTTTGCCAAGTATTCTTCAAGTTCACCTGAAGTCCAAGTAATCACCTAAAAGAAAAAAGTATAGTAAGACTAAGCATAGTAAAGCAAAAATATGTAAATTCCCGTGGAGCATTATCCTAAGGCCAATGATGCCAACTGACATTCATAGTCCTGCTGACTTTTACAGACCTTAATGGACTTTAAATTTGTGACTTAATAAAAAGTTATTAGCATATTCTCTGTTAAGAAAGCAGTTAACATTCTTTTTCTTTAATGGGAACACAATCTTTGTTGTAGGGGTAAAAGTAAGGGACAGATTCGTCCTGTCCTGAAGCCATGGAGTGGCAGTAGAGCCACTGTGACTGGATTGGTTTTCCTTTGCTTGTGGCCACTCCTCCCTGGGATCTGCCACTGTTTTACTCTATGCTCTGAACATGCAGAACATTAGGCAAGCGACTCCTGTGAAGTATCTCTCTGTGATGCCCAGTATCCTGCCCGCACATATGCTGGAAAGGTACTGCTTCTGCTGTTCTCTGCACCTTGTATGTGCCCTCAAGACTGACAGAGTGGAAAGATTATGAAATTTAAAGAACTAATTGAACGCAGGAAATGTAAACATTAAAAGTGTTTTGTTTTGTTTTTTAAATGCTCATATTGCCAGCCTGCAAAAGCTTCTTTAAAGGTACCTGCAGTATCTCCAGCTACTCTGAGATTTCTTAAGTTAAGCAATAGTTAAGTACAAATGTGGGATCCAACTTGTGAAAAGATTGGATTGGACTGATGTTTTACTAACAGTGCACCAATCACCTGCTGCTCCTAGCAGTCCCAAGTACCCCATTCACTCGCTTTTACAAACAGCAGGCTGATCCCATGCTCCCACCTCTGTCTCCCTGCTCTGCGCAGAGGGATGCTCTCTTGCCTCCACTGCAGTCTCTGCTTACTATCACCACTAAATTAGCCACTCCAAATTGCAGTGTGCCATGCTTTGCAGTGGCACATTTTTCACTGGAGGCTGCATTGCGGGGTGAGAGAGTAGCTCTCCACACAGGGCAGGGGCAGCTGGAACTGCAGCAGGGGGTGAGCAGCTGGGCTAGAATCTGTTGCACGCTCTTAGTAAAAGGTTGCTAATATCTGATATAGTGAAATATGTATTAACCTTTTTCCGCAACTTTAGAATGTAATTGCAGAAATAAGAAAAATACTTAAGATGACAAAATAATGTCTATTACTATAATATTTTCCTATTTTTATATCTAGACTTTTTTTCTTACTGTGCTTAGATCATGGGAGGTATTTGACGTCAGTTTGAAGTGTAGGTTGTGCTAGGTTTATAATTGTTTTCGCAACACTTCGCCCTCCCCCCATTTTACTAGTCAGTAATCTTCCAGCTTTTTTTTTTTTTTTTTAAACTGGAAAAGCATATGAAATCTAAGGGCAAACAGAAATACTATACACACAGCTGACTTCATATTTCTTCTCATCAAAGATACTCCTTTTATTCTAGTAAGTAAGTAAAGCCACAGAAGTGTCTACCTAAATACACTTAAATCAATCTTGACCAAGGGTTACAATGCCATTTATCTCTAACCAAAAAAAAAATTTTGTTATACTTCACTTAGATATGGAAATTACCTGAATCCAAATCTGTAATCACGTGCAACTGAAAACACCACTGGGATTTTGTTTTTAGTCTTGTTTATTTGGTTTTAATAGTTACCTTTTTAAGCAGTTTCTTTCAGCCTCTGAGATACTTTGGGAAAGAATTTTTCCTTTCTTCATAATCTGCAAATGCAGAAGCAATGGGATCCGAGTAGAAAGTAACAGGCTTTGATCCATCATTGTTCAAAGAGAAAGTTCCTGGAAACTTCCTGAGATCTCTCCCAGAAAAATAAGCTTGGAGTGTTCTGAAAAACTGAACACAATTTCCATTTAGAAAAAGGATAGCCCCCACACACCTCCAAATTAATAATTTCCAATAAGACTGAGTAAATATGATGGTTGTAGAAGGAGCTAGATAAGAATGGAGAAAACGTAGAATGAAATCCTCCATTTTATCTGCAAGCAGGTCCAACATGGTCACACTGGCAGTTCAGGCTTTTCTACTCTACCCCAATCATTTGCTTCAGTCCTGAACTGGAAGAGCTTCACCTTATAGCAGTTTAGTCACTCAGTGCACTTACTCTTGGCCCTTCTGCAGAGACATGCTAAATAGGCAGCAATTCCTGCCAAATTCTGACATTAAAATTAATGGAACTACTTGAGGAATAAGGCACTTCCATTATGAGCAAGTGTAATCAGACCTTTGGGCCTTTTGTGTCTTGTGATGCACACACCTGTTAAAAAAAAAGACCAACCCACCAGCCAGTGATAAACTGGAGGAACAAGGCTCTTCCCATTCCCAATACCCTCAGTCGTGTATATCCACAGCGTGCATATTTTGGACACAAAGTACTAGTCAATTATATTTAACAGTTTTTGGTTCCCATATTAGGAAAATGATATCAGACTGTTTCAAAGCACTTCAGTAGTGCCTCAGATCTCTAACACATTATGGATTTGGTCAATTTAAACTGTTCTTACAGGTAACCCACTTTTTATTAGTTCTTTTTTCACACTGTTTGCGTCCAAGTTTTTAAATTTAAGTAGACTACGGTATTAGAAATCCTTCAAACCGATGTGTTCCTTACAGTTTTTTTCAAGAAACCGATTACTAAATTTGCAACTATTTTTTAACAAAAGGCACACACTGACACCTGCACCAAAGTCAATTTAAAGTACTCCCAGATTTCCGAACAGTTTTGTTTAACCTTTCCCTAAAAGTTATCTGAAGTAGATAGATTAATAATTAACCATTTTTACATTTGTTTAGAAGGAGACCATATATGCATTGTAATAAATACTAACTAAAATTTGCTTTACATATAATTAAATCCATCTTAAGCAACCAGAACAAGGGCCAGCTCAAATCCGTTTAACAGAACTTTTGCTCCTTAATAATTGAATATTCTTAGATGTAAATTAGTTGGCTTTCAGATCTTTATGAGTACAGTCAATGCCATTGTTCATCATTTAACTCAAACAGTATTGTGTCCACAAAATACATAAATTCAGGATTAGAAGAAAAATACCAAATCATGCTATTTTATTTGATAACATAAACTGTATTTTTATAAATTAAAATACAGCTCTTGTAAAATTAATGTTTACTTTAGATTAATATAGAGAATATAATGTACAGTGTATTACACTGAAAATGTTTCCTTAGATAAAAAGTGAGTTTAAATTGTAGTATGTTCAAGTAGCTGATAATTTTGATCTGTACAAAGTACAGAATTATTAGCCCAGAAGTATGGGCCCACTTCACTTTACATTTTTTTTTTTTTTTTTTTAACTATAAAAGGGAAATTAGTAATTCTTATAAAGAAGCACATAAATACGTGAAAGGCAAACAAAGCTTAGGCTTTTCTCCAGTGTATTCTGCAATGCTTCCTTACCAGATCTCTGTTCCTGGGGTTGTCCAAAGGTTTCCACTTTTCTTCTGGTCTCAGAGGAGCCCCCTTTACCAAGCCCCGCAGAGTCAACATAGTGAAGAAAATCAGGAATACTGTTTTCCACATATTGAAGAGAGGAGCAGGCTGCACATAGGGAGGTAAAAAAACCAAACAGATTCATGAATCATACTTAACTTTCACTACTCAGAAATGAAGCAAATGTTAATCCAAATAAATTATTTTAAATAAAAAATAATCAATGGAGGGCAAGGAGGAGCTACTAGGTTGGAGTGGGGTTTGTTCTTGTTCATCTTAGCTATAACACACCTTGAGGAACAAAGCTTCAACCACTGCAATCTGTTATCAGGACACTAGATCACTTCTTTAAAGGGAGGATTAGCTCTGGACTTCCAATATAAAAAATCCTCTAAATAGCCAAATGTTTAGTGACAGTGATATGTCTTTTTGTACCATTTGGAATATGAAGGAATATAATTTGAAGCCCAGCTAGTTAAATTTTAAAGACTGGAAGAAGGAAGCTAAATGCAGAAGATATACTAAACAACAATTATATATAGGAATAAATAAAAAACTGATGCAACACACACATTCACTCTCCTTCACCCGCTCCTTAAATGAAACTTACCAATGAGTTTGTCTCTGACTTGCCCTGTTCCTGGTTAGTCTGTCTGTAATTTGTGAACAGTCTGATCTCTCTACTTATATTTCTAGTGGACTGACTGTAGGTGGGTGTCAATGACGTTAGCAGTAGTTCAAAAATACAGTAATGATTCCATTTCCATCCAGGACATAAAGACCCTTGAGAATTTCATCGCTGATGCTCTTAAGGCCTGTTGCTACTGAATAGTGCAGCAGTCACTTCTCCTTATCCAGATATATCACTGAAAATTGGTGGGTGGCAAAAATAAGTTTAAAAAAAAGTCCCTGCAGGGATGATAGTGGGTGTATCAAATTGTTACTTTAAAGATGCAGTTCACACACAGTATTTCCATGATGATGATTACCACTAATAATTATATCGGGCAGAATGGTTTCCCAGCTAGGTCAGCCAAGGAACATTTCTTTCGGTGCTGGAAAAATTGCATAATAATAGATACTTCAAAATACAAAATCATAACATTTTAATGCAAGTGTCAGCTGCACTCAGTTACAGATCACATCTACATATACTGTGTATACACATATACACATCTGTGCTGTTTAACTTGGCCTTATGCTACATTACCCCTTTCATGCCAAAACTGCTGTTACTTTTATTTACAACTTCCCAATAGATTTTTCTCTCAACTATTTAAAGATTATCATAAGCACTGGAATTTAAATTACAGCAGTAAATAGAGGTGTAGGTTGTAGTCATGCTGGTCTAAGGACATAGGCATACAGGGTTCCTTGGGTAAATCTTTTATTAGACCAACTCATATAGTTGGAAAAATTCTTTTTAGCAAGCTTTTGGATTTAAATACCCTTTGTCAGGCTGAGGAAGCATCTGCAGTTGGTGTGCACTCTTCCTGGATGGAATGAATAGCAAAGAAGCCAGAAGCTGGTATGCATGCAAGACAGGCAGTCAGTGAAGATGTAAATTGAGGAGTCAGTGGGTGAGAGACAGACTTGGGGGAAGCGGGGAGGAAGAAGAATGAATGTAGCTGGTAAATAGTGGAGAGGTACCCAGGGAGTCAGATGTTAGGCAGGTTATAGTGTGTCATAAATCCAATGTCTATATTTAGTCCATGATGTTTTGTATCCAGGAGGTCGAATGAAATTAAGTTCCTAGGCTCATCTGTGAAAAGTGTATTGTAAATTCCCTTTGAAGATTAGAACTGAGAGAGTGGAGAGAGAGTGGTTTTCTTGTGAGAAATGTGCCCCCACAGGTAATTGGGTATTTTTGTCTTTAATAGATTTCTGGTGTGCATTCATTCTGGTGCGCAGTTGTTGTTTGGTCTTTCCTATGTATTTTCTATCAGGGCTTTTGGTGCATTGGATGAGATACAGCTGCACCTCCAGAAATGTAATGTAAGATCCAGGAATGTTGATGGTCTTGTTGTAGGGTGCAGTAATTGTGGGGGTGGTGGAGATATGTTGGCAGGTTTTGCATTTCTTTTCATGGCATGGTCTGGATCCATTCAATGCGTTTTGTGTTGTAGGAAGTTTGCTTCTGATGATGAGGTTAGTGAGGTTTGGTGCTTGTTTGAAGGCTAGGATGGATAGTTCTGGGAAGATCTCTTTAAGAATTGGGTCTCCGTCTAGCATGGGTTGCAATTGTTTGAGGATTTTTCATATAGGTTTGAGGGAATTTTCGTGTAGGTTTCATATAGGTTTGTATAGGTTCAAGGGACCAAAATGGCCCCATAGTCTGCCAAACTTCTTATGAGCCACCTGGAAGAAGAATTTCTCAAGGACTGCACCATCAAACCCTTGCTATACTTAAGATATATTGATGACATCTTCATCATTTAGACTGAAAACCTGCAATCTCTGATTGAGTTCCATCAAATTCAACTATCATCACCCCTCCATCCAACTATCTCTTGAATACTCCAGCACCAACATCTCCCTTTTAGAAACAATGATCAGTATCCAGAATGGTAAAATCCAAACCATGTTATACCAGAAGCCCACAGACCAACATGCATATCTGCACAGTGTCACAACCCAATTAAGTAAGTGCCCATGCCACAAGCAAGAGATACTATTTAAAGCAGTTTTATTTTGCACTAGGTTAACTAAGGGTTAACAAAATGATAGTAACAGCCTCCTTTGCTATGCATGCCAACAAATAAATTTATTGCTGCGCCACTAACAGAAATTAAACTTTAACCTTCTGTGCTTTACATAAATCATTATAACTGGTCAGAGTAATACAGGGAGTAGCCCTAAAATAACACCCTAGCGAAAACCGCTATATAATTGGTGATTCTAATTAAATTTATGATGTGGCGAAAACCAATTGGCTATTACACAAATAAAACCCACATACACTTCTGCAAAGATGAAGAAGGGGAGACCTCCGTACACACCTTGGAGACCTTTGAACATACGTGTCAGACTAACTGACAATTTGATCACTTGTCAGTTCCCCCCCGTCTCGACCCAATCTCAGACGTAAATCAACGACTGCCGGCCCGACCATTTCTGCCCAACCATTTCCGAACACTTACGCAGACCGACCTACGAACTCTTAAGCTGTAACTAACCAAGTACCTCTGACCTCCGTTGTTCACCACCTTGACAGCGTGAGTAAATAATCTTGCTTTGTAACCGGTAAGCATCCGCCTAATTAATTCCACTCCAAGCGTCACAAGTACCCACCTGACGGCCTTCTAAGGCCCCCTCCCGCCCCCCGCTGCAGTGCATGGCAGCAACACACAGAACCAGCCATCACCCTAAACACACTAAGAAAAGCTGTGATATAAAGCCAAGCCCTCAGATACTACTGAGTTTCCATTGAGGAGAACACTTGGGATTGCCACCTCACTAATCTCAAAAAGGCTTTCACTCTACAAGGACACTCCTCCAGGAAGATAGATCACACATTTAAAAGAGCCACCTGGATACCACATGAAGATTGCTGCAGTACAGAAGGAAAACCCCCACGAGTTGCACACTACTGGTTATAACATATCACCCCTTCCTCGAACCCATACAAAAAATCCTCAAACAACTGCAACCTATACAAGAAGGAGACCAGATTCTCAAAGAGATCTTCCCAGAACTACCCATGCTAGCCTGCAAACAAGCAACGAACCTGGCTAACCTCATCACCAGAAGCAAGCAAACTTCCCATGGCCCAAAACACATTACATGGATCTAGACCATGCCATGACATGAAATGTAAAACCTGCCAACATATCTCCATCACCCCCACAATTACTACACCCCACAACTGAACCATCAGCATTCCTGGATCCTACATTACTTTTCTGGAGGTGTAGATGTATCTCACCCAATGCACCACATGCCCTGATGGAAAATATGTAGGAGAGACCAAACAACAACGGCACACCAGAAGAATCGATTTCTGGTGTGCATTCAAAGACAGGAAATGTGGGGGCACATTTCTCACAAGAAAACCACTCTCTCTCCACTCTCAGTTCTAATCCCCGAAAGGAATTTACAAAATACTTTTCACAGACAAGCCTAGGAACTTCACTTCATCAACCTCCTGGATATAAAAAATCATGAACTAAATATAGACATAGGCAGGTTATAACACATCATAAATCCAAACATCTGACTCCCCAGGTACCTCTCCACTATTTACCAGCTACATTCATTCCTCTTCCCCCAAGCCTGTCTCTCACCCACTGACTCCTCAATTTACATCTTCACTGACTGCCTTTCTTCCATGCATACCAGCTTCTGGCTTCTTTGCTATTCATTCCATCCAGGAAGAGCACACACCAACTGCAGATGCTTCCTCAGCCTGATGAAGGGTATTTATACCCAAAAGCTTGCTAAGAAGAATTTTTCTAACTATTTGAGTTGGTCTAATAAAAAATATCAGATTTACCCAGAGAACCTTGTCTGCCAGCAGCAAATAGATGCTTTTCAAATTGGATTTATTTTTATTTTCTAGGCCCTGATGATCATATTTTAATATATTGTATCCAGAGGCATAACTAGCAATCTTAGTATCCTGAGGAGAGTAGAGGGAGGAGGGGCCAAGGACCCCACACTTTTCTTTGGCTGCCATTCTGGTATACCCTCTAAATTGGTGTCTGAGTCTGATGCTCTGCCTACACTGCCCTATCATACCAAAAGGGGTGATCTGATGGCCACCTACAAGTTTATCAGGGGTGACCACCAGTATCTGGGGGAATGCTTGTTCACCAGAGCGCCCCAAGGGATGACGAGGTCGAATGGTCACAAACTACTACAAGATCGTTTCAGGCTGGACATAAGGAAGAATTTCTTTACTGTCTGAGCCCCCAAGGTCTGGAACAGCCTGCCACCGGACGTGGTTCAAGCGCCTTCATTGAACACCTTCAAGATGAAACTGGATGCTCATCTTGCTGGGATCCTATGACCCCAGCTGACTTCCTGCCCTTTGGGCGGGGGGCTGGACTCGATGATCTTCCAAGGTCCCTTCCAGCCCTAATGTCTATGAAATCTATGAAAGTCTTGCATACTAGGAATCCAACCATGGCAGAGTCCTTTGTCCTAAAACCAAGCGCTAAAAATTCCTTACCCTATATCTTTTATTTTCTGGCTTAAAATTAACTCTCTTTAAAGTTGCCTGCGCGAACGTGACAATAGTGTGCACTGGTATTTCAATTAATTTTGAGGATGGCTTGGATCAGTATAGCTGCTTGGTGCTGACCACAACAGAAAGTGGGGGAAAAAATTAATAATAGTCATACACTACTGGATCTTTGTAGCCATCAAGTATTGTGCATTTGCCAGTGTCTATTTTCAGGGCAGGCAGCCCTGGGAAGTCTTGTGGACACATCCAAGATCTGAACATTGATGTCAATTAGATTTTATCATCAGTGTTTTTATTAGGTTGTGACAAGATGCATATCAACATTATTAGATTGTGACAAGGAGCATATGCTTCTGTACTGCATAGTAACACTTTCAGCAAAGGAAAATTCATTGTACAAATCTGTCTGGTACATACCAACAACAGCAACACAAAAGGCCAAAGCACATGTTCTATTTTCTGCAAATCTCAGAGAAGTTACGCTATTTATCTCACCTCCCTTGAATGCTGATGCAGCATTGAACTCATTTGGAATTAAAATTGAAATAGAGTCAGCCCTAGATTTAGGTAAAAAAGACCATGCAAAATAAATACTGACTTGCAACACACTCAAAAGAAACATTTCCAGTAGGGGTGTGTGAAACAGGAGCATATTCAATTCAGATTTGGCCCGAATAAGGGACAGTGATTTAATGAATTGATTCAGACCACTGACCCATTTCGATTCGGCCAAACCTGAATCTGAAGATTCGATGCTGATTCAGAGAATCAGCGATTTGGCCATAGATGAAGCTTTAAATGTTTTTTCTATGTACCTCAAGGTACCAGGCACAGCTCGTGAACGCTGCGATGATGGGGTGGATGGAACGTCCCACAGGAGTGGGGGGGGATGACCCCCCGCATGCTCCGTGGTGAACCTGGAAGTGGACTGGAACTACTTATAGTCTACTTCTGGGTCTGCTGGAGAGCGTGCTGGCCCCCCCCCATGCTCTCCCCAGCTTGGCAACTGGCCACGGGGGGACCCCGGGTGCTCCCCCAGACTCAGGAGGCACCAGTGGCCAAGCTGAGGGAGATCAGAGGGGCCCCCAGTGCTCTCCCCAGTGGACCCGAAAGTGGACCGGAAGTGCTTCTGGTCCACTTCTGGGTCTGCTGCCGAGTGTTCTGGGGAGCCCCTCGTGCTCCTGTGGGATGCTCCATCCTCCCTAGCATCTCAGCATTCACAAGCCGCCTGCTACCTTGAGGTAAGTAAAAAAAACAAAACATTTAAAGCTGTGTCTATGTCCAAATCACCAAACCTTTCTGAATCAATTTGGAGGGTTCTGATTCAATTTGGAGAGATTAATTAAAGGGTCTCCTGATTTGATTCGGATTTGGAGATTCGGAGGCCAAATCGGGCTGAATCTCTGCCAAATTGAATTGGGGACCAAAGCTTCACACAACCCTAATTTCCAGGTCCTGGAGAAAAGTGCATGACATACTGTCCATGACAAAATTAACACTTTTCTCAAGGCACATGCTAAGTCCAGATCTGCCAAGGGTAAATTACAATGAATTTTAAGGCAATGTGCGCAATCTTATTGGCTTAATCTATACAAGAGGATTCAAATATCCCTTGAGAATAGTGAATTTAGAGGCATATATAATGGGGCCAAGATAGGCTTCAGTCAAGAAGGCTGCTCCAGTTAAATTTCTTAATGAAGCTATAACAACTAATATATGTAGTATAGCATAACACTAGGTGGTGCACTATTATCTCCACTCATGGAAAATAACTGTTTCTGAGGCTCAGCTAAATATTTTTTTCAAGACTCCATCCCAAGACTTGACATAGAAGAAGCTATAAATGAGCTTGATAAGACACAGGGAAGGCTATAATACAAGATGAAATACTAGTTGAAACACTGAACCTAGAACTATAGCTCTAGTAAGATGACCACGTATTGCTTATCAACTGGAGGGCTGGGAAGATAAATGACACTTTCATTTTTATTTGTTTAGATGTAATAGACACACTACACACACACTGTATACACACACACACACACACACACACACACACACACACACACACACACACACTAGTCCCAACCCCCAAAACCTCTTGGCATCCTACCATCATTAACAGCACAATAAATACAATCCCAATAGGACTAGTTTGCTGTCTCTAATTGTGTGCATAAATACAAGTTTGTTTACCCAGATCAGAGATGCTGGAGACTTGCAAGTAAAAAAAATGTATTTGAACATTACTGCTTTGTTCTTGTTAGACAGTGGTAGCATTTAACTTGAGCAGTCTAGTGTTCAGATCAGCACCCAGGACAGCAACATTAAGAGAAAGCAATTCATTCACAGGCTTTGCCTGTTTTATGGGAATCAGGTTCTAGCCTGAATAAACAACATAATACCTGACTACACACTTAATACCTGTGTCAAAAAGATATATCCTAGGTAAGGCACATTAGTGTTGGGATGCACTGTGGTGTTCCATAGCGAAGGCTTCTTATTTTATACCAGTTCCTGGAGGAAAGTTTTGATACTCATCAAGCTTTAGCACCAGCAATTCTGTGTATGGAGGATGTCTTAATTTTTTTTAGCACAAAAGCTACTGTTATCTTTGTGGGTTTCCTGAAACATCCCTTGTACTTGAAAGAGAATCACAGCATTTAGTAAGTGTAATTAAATAACAGTAGGCAGATTCAAAGCAGCTGCAAGGGTATCATCCAGCAGAGATCATAGACCTAAAGAAGTAGGATCTAGCCAGGCCTCCAGTTATACTATACAGCATAGAGGATCCAATTTAAAACCCATGGATGTCAACAGTAATTTCTTCCATTGCTTTTAGTGAGAGTTGGATCCTAATGCCAGCAGCCAGAGTTGAGACATACAGGGTGTATTTACACATCTGCTTTACAGAGGAATAGATTAATTAGCTCCACAGTAAAGCATCACCATCTACATGGTATTAGGACACAGTAAACTAATTAAGTCTGCCATAAGATAGTACTGTTGAGGACAGCACTGTTGAGGACAGCACTATCTTACAGTGGAGTAATTTACTGCACTAAAACGCACGTGTAAATTCTGACCATGGGCATAAACAGCACCGGTCAGCCCAACCAGCAAGGGGCCTGCTCAAATTGCTGCTGTCTTGGGTGAATGTGTAGACATTATGTCTGGGAGCAGTTTACTCTGGATCAAACTGCTCCTGAGTTTATTGTGTCATATTAACTACATGTGTAGATGCACCCACAGAATAGTTAAACAAATGTCAAATGTGACTGGCAGTTTTAAACACAACAGCTTGTACAGCTATCAAAATAAGCAAGTGAACAATTTTTGTGTGTATTTTGCCGACAGGAACACATTGTTTTATTTTTAAGCCTCTCCTAAGCAAAAATGATTAATAAATCAAGGGCTTACTGTTCATTCCCAGCCACAAATAGTATCTCTCTTGGGGAAGAATACTGCTGACTACAGGAGGGATTTTGTTTTAATTCTGTTTTCTAATATTTGTGAATATCTGATTCTTGTCCAGTGCTGTTGTGAAGCAGGTTCTGCTTCCATAGCTTGCATGTCCTTTGGGCAGAGGCTCTTATTTTCTATATATTAATATAGCTCCTAGCTCAATAAGGCTTGCCCTTATTGGCTTCTGGCTTGCACTGCAAATGATTATTTTTCAATTGTAACCAGTACCATTTGTTTTTCTGTTTGCTTTTGCATTTGTGGCATCGAGGAAAAATGTGAGCTTTTACTTTCATGGTGGAAATAAGGACTTTTTTCTTACAATTGAATTAATTTGCTAGACTAGAAATAGAAACTTATATATTCATATTTATGATTCCTGCTGTAATATGGATAAAGGACACACTGTCCTCTTCCCTCTTTGCTTGACCCCAGGTGAGGATTGATCTGTCATTCCAAACTATACCTGTTCATAGACTTTTTTTCATTATGTTTTTCAGAAGTTCTAAAATGTTTCCAAATTAAACATTCAGGCTGAACTTGAGCTGTGATGTTAGAAGAAAACTATCAATGGCTTAGCTCAGAGGTGTCGTATACAGTTCACGGGCCAGATCCCACCCAAGAAATTATTCTACCTGGTCCACTAGTAGCCCAACTGATTACTGGAATTTGAAGCTGGGGGCACGGCCAGTACAGAATTTAGGGTCCCTGGGCCCAGATGAACATGGCTTTCAGCAGGAGGGGCAGCAAGCAAGGGCTGTACAGATTGAAGCCTTGCTCAGATCACTGCTGCCTGATTTTTGCTGCCGCCATTTAACCCATTACAGCTGCTGCTGACCCCATGAATCCAGCCTGGGGTCCAGGTGAGTCCGACTCCCATGGCTTAACTAAACTCCTGTGGTCAAGGGACTTATAGGACTGGGAGGGGCCTCCTGGAGCAGTCCCCTGTGTTCACAGGCAATCAGCTGCCCCCAAAATCCCCAATCACCACTTAACAGCAGCAATGGGGAAGAACTACTACTCAGAGCACCCATCTGCATGATCACAGGAGTATTAATAATATTCTAAATTACTAGTATTCTAAATACCAATGCCTTATTAAAGGGTACTTACTAGTACTTCTATATCTCTATTAAATATACCCCACCTAAAACCCCTTAGAACTGCATTAGTCTTTTTTGCAGCCATATAAATCTGGCAATTTAGAGCTATCCTACAATTGACCAGTACTTGCAGGTCCCTCTCTCCCTCAGCTGCCTCTAGTCTGTGTGCACTGTATTACAGTAAAGTCCTTGTGATGGGCCCTGTGGCAGGGCACTGTTTGTGCCTGCCACTTTAAGACCAGAGCCAAGCAGCCAGCAGGTGCCTGATTGCAGTAGCCATTTTGACCCTGACTGCCTATATAAATAGTTCAGTTCCCTACTGGCTGCCCAGGCAGCAACATTGCCTGACTGCTTGTATCATCCTGGAGATAAGGGAGGAACTGTAGGGGATGGTCTGGAGGCTCCTGGTCCTGGACATGACAAAACTGCACCTGTCAGGAGTGGGTGGCCTGGTGGGGCTCTTGGTGGCATGGGAGCCCCCAGGAAATGCCAGGCCAGTTACCACCCCAGTGCAAGGTGGGTTGGAGCACCTTAACCCCCAGCCCCCACAACCGGGTGGGCCACCTGCTATTGGGGCCTGGAGGGCAGACCCCAGGGGAGACAGTGGGGCTAGAGACTCAGACCTGCTCGAGAGAGTACCCTAAACTGGTCAATGCTGGGGCCAGGGCCAGGACCAGAATGGTCAAAAGGACCAGGGGCCCACCGCTAGGGATGTCCAGAGCTAAGAGGGCCTTGGGGGTGAGGCCAGGGCCCGTATAGCCAAAGGTCCAGGGGGGACCACACCCGAGAGGGGAAAATAGTTTCAGGGAGCTAGATAGCCTGAATGAAGGTGGGGTAGGCCACTGGAATAGAGGGATCTTGGAGGGGTTCTGATTAGAGAAGTCTGGGGCCCAGTGTGGGGCCAGCAAGATTAACATCAGCGGATGCCATTTGCGAAGCATGGGCTGCAGTGTTGGGGAGGTATGGAGCTGCAGATAGCGCCCCTTGACATCAGGGCAAGAAAATGGGCAGCCTCCTGCCTAATTAAGATAGTTAATTAATTAACAACAAGGCATGACAGGTGAGAAGGCAGGTGGTTGGCCCAGGAACAGGTGGGAGAACCAAAGGTAAATCAGCCCCAAGAAGGCCCCCTGTTACAGGCCACTAAATGCATGACTTGGCACCTCATGTAATTAAACTTAACTGAAATTCTAATGCTGCATTCCATATTATCTCAATCTTGCTATATTATAATCTGGTCCTCTTCTGCAATGGCATTCTCTTAATTTAGCGTCATCTGCAGTTTCATGAAGCTATATATAGTTCCCATAACAAGGCTGCAAATAAAAATTTAAAACACAATTAGTTCCAAGAGCTCTTACACCTAACAGTGCTAGTAATTGCTCTCTAGTCTGACAGCTCTTCTTTCATTATAACAGGCTCTTAGCCAACTTCTTGTCCACCTCATAATTGTAACTCTGATTTCTGTCCTCTTCAGTTCAGCCAGTTACCCAGGACGCACAGTATCAAAATCTTTGCTTAAATCTAAATAAATTTAAAAGTCCTAGATGCCAATTATCCTGTCAGAGAAGAATACTAATTAGTCTGACACAACTTTCTTCATATAAAACCATATATGGTTTTGTCCCATTTTCTTTTTACTTCCATATCTTTGATTATTTTCCACTTTAATATCTGTTCTGACAACTTACATAATCTTGAAGTCAAGCTAACAGGCCTGTAATTACTTGAGTCTCTCTCTCTGTAAAAAATAGGAATTACATTTGCTATTTTCCAGTAGTAGTAACAATAATAATTCCCCTCTGTCCCCAAGTTGACAGATTCACTGAAAATCTTCTCTGAAGATGCTGTCATGTGCTATCTAACATCTTTTCTTTGTTATTTTCCCCCAGAAACAGCTTTAAATAGACTATTCCACATCTATGTGGAAAACTAAAACCCTTGCTTGCTCAGGAAGAGAGTGCTAAACTGTAGGAGTACCCCTTATCTTTGCCGCCACCTTCCTGTGTAACTGAGTAAATCACTTGATCTGTGCTTCACTTGCCCACCTGTAAAACAAGAACTGTCCTGTCTAGTTAGATTATAAAACCTTGTGCAGGGACTGTCTCTACTGTTGGCAGCAGGTTTCTGCAGAGCACTGACCCAAGATCTCGTTTGATGATCTTATATATTACTGTAATATAAAAAAAAAAATTGTTACACCTAAAACAATCAGTGAAAAAGTCAAAGGCAGCCTATGACCATTTACTTTCCTTTATTCTTTGTTCTGGAAACAAATATTTTTAGTTTATTTAATTTGTTTCATGATCTGCTTGCTAAAATAAATTATTGCAGGCAGAAAAACATTAATTTTTCTGTCCACTCCAAACAAAAGAGCAAAATAGCTAGCTAGAGTGCTCTTCAGGCTAGAAGCTAATCACATGTGTTTTGTTATCTATAATGAAGGCATCCCATCAATGATGTACTGGATGCAGACTGAGTGCAATATGAGTACAACAATAATTGAATAATGTGTTGGAAAAAATCTACAGTATTAATTTCCATGTCCACCATAGATAAAAGTTCATGAAATAAAACATTGAAATAGTCACTTTTTACTCCATTAATAAACTCCAGTACTAAAATTTTCCTTTCTGACTTAAATTTTTCCCATTTACACTCCTACCCTGATGGTCCACAGTCTTTGATTCTGGTTTTGCATAAATTAATGCAGACCTCTTCAATTTTAACAGCAACATGATCAGACCCAAAGGTAGTAAATGACCTTAAGTGTAAGTAGCTTCTGCCCCCTTCAGGTAGTGTGCATGCATGTGTGAGATGTAAGAGGATACCAATACTTTTTCACAAGCAGTAATTGCTGTTGGATATTTTATACAGGCTCCTGAAAAGAAAAGTAAAAAATTAGATACTAAGGTCATTTCAGCCCAAGAACAGGAATACAACAAAATTTAAAAATAAAAGCCTGACAGAAGAAGTTAGCTTTTATTTTAGCTTGCCCCAGTAGCAGCTCACCAGCAATCTTAGCCTCCACTTTTTGTCCATATTCTTTTGTAAATTATTTAGTTCTTTTCTAATCAGAATTAGTTTTGTCTTTGTTAATCAATGAAAACCAGCAGGAGTTGCAAGGGGTTACCACTTACTGAGCCAAAGCATCAGTGGTGTCAGAGTCCATTTATACCATACGGACATCAAGAAAAGAACTAAAAGCCCTGACACTTCATGAGGTTCTCACCCTGGTGACCATGACCATGCTTTTTTTTCTCAATGGCTAAACAAGAGTTTGGAGGGCATCAGAAGTTCTTGATTTACAATGTGTACTCACAATATAAGAAATGAGAACCTTTAAAGGAAGCATTGTAACATTTTTCCATGCAGAGTAAAATGCATGCAAGTAGTTACCATAAAGACACTCTCTGCAAAAAAGAACTAAGCCAAAAATATTATTGCTTAAAAGCTTAATGGCATAAATTCAAAGAAAGGTACCAATAATTATTTCCTTGGTAGTGAGTGGTAATACTAATAGCTAAAAAAGTAAGGATTTTGTATATGCAAAGTTGTATTTTACTTATTTATATTCCTGATCTCAAGGCTCATGCACAAACATTCCAGCAGAGTATGGAGAGATTTAGATGGGGGAAAGTGTCAAATTATATAGAACCTCCTTATTGCCCCCCATCCTGTATATATTTTGGAAGTATAGCCTGAACTGCATTATGGAAAAATAAGTGAGTTCATATACTGGATATGGCAGCAATTCAATAAGTGCAATTAAGTTAACAATGTACATTTTTGAATGTTAGAAAAGCAAAGCAAATAAGAATATTCAGCTTGATTAATGCTACCAAGCTCCAAATTGTAAAGCAGATCATATAAGAGTATTGTAAAATTGACAAAGGTGCTTGATAAGAATGCTTTAACCTTAGACTTAGAATCTACTTATTTGCTAGCTATTTTCCTTGCATGTATGCCACCTTTTCATGCATGTACACCTGCCTTTTTCAGAAAGCGGGTATAAATATAGTTAAATAAGCAAAAACATCTGCTAAATCTATGGTATGGAAAAAAGGGAGACTTGACGTTCTTCCAATCTCACTTAACCATTCAGTTTTTGTATGTTATGATACAATCAATCCAATGCAAGGTGCAGAATTGATACAGAAACATCCCCTTTCATTTTTCATATTGTATTCCCTAGTACAAAGTAACTTGGAGTCCAGTAGGAGTGACCCTCTGCAAAACCAAACACTCACAGCCTATCAGCTGAATTTGGATCATGGGATCAGGGAGAACAAATATAGTCAATGATCTGTTTGACCTAACTGAGAAGAGAAACAGAAAGGTCATTTTATATACTATACAACTAAGTAACCTCTGATTTGTATTGCTTGTATGCAAACTTACTTGCATATGTTCATTCTAAAAGTCTATCTTTGACATCCTTTGGATATTATACTACTAGAAATGCCAGAATCTACTCAGAAAAAGTATCAGTGCTGCAGGAAGCAATGGTTCAACACAACCACCCGGGCTCAAAGTTTTGCTGGCTGTTGATGTATGAACAAACTAGATGAGTGGTTCTCAGGTGGGGTGCCAGAGCACCCTGGGGTATTGCAACATGTGTGCTGCCATAACCAAGTTTGAACCCTTTGTATCCCACCTGGAAGCAGACTGGGAAGCAGTGGCAGCCAGAGCTCATGCTTTTCCTGCAGCCCTTCCTGGTCCAACCCCAAAGGCTCCTCCCACAAAAAGGCACATAGGGCAGGTAGGACCGTCCCTTTGTAAAACCCTGTGCACTGCCCAGCGGCAAGATTCCCCTTGAGGCCTCTCCCTGCCTTCTCTCAGTTTTGCAGTGTCACTACTTGGCCCTTTCACAGCCAAATTGAGTGTTTCATAGCCCCAAACTACATACAGATCTACATATGTTGGTAAGAGACTTTCTCGCCTCCCAGGCCCAACACCATTCTCTTATGCTCAGCACAACCCTCTTCTCCCTCTCCTATTTCCCCCTTCTTGCCCAAGGCACAGAAAAAAATGGCTACGCATCTGGGAGACTGAGTTACTCCTTTGTTTGGCATTAGGGTATCAGTCCTGCTGCTAGTTTTTCGTTTCTCTCTCCTTTTATTATACTCTGTATATGTGACAATAAATGGTTGTAGGATAAAGTCCTAAACATGATGGGGTTCCACAACATTCAGAAAAGTAATGGAGAGGTGGCATGAGCCTGAAGAGGTTGAGAACCACTGAACTAGATAAAACAGATCACAAAAAGGATAACTGAATCTAACTCAAAAATCTTTTATCTGAAATTGTTGGTTATTAAGCCTAAATTGAAGGATAAACAGATGTAACACTGGCCTCAATATAGGGATACTTTTTCAACTGAGAAACTCTGTTTTTGAAAAATGACTCTACAATAGATTCTTTCAGCAAAGCAAAGTCAGATGTAAATTGTACACATTCAAAATCAAATACTATTAGTGCAATTACACTCATTAAACAAAATTACATCCTTCTACGAGGAGAGTGGCTTAACATACTTTCTGAGTCAACTGTCAGTGTGTCATTTTGAATGCATATCTATATTTAAACTGTTTTTCCCACTTGGCAAATCTACTTAAATGGACAGATATCCCTGCCAAATTGAAATTTTCTTTTAAAATGGAATGTTTTACTAATATACATAGTATATCATAATAAACATATCCATGTCTATCTGAATTAAATTTCAAAGTTAGAGAATGTCTTAAGATCTCATGCATGTCAGTCACTTCACAAGAACAAAAATAATTTAATTCAAATATGCAGCATGCACTTATTATACATATATTAGAAATGAAAATTAAAGAAAAATATTTTTGCGTTTTTTAATGTACATTAGTTTTGGAGCACAATTTACACAAAGGAAATGAAAGGGGGACAGAGACCAGGAAGTGACCTGGTTACTGAAAGAAGTCACTAAAAAAAGTGATTTAATTAGGCAGCAACCTAATTAATACCCAGTAATTTATCAGGCAGCAATTCATCCAGTATTCTTCCTGTGCAATCCATTCCACTTGATGGATGGCTACTGTCAAGCTCCACCCTAATAAACCAGCCCTGGCGCTGCCATTAAGGTGCTTGTGGAAGAGCTAAGGCAGTGCTCCCCAAACTTTTCCTCAGCATGGCCCCTCACTCCCAACTTGCAGCCCCTTTCCCACCAGGTGCCCCACACTCCCGACCCATAGCCCCTTGCTCCCAATCCACAGCCCTCCACTCTCCCCAAGTGGCCCAGGGCCAGGGCCTGCAGCCCTGCCCTCTCACCCCTGGGGCGTTTGCCATGTCCTCATTAGACCAGCCCTGCACACTGGATCCATGCCACTCATCCGGTTTGACACCCGAAGGCAGCCAATAATGATCCTACTCTTCCTCTTTAGAGGAAGCAAAGTTAAAAGTAATGCCAGCAACACAAATGAATTTTTTGTTCACTGTCTTTATTTTCTGAATACTCAGAATACCAAATATTACAATTTAGAAAGAAAAAGCACCAAACTGCTCCACATGAATACCTGAGCAAAGACTGAAGGCAAAATGTTCACCACTATACCCACTAGCACATTTGTGAAGTAGAAACACAGGTAACACGTTCACAACACTCTACAGAGAGTATGACTGATAAGTGGCACTTTTTGTGAATTACAACCATTTATATTAATGCAGCAACGGTAGTACACCATACAAAAATATACAGAAAAATAAGGTGTATTTAGCACAATATGCTGTACAAAGTACTCCAGAAGTCATGCACATTCATGTGGGAAAGACAGATAAAAATTAAATTCTAAGTACACACCACAAACAGTGAACTCTTTACAAAACACGTGAAGGTCCCAGACTAGTTCCCATTCAAGTCAAATTGTCATTGATTTCAGTGGTGGAAGTACTGGTATGATTTGAAGGGTGCTGAGAGCGTTTGCGTTTCTTGGACCTCACCAGGAGATAAAAGGTGCTCAGTGTCATTCAAGAACTACTTAGCACCTCACATGATCAGTCCCAATGATTAAACTTTATCATATACTGCATGAATGGCATCTGAAAACTCAATTATAATCATTTTAATAAGGAATGAAAATTGATTATAGCCTCAACAGTCACACAATTATACTTAAGACCCTGTCAACGTCTCTAAAAACTTATAACTGCTGGGGTTAACTCTACCAAAAACAGTAACATCAGGTTTAAACCAGCCATACATCTCAAACTGACACCCCCCCATAAAAGTCAATTGGACCACTTCAAAATGATAAGACATTCCAACATAAATTATGTTTTTAAGCACTTGTGACAGGATTTTAAAAATGGTTTTAATTGGTTTCGTGCAGAGCATTAATCTATATTGATGTCTGGACAATAAATTAAAAAGGTGAACTGCAGAGAAAAATTATTGGGCTTCAATGGTTTTTAGGGTTCGGTGGGAAACATCAAGGATTCAAATGATTGGTTGGTTGTTTTTAAGTTCACCCCCACCCAAAAGAGGTTGTTTTTATATCAGAAATTCAGTAATTAGAAATGCTATTTACAATTCTGAAAAATGTTATTTAAAGTCTAGGAATGTTAATTTTTTTATTTATTTTTTAAGAGATCTCCAAGTAAATCCAACAACAAAACTTAGAAAAGCCAGTTTACTTTCCTGAAAAACTTTACAAAGTGTCAAGCTACAACAAAAACAGGCATTTCAGGTCCTCTTACTTATCAAAAGAGGCAAAAAAGGAATATGTATAAAACTTCTTTGCAGTTATATATCATATTTCTGAAGAAAACTGTTGACATATTAAACTACAAAGGATATATCTATATCCTTTGTAGATTATATGTAAAAAAATTCTTCATAAATATGATTCACTATTTAATATTATACCTTTTTCCTTGCTTTCCTTTTAAGAAACACCCAGATATTAACTATTCACTATTTAAAAAACAATGCTTTCTGTAATTGCTAGAGCTTTAAGGTTTCCAGAGGGGCATGGGGAAAGGAAAGGAACTGAACCTTCTTAAAAAAACCCACACAAGTATTACATGTAATCAAAATTGGGATGGCCGGGGGGGGTGTCACCCCCCCCCCCCAAATGTACACTTACTTAAAGGCTAAAACTCAATTTTTTTTATCATCTCTTTTTCTTTTTTTGTCATAATAGCAAGATTTGAGAATACAGCATCAATTAAAATTCTGAATTTCCTGATTTTGGTTGGCCAAACCCAAAACTCATTAAATAAGTCTAGCACAGTTAAAAAGTAATGGAGGCTTCTGAGAAGGCTACAGCTACAGTAAGAAAGCTTTCAGAAATTAACTTATTCTTGCCCCAACCAAATTGCAGCGTGATCCCTATTTAACAAAAAAATCTTTGGACAATTTGAAATGGACTTTCACAATGGCATCTAAGGCTACAGAAGTATAAATGCTACAATTGCAGTGTTAATTTAATGATTTAAGGCACAGTGTTTTGCCCCACCAAACAGTTCAAAAATCACAGTGAGGAAGTATTAAGTCCTTTTCAATTTTGATCTGGCAGCACTTTGATTACGTCATGTAGAGTGCTGTAAAATGTTACAGTTAACTACTGACGTCTCATATATTGTTCTCCAAGCTGCACAATTAATGGAACAATATTAAAGTCAGTTTTTTTCCATTCAAATAAATGTGTAACATTAAAAAAATTAAGCATAATGTTTCATGCATTTTTTCAGATTTACAATAACTATAAATATAAAATGTTCTCCCAGTTTTTTGGGAAAAGGAAAAGAAACCTTTGCTGGTATCTCAATGACCACACAACGCTTCAATACCTTGACAATCCAAGGGACAGATGTTAAAGACATTGAACACATCTGTCAGTGTTTCTCCCCGTAAGCATGACATTTAACAGTATTTGGACACTTATGCCCAGATGGAATAATACTGGAAATCCTTACTTATAAGCCACCCTTACAGCTATGGTCCTAAACCTGCAAAAGCTCTACCCAACGTAGGTCCTATGAGATGCTTGCAAAATCAGAATATGTAGTAGGATTGCTTCTAATTAAGGATTATGTACATCAGAGCTGAATCAGAGCCTAAGTCTCAAACCAAATTAAAAAGGGTTAAGTAATGCAGTTCCTACTCAAGCTTCAGTTCTCTGAAGTACTTAAGCAAATAACTAAGTTAGGTCTGTGCTTAAGCATCTTACAGAATTCTGTCTGGCCTGATTAAAGGCTGCAGGATTGTCCCTCAAATCATTTAAAACTGATTTAAAAACAGAAGTAGCATTTTTTTTTTTAACCACGGTAGGAATTCATACATTAAGTTATAGTGAATAATTTAAATAAAAACTTTGACTGCACTCTGTCATAAGTAAATGTATCAAACCAAGTATTAAAATTGTAAAAGGTTTTCAAATAAACTTATAGATTCTAAATACTTGTTTATTATGAATGCTTGAAGTTCCAGTTTAAAAAAAAGTAGAAAAATGATTTTACTTTAACCCAGTGCGGAGTTGTTACATGTTGTTCATTGGCACAAATATCCAGAGGTATATAACAGTTGCATGTAGCTTTGGTGGCAAAAGTGCATGTTTTCCTAACATAATGAACATTTTAAAACAGTTTACAAGACGGTGCTAAGTGTTATAAAAACTAGCTCAGTTATTTTCCAAAAAAGGATGTAAAAAGTCTAACACTAAAACTGAACATGTCTTAACACTTGACATGAAATACAAAATAAATCTCAAGATTTTAGGCTGTTTTATAGTTAGCAATTTATAACAGCAGCAGCATTGTATAAACTCCCTAAAAAAAAAGCACAGAGCAGTTTTATTACACTGCAGAATCTGATAACTATGAATACTGGAGTCCAGATGCACATCAACTTATTAAAAAAAGTGATCATCATGACAAGTTGTTTATAAATGCTTACAGCCATAAATTATATTGTATCAAAGTGTAGACAGCAGATACAGCAGATTTTAATTTAGCTTATCACCTGACTTTTCATGTGTTTTTATTACCAGACACTCTAAAAATTAGAGTTTTTGTCAAGAACCAAGCCAAGGAAAGCAGCAGTTTTCTTTTGTTGTTAATTATTTTCATCAAACAAATTTAGTTATATTTGCTCATCTATAACCAAGCAGTTAATTTACATTTTGCTTTGTTCCGTGCCATTGCTTCATGTACACAGCAGTCCCCATTTCTTCTACTATATGCTATAAATAGAATATACTTGTTTTTACTTTATTTCTAAGCCTTATTTTATTGTACTTTTCACTTTTAAATGTGCAGTAGCTTGCTACATGTATCAGCTCACTAAAAACAAAAACTGAACTGTGCTGAATGTTAAACCTGACAAACTAAATAAATTCCAGCTACCTCTATTTTTTTTTAAACAAAAGTCTATTTTGAGAAGTTCAGACACACAACTTACAAGAGCCCAGTCATAGAGCAAAACTGAAGATACTCCTTTTGGATACTATTCCTTTAGGTTATGGAGATGCCCCTATTTGACAACTTGCAGATAAAGTCAATATAAATTCTTTTCAATTAACAAAGATGATGTGTGTGTAGCTATTATTAGAGCAATGTGACAAGACAGTGACAAAAAGACAAAGAGAGAACCTCCCCCAACACACAGATGCGCAAACAAACATATGCTTGAACACACTGACCAGAAAGATTATAAACACCAGGTTAAGAACACCCGGGGAAAAAACCCTAGGAAAATCCTGACTTAACTAAAAATATACACTTAAAGCAACTGCTATTTGAGTGTTCCTGTCCTGTTTTTATTCTCTTTCTGAAAGCTTAAAACAACATCTAATGAACATCTGTATTATGTGTCATGCTCCTATCTAAACTTGGTAGACATCCACTTGGAAATGTGTAAGCAGAACATGTTACAACATCAATACTCTCCCTGCAGCTTTTATCCTCTTCAGAGACAGAAAAACAGGGAAGTTAATGGATGGCATGATACATGAGTGATACTAATGTAAAGGGGTAACAGTCCCAATCCATGTAATCTGCACTACAGGACACTATTTTCAGGTAGATGGCTAATTCTTCGGCCCTATTTCTCTTCATGTCAATGCCCATCCTAATCTTGAGTGAGAGTTCCTGTAATACATCACAAGTTACCTTGCTTTTCGAACTACTTTCACATCCTCCTAGTGGAAATGTGAATATATTCTAAATTAGAAACAAACTGGATCTATTGAAAAAAATTAAAATATTTCACACAATACATGCCAAGAATTGTTTTACAAACTTTGAAATAAAATATATAAATAAAGTGTATTGTAACTATGTATACTATTCCTTACAGAGTCAATTCAGAGTCTGAAAGTAGGTACACCTGTATTTCTAATGGTTTCAGGATAAAATGATGTATAATGACAAAAAAAACCCAACAGTAAATACAGGGCCTCTCAAAAAGCAGCAGTTTTTTTCCAAAAAAGAAAGAAACACAAATGTAATCAGGTACTTAATTAAAAGATGTATTCTTTGTACTGACCACCACACTGTCTTTTTTAGTAACAAAAGACAAACTTTATTAAATATTATATTAATAGAAGCAAATTTATATAAATATTGTAACAGCATCAAACTTGCACAATTGCAGGTGTGGAAGGATGGATGTGCCAACAAAAAATGTCTCATTATTGAAAATAACTCATTGGAAAATTATTTTATGCATAAAGCTTTTTTTAAAAGTGCCCAGGCAATGGCTTTGGATTCGTTTTTAGGTGTTCAACTTGACATATCTTAAAGGGGCATGTTTTTTGGAGACTTGGTATCTGAAAGATCAAATAAATCCATGTATGAAATTTCAAGCTGCATGTTGAAATACTTAATGTGGGATCCAGAGAAAAACTGCAAGTAAGTTCTCAGGTTACAAATCACTCACAATAAGAAACTAAGGGCATGTCCCAAAAATGAGGGAATGTAGCTGCCTTAAAGAGGCCCTGAGCATATGTTCAAAGCTAGTCTTACGTAGTCTTGTTTGGGCATGTTTGTTGGCACATACTCAGAGCCACTTCAAGATGGTTACATTGCCTTACTTCTGGGATTTGGAGTGTAGAGAGAGTGGGATTGAGTGGGCAGGGTACATTTCAAGTAGCAGTGTAGACAAGCCCTAATAATAACCCATTTTATTTAGCTGATTGAAAAGAAGGTTAAAAGACTATTTAGTCATAGTCTATAAGCCATAGATTCACCACTCAGAGTAAAGGGTTCTTACGTAAGACACAGTAACTACAGGTGGAAGTTGAAATGAGTAAAATTCAAACTGGAAATAATTTTTTTTTTTTTTTTAAATGATAGAAGTTGCCACTAGACCATCAAAGGATGTGGTAAATTCTCCTTGACTGGGGTCTTAAAATTATTCACAGGATATCTTTTTAAAATATATAGTCTAATTTCTTCTCTACCCCTCCACCAGGCTTTTAAATTTAATTTAGAGGCAGGAATTACTATGGGAATTTCTATGGCCTGTGACAGGAAGAATGTCATACTCCGTGACCATAATGAACCTTCCTGTCTTTTTAATTGTAAAAAAGTTATATCAAACAAAATAAGCTGTCTTAGACTGAGCTATGGCAGTGTTTTTCAGAGTCTGCTGACACAATCATGAAAATGGCAAACTGTTGTAAAGTTTAAATAAATATCCTGAACTCAGTTTATGCACAGGAGCAATTTTCTTACAATTACTTTGAATAGCAATTCATTTCACCAGTGCCCCATTGAAGTCATAGCAGTAGGTGTAAAGAAATCAATGGATCTTCCATGGCTAGTAGGAAACTACTCAGTTTAACTAAGGATGGCAAAAGTCAAACTCAAACAACATAATAAGTGGCAATGAAACTCAAAGTAATGCAATACAATAAATGGCTATGAAAACTTGTGTACACAAAGAAATAAATCTTCCTCAGGAAAAAAAAAAATACACCCTGCAGATTTCTTGGAAAGTCACTTAGCTAAAATTAGTCCAGCCAACTCTACCGATTCCACTGTTCTCTCTCACCCAAGATATACAATTAACCCACAATAAAAATAACTGCTATTCTATTCCTTTCCATCTGAATAGCAGTTCTAGAAAAAAGAGACTGCAGAACCCTGCTACAAGTATATGTACATACAGCTGCTTGTAGCTAGATGTTATATTTAATGTAATTTTGTTCAGAGGACTTTCTGATTTATAAACACAATGCACAGTTTAGTATGTAAACATTTTGATAAGAAAACTAGCACATAGATTAAAAAGATACTGAACCAGTGTACCATTAACTAGCATTTTTTTTTTTAAAGATTTATACTTAAAGCAGTCTTTATGATACATGGGTAAGGTGAACAGCTAGTGTATTTGTGAGCTGAAAAAATAGCAAGGTGCTGCAAAATATTATGTCACAAATTCCTTCAGGATTGGAAAGTTGCTGTTGAAACCTGTATGAGTCTTTCCAGTCAGTTCAACTGAATTGTGTTCTAAAAACAAGCTGGAATTAAATGGAGGCACTTCAGGTAAGAACAATTCCATACAATAGAAAAAATGGGCTTGGCTCTCCTGCTGCATGGAGCATATGCTGTAAATTAACTGAATGCAAGTAGATCTGTCAGGAATACCAAAGAGAGAGAGAGAGAGAACACAAAAATCAAGCAATTGTTCCCTCTCTGCTTAGAATCAACCCATCAGATTTACAAGGGCAATAGATCATTTTAATCAGTAAAACAGTGTTTTTTTTCCTTTGAAAACATGGTAACCAAAGTGAGGGATTTCCACACATCACAGATATCTATTTTTGATCATTTTATTGGTTGTTACCTAGATGCTATGATACCAGGATGCTAATTTCTAGAGCTAATTAGTATGATCAAATAAGTCCCACTATTATTAAGAACTTGTCTCCATGAGGAAGTTAATGTATAGTAAGGCAGGGTACAAACTGACAACAATCAAACTATTTCACACTTGTTGTTTGCATTGACACTTATGACCAGATCCTATTTCACCTATTAGATTCCTAAATCCATTTAGGCACCTAAATACAATCCTGGTCCCCTCTGCTCAAGTCCCTGAAAAAAAGTTAACAAAGGCTGGGTTTTCCTCTTGCTTGCTCCTTTTTGACACTTAGGCCCCTGCCACATGTTTAAATTAAAGCTGGATACAAAACAGCTCTAGAGTTGTTACCCATTTTCAAGCACTAACTTTGTAGCTGTTTGGCTCTTTTTATAGCTGGAAACATTTTTATTCTAATATAAGAGCCTAAGTCTGCCTGTCTGTCTGTAATGTTTTATTCACACTCTGATGGACTGAAAAACATCCAGAGCACAAAGAAGCATTTTGACAGAAGGCAGCCCACCGCCATGATGGTGGGGACACGGGATGGAGCGGTGGCCGGCAAGGAAGAGGCCAGTTTTGCCCCCTGCCCTGCTCCCTGCAGGTAACGCATGCTGGGGGAGCAGGTCCAGACCCCAAACAGCAGGACAGAAGGGGGAGCAGGGTGAGGCTCTGTCCCCACCTGCTTCCCCCCCAACCATTCTTGACAGGCAATTGGTTAGTGGCATGATAACTACTTTGCACATGTGGTCAGTCTAAATTTACTGCACAATTAACCAGTCAATTGTGTAATATATGTAATGTGTGGCAGGGGCCTTAAGCTTAAGGCTAAGATGATGGTATGTTTCAAAAGTAAGCATATTAACATTTTTTCAGGGACTCCAGAAGAGTAGGACAATGCTTGGAGGCCAAGGTCTCCTTACACACCTAATAAGTGGAACAGGATCTGGCCTTTACTGTACAAAGTATGAGGTAGATTCCTCCACTCAAAGTAATGGAAGTGACCCTGTCCACACAGGACATTAGTGCAGAATTGCTAGGGTCCTGTACATTTACATGCTGCCTTACTGCCCACTAACTTTCCTGTGTAGATAAATCTTCAGAGAACTTCAGAACTGGACCATTTCTGGAGGAGATTGGTAATGTTTCATAACAACATTACACAGAAATGTTCATGAATCTGCTGGTATCCTTCCTGAATAGAAAGCTATGTAATTTACCACTCTCACAAAAGGTGAAGTTTATAGGCCACCAATACTTTCAGTGATCTCACAAATGTGCAACAAACATAGATAGAACATTTGATTTGTTAGAAACAGGTCTGTAGAAGCAATACATTCTGTTCTTACAGACAAGAAAAGGTAAATTGTGTAGCTTGTTAATGTAGCATAAAATGTGTAAATGTATTCTTGGCTATGTTGTTTTTTGTGATACTCACAGTGCACTTGAAATTTGTTTGTGAATTTTACTCACCACATTTTGCAACTCAAAAAGATGCAAATCCAATGCATATATGTAATAGGGCATTCTGAGAAAAAACATGTTTCAACATAAAATCAAGTGAAATTAAATATCAAAATTCCTGCAGTGTAAATAACGAATATTGGGTCTACTGAAACTTAGAACATTTAAAAGTATTTATGTACTAAAAAAAGATTTATGTGCACAGATGCAGGGCAATTCTTCCATCAATTTTCCTGGTTAGTGGACCACCACAACAAGCTTTCTAACTGATCTCACAAAACTTCAAACTTGCAAAAAGCATTCGTATTTCTGTCATTTTCTCTCAATTATGTTGATTAGAGATTTCAACTTCCACCGTTTCCAAATCTCAACTTCTGGCCTTTTTTCCTTATTTCATTTGGTAAACTGAAAATTACACAAGGCAACATAAAACATGTAGAAGGAGAGAAAAAATAACAAAGTATGGTACTCTGTATAAGTGCATTGGTCCAAAGGCCACCACAGCAACAGACAAAGGAAGTGGAAATTGCGCAGCAATCTTCAACAGTTTACTGTGATAAAAAGAGATCAACAGTTTGATGCTAGTTATAACCAAGTCATACAGCAGGAGAAACATATGCAAATACACTGTTGCACTTGTTCTAGAGAGTAACAAAGATTCCAATATTTTGGATCTTTCAATTAAAACAATAGCTTGAAGGGACACAAAGTGCTTATCTAAGAACAAGAAACTATCTTTTTAACTTTCATTCTGTATAATTGTGTTTTTGCAACTACTTCAAAGCCACTTTCACATGTGTATGATTTTTATAGTTGGGAAAATAAATGTTCTGTAATAATTTCACACCCACATTTAATGTTGTACAGCACCTGACGTAAGTGGCACTAGTTGGCAGCTTTAGCATTGGAAGCAAAGGTACAAATGGGCGAGGAAACACTAATGTTTCTTCACAAAACTCATTGTCCTGCACCTGCTCTACTGGCAGACAAAAAATAATCAGGGCACCTCTACACATGCGGGGAGTCTGCTCAAATATGTAAATTGACATGGGCTGGCTGGCAGCCTTGTGAATCAGTGTGCATCAGCTCTGAGAAAATGGTGGTGAGCTTTGAACTAAAACACGTTCAATGTGCTTTAGTTCAAAGCGAACCATCGCCATTTTTCAGTGCTGACACATGCTGTGCCGCTGATACACTTACTTCCAATGCAATGCCAGGTACTTCTAATTAGTGCAGCTTGCTAATTAAAAGTGACCAGTGCTGCATCAGTAGCACATACAAAAATGCTATTGTGCTCTCAACTGAAACTATTCATGAGGTGCAAAGGTCAAGCTGAATATTTCACATGCTGTTTTGTTCAACAAAGTAAGCTATTTCAGTTTGAACACCATTTATTATTCATGAATACTGTTTTTCATGAACCTTTTTTTTTTTTAATTAATTTTTGTCTACACAGAACATTTTTCCAGCCAGAGCATTGTCATTTTGGAATGTGAGGACACTCGCTCTGAGCAGCTTTTTTCAGCTTAGTTTAAATAGCTTCCAAAATAAATATAAATTTGGCATAAATAACACTATAAAAAGGTACCCTTACATTGGAAAAAGTGTCCAAAACAGTCAGAGCAGTATAAACAAGTAAGGAGATATGAATTCATACCATAATTTATACTATTTTTAAAGTTTTCCCATGAAGACAAGTCATAACATTCCCAAAGAACTGTTAAGAATAAATGAATTGTGATGGGAAAATAAGATCTTGATCTGACAGATTGCTTAGGTGTCATTTCAAAGCTACTGATATCCTGCTTGGCAAACACAAGTCATCTGTTAGATTTAATAAGATGCAGCGGACTTGTGTGAATTTTTAAAAGGTATCCACTCATTTCAAGGTTTAACCATAAAAGTGCTATGAATATTAATGAGAGCTGAACAGAAACTTTTACACATTGCAAACAAAATTTAGAATGGAAGTGGAAGAGTAATCAAAAGCAAAGAAAAATAAAAAAGCTTGACAACAGATGAAGAGCCTATACGAAAATTAGAAATAAAGCTATGGTACCTTGATTTTACTTTAGTAGTACTTGAATTCATGAGAATTCCCAAAGCGGGTACAAGGATAATAGCCATAGGTCTACAAGGATCAGGATCAAGTCTAATATTGTACCTGCAAAAGAAGTGAATGGGGCAAATGGTAACATTACTTTCACTCTCTTTAACCACTCACGTAGAAGTTAAACAGTCAAAAGGACAATGTGGCAACATACAAACAGTTAATCACATGTGAATAAAAAAACCCATGTAGAATTATCCTCTACATAAGCAACAATAGGCTAGGGCCACAAACAAACAATAATTTCTAGTGATGGAAATTTTCCACAGCTAGATATGAACCCAGGAGTGGGAACAGAACAAGCATTCAGTCTGCAAAAGTCTCTTTTTGCCCTGCTCCTTGAGCCTTCCCAAGACTAGGCTGATCCTAGTCTGGGGAAAGTATGGCCTACCCCAGGTCTCCTGTTCCCAGGGGAACTGGACTTGTGTGGCAAAGGCCTGCTGTCCGCTTCTCGCACTGAAATTCATGGAGACTCTGATATATGAAGCAGACAGGGGCCTCAAGGCACTGCTCTCTCTGATCAACTCCTAGTGCCTGGGAGCCAAACAAATGGGGCAGTACCAAAGGCTCCTGACTTCTTCTCACTCTGGGGGCTCTGGAGTGAAAAGCGGGAAGGGGGCAGTGCTGCTCTGGGTGCTTGACTCTCAGTGCCCAGGAGTCAAGCACAGGGAACAGTTAAAAAAAGCGTCCTGCCTGCTTCTGACATCAGGGACTCCAGTGTTTGAGGAGCCAGCAGGAAGCAGCTGTTCCTTCTCTTCCCTCTCCAATCTAGGGTGACCATGGTCTCTGAAAGGCACTGGAGCCTTTGCCCATGGCTCCACTCCTCGTTGTCCCTGGTGATTGGATACCTAGTACTATAAAATTATTAATTTAGAGCCTTTAGGTTCTGTCATAGACCAAATCATTAATACTCAAAGAACCTTTGCAAATTTGAAACAGTAGTCATTTGGGAGTTAGGTACTAAGCAATCTATAATACTAATTATTTTTTGTAGGCAATTTAAAAGGTTACCTGAGATTTTTTACCCAATAAATTAAAGATGGAAAACTGAGCAGCATGATCCATGTGAGTAAAATGATAACTGTAACATGCATATTAAAACTGTTTACAACTTCATCAGCAGCTGCACTAGTGGCGAGTGACTTTGCTGCTTCTCCACTTCGGTCTACCGAATGGCAGTTCTTTATCAATTCTTTATTAGCATTATTTGAAGTTTCTTTTGAGTGTTTTGGAGCCTGCAAAAAAGCATGAATTGTTAGGAGAAGGAAGATAGAACAAATCTTAGCATAATAGCAATGTGCTATTTTTTATTCCAGAAAATAAAAAACTGCAATTTATTCAGAATCAGCCCAAAATTTAAAGACCCCAGAATGGTGGCTCTCTAATAAGCCACAAAGAGAGAAGCTCAAGAAACTGAACCTAATTTAACCATTGATCCTCCTTTTAAGAGAGTGGCTGTATGAGTCCAGGGAAGAAGGATGCAAAGTAAAGGCATTCAGAAATGGCCTAAAGGTGGGGAGCAGAAAGGGAGAGCAGAAATGGAATTCCTGGAGAAACCAGAATACAGGGGACAGAAAAGAAAGTGGGTGAAAGATAGTAATACATGGAAAAAGGAGGAAGACCATGCAAGCTGGAATAGGGGATATGCAGCAGGAGTGAAACAAAGGTTCAAAAATGAGAGAAAAGGAAATTTAGCAAGATATTTCCCAAGTAGCAAAGGATGTTTATCATCGATTACATAATGATACAAAAGAAAAATTATTCTGATACTTTCTAAGTGCTTAATAGTGCCTGAGATTCATATTCATATCAACAATATAAAAACCCAAAGGTATTGCCTTAGTGATCTCAGGACTACAATAGTATTAATACAGACGATAATGAAACAGATTGCTCAAGGGTCTCTACTCTTTCCTCTTTTACACTGACAAACCAGATCAGTCACCAACAGAACTGAGAGCTCTAGACCAGGGGTCAGCAACCTATAGCCTGCAGGCCAGATCCAGCCCATGAAGAGAATGAGTCCAGTCCACAACAGCTCAGGGAATCAGCAGCATGCCTGTCAGAGCAGCAGAGGAGGCTCCCCCAGGGTTCTACAGCCTGCCTTGTTCTGTATTCCCTCCACATTTGGGAGGGGAAGGTAGGATTTGCAGTAGGGGCTGGGTAACAAGCAGCAGCCTGCAGCAGCAAATGGGCTTCTGAACCTTGTTCTAGACTGTTCTTATCACCACACCACCTTCAAGGCTTATTTCCATGGAGTTTAGAACTGCCGAAGTAGGACAACTGCCAAATGGACTTACCGCATTAAGAACTCTTTGCTCTGCTCTTACATTCACATGTAGTTTAATAACCTATGAAAAGACAGACACATTTACTTTTATATTTGTTCTACACACTAAACCTATAATGTAGTCTTTGGCTCCAAGCTCTCTCCCCATTTTTTATTTCCTGGGAGCATAGCTTCACTAAGGCCTGTAATGCCAACAATGTCCCCAGGCACTCCCTTAAGGAAAGCTTCCAAAATAGAGAAAGAGCTGCATTAGCCCTTCTTTTCCATTTAGTTGGATAGTGTAGAGGGAAATTTTGCATATTCCTGGCCTCTTGTTTATCTTAAATTTTGTTTATTTAATTCCCCTCCTCTTTCCTAAGAATCCCTTAAAAACATATTCAAAAGATGTCTCCACTTCCAGAGATTCTCTGGAAGGTGTACATGTGATGGGGCTTCTTGCCTGCTTCTCACTCTGGGGACTCCTGGACACACAGGGCCTTCATGCGGATGGCACTGACCTCTTTTGGGCCACAGGGAATCCACAGAGTTTGGAGACTCCACAGCCACTCAATCCACTATGTGGGTGTGCGCATTGTCCCCTCTTCTTCACCCATGAAAAATTTGGGGAAAATTCTATGTCGGGATTTTTACAGAATTTCCACATCAAGATCCTCTTTCCTATTAGAATTCCAACGAGGGGGTTTAAGAGGCCCTTGGACTTTATAATGAAGGTTATTCAAAGCTTGAAATATTTAGAATTACATGACTCACCATATTAGATAGCTGTGCAAATGACAATGGTATGAGGCCAAAGTGTATAACTCATTCAAGAAATATTATCAGATAAATAAAAGTAAAAAGCATTGGTTTGTAAAGTACATCAGTTAAGTTGGGATTTTACAAAATAAAAGTTATTTAATGTTTATTCAAATATCTTTAAAATCCCAGAAAAAGCAAATTTGTCTATAGTTTTCCTAAATACTTTGAAACTGACACTGGATCAAATTGTTTATTGTTTGAATACCTTGAACAAGTAGTGAAGATAAATAATTAATATAGCAAATGCCCCACAGGTGGTCCAGCTAATGAAAACCAGAAGAATGGTCACACATGATCTTTTGGGTGTGACCAACCTGCTGTCTTTAGGAAGCCCAGAGGGTCTAGAATGACAAAATTACTGTTAGTCTACTGCAACAGAAAGCAAAATCAGATTGTACTTTATGAATGGCTTAAAAAAAAAAAATTATGTAGTGAGTTAGGCTGTGCTTTTTCTTTACATTCCTAGAAATTAATAATTAAATTTAGAATAATATTAAATCAGTCACGTCACACAGGCAAACTGCTGGACTGAACTGCTCTTTAGCAGTCAGTTTTTCCCCCCTTATCTCATACCTCCATCTGTTCAAGAATGTCAGACAAATTAAATTCACAATCTTTTAAATGTCATAATTGATAATACAAGTAATAAATACCATGTTTACTCAAATACAAGACAAGGTTTTTTCACCTAGTTGGCATGGAAAAAAAATCACGTACAAGGAAATCTCACTAAATACATTGTCTGTCATTAGCAGCCAAAAGCAGCATGTGCTCAGTAACAGAAACCACCTACAAAGCTGATTGAACTCAGCCAATACTGAGCATGACTATAAAACATAATGCCTGCATTGGGCAAAACAGGCTGATGGGAGCCTACCACCACGATAGGTTCATGTAGCCCATCTGAATAACATATATATGGTAGTGGCAAATAAGTGTAGCCCCCTTCACTGGTGACTTTTTTTACAAGTCACGGTGAGCCACACCATTGCATACAGCTCACCTAGAACCCTCTGTTGCCTCCTCTCTCAGCCTGGCACATATGATTAGTGTGGCCCCGCTCTCCACAGGGTGAAGCCAGATCAGGTTGCCCTGTGCTTCATCTACATAGGAATTTTTGGAGCATCCCAGGACTTGTGATAAGAACACCCAATTTCAGGCACAAGTGGGGGCTAATTAGCACAGGGATACTTTGTAGGGGGGTATTTGGAGTACATGCACATACTGAGTAGTGCTGAGCTGTGGCATCACTGACTCTGTTCACTTGAGTGGGGCCAAGCCCAATGAACTGTGGTAAATAAATTATGACCCTTTCACTTTGGACTAATATAATGCATTGTTTATACTCCATAGAAGTAGGTGCCAAACTGTTGCTTAAAAAGTGTGTTAATGGAGCACCTGTGCTAAAACATGCAAGTTTAAAATAAAGAAGGTAACATGCATGAATTTTAAGTGATGGATAAACTAAGTGCATGGGTACTATATGCAAATTACTACATGTTTAATTTCATGGTTATTGCTTTCAAATTTGCTCTCTTTCACGTGCTCAGGCAGGGTCTGACAGGAGAGGGGGAAGAAGCTGCCAGGGGAAAAAGTTGGGGGAAAAAAACAGAGAGAAAGGTGCTACCTGACCCCCCCTCCACATTTATTTTCCCTGCTGTAGCAGCGGGAAGGGGACAAAGTCAAAGCAAGCCTCCAATAATTAGACTCTATACCTGGAAAAAAAAAATTAATTATAAACTTTTCATATATAGAATCTAATTATTGGGAAGGGTCTTCTTCTATTCAAGTAAATATGGTACTACTTGTTTGTCTACTTGTTTTCTTACTTTGTTTTAGTGTATATCAAATTTTATACAATTTTTTTCATCAGTCATTAAATCTTCATGGTCATCATAGAAAGCCAGTATCTGCTATTACACATCCAACATAGAATCCAGAGTCCGAAAAAGATTCATTTTATGAGAAACATTCTTCCAACACAGATGTTTCCTGGTCATATTAGGAAGGACAGGAACAGTATTCCGATTCTTTGAACCTGATATCACAACGGGTATGTCTATGATATATATAGCACAGTACAATGTGGAGATACACATGCCAGTTTATTCAGACATACCCTAAAGGTCAGAAATGATTTTGAGAGATCATACAGACATGCTGAGGAGAGTTATAACAACAACAAAGAGAATGGGGGTAGAGGGCATGGAAAAGAGGTGGGGACACAGACAAAACCTCTTTAAAAGTTTGTTTTTGAAAATTCAGTGAACAATCTCACATTAAAAATAGCAAAAAACAATTACTTTAGAATAAGAACTGAAAATAAAACAAACGTTTTCACCTGGTAGAATTGGATGTAGTGATTTTATGAGAATCAGAGAAGATGAAAGATCAATAAAGCACCTTGAATTCTGAGATGCCCTTAAAGGTCAAAGACAATAGGATGCAGAAGCTAGTAAGGAACAGCATTGGTCTGAGTGGAATTAAGATTCAGAATGGGTGAATAATAGCAAAAATTAGACACCAAAGACAGCAAACAGCTTAGTTCTTAAGAGAAAGATATTCTATTATATCATACATTCAAACAAGATAAGAGCATGACTAAATGGAAGCATCAACAAAGAAAGTCCCCTAAAAAAAACATGGCAATCTGCTAAGAAAAATATGCAGGATTTTGTCCGTTTAGATTAGGATGATCAGGCACACTGTGCAGAACATCTAAAGATGTGTGTATTCTGCAATGGAACAGAGGAAACTGAACATCACCTAAACCAAGGACATCAAACTCATCCAGCCCCATGGGTTGAAGCAGACCCACAGACTGGCCCTATGCTCGAGCCAGTATGCAGGGGTGGTCCGGCACAGGCAACCCCAGTCCTGTGTGCTGGCTCGGGTGCTGGTCTGCGAATATAATATGTATTGGCCCCAAACCTACATGTGGTGCATGGGGTTGATCTGAGACCCATGGGCTGGATCCTATAGCTTCACATGCCAAATCATATCTTCAACACCCCTGACCTAAACTCTATGTGGGAGAACAAAATAAAATTCAGAGATGCTCAAACAGACAGGAACAGCAGATAAGAGAAGCCAAGACAACTGGAGATACTGGATCAGATACCCGTGTTGGAGGATCAGTATAGTAACACACCAGCAAAACTCTGAACAGAGTACACCAATTTACTGGTCACCAGAGCAGACTATGCAGTGTGGGTTTTGCTGACTTCGCTGCCTCTATTCTGAATGTTCTCAAATATAGCATGCATCCACATATTTCAGCCAAAACAGAAGAGGAAGAAGGAATTTAAGAGGAATCTGTCTTTAAGAGCCTTACAAAAATGCCATCAAACTAAAGAACAGGAGTTTTATTACTTGAGACAAATATTATATTCTATTAGCATTAAGTACAGCCAAGTTGAAAAGTGGCAACATGCATGTTTGAGATGTGGCAGTAATTCAGAGCACACATCTACTGAACAGAAAGTTAAACGTTAATATTCATAAAAGGTTCATATGGTAAACCTGCTCTTTGCTCAGACAGTACCCGAGATCAAACCAAACTAATTTTCTGATGCCTCACATACACACCTTGCAGAGGACCATGTCAATGTACAATTATTAAAAGCATATTATCCAGTTTGACTAATTTACTGTTCTATTATTTCAAATTATTTTTATTCTTCTTACATATTTTAATATTCTTTACATTAAAAACAGATTAAAGTAGTTTGCAAACATTATCTGTAAATGACATTTCCTGCAGACTTAAATGCGCAAATGAATAATTTTTACTAACTCCTTGGTGTGTTTCATAATTCAGGGCATCCAATACTAAACACTAAGGGCTAGATTCTAAGTTTAAAGATCTATTTCCACAGTTGTTTGCATTATTGTGCTACTCCTGAAGAGACACAAAAAGGAGGCATTTTTGTTTTGAGAAAACTGGGAACAAAAGGTAGTGGAAGGAAGATGCCTCCTTTCATGAGCATGAAATACAAGACATGATATGACCCTAATACTGCATTAGTAACATTACTGGAAAGTCCTGAAGGTCAAGGAAAGGCTCTGGTTGCACTATACTGTAGGATGTCATCCACACAATTTATGAATTATCTTAAGAGTTTAGAGGACTGAAATGAATTGAGACTTTCAAAACACATTCAATGCGGTCCCTCACAAAAGGGACGCTGCCCCAGGATCGGAGGGAAGGTTATTTTGTGGACTGAGAGCTGATTAAAAGATAAAAAGCAAAGGGTAGTCTAAATCAGTGGTTTTCAACCTCTGGTCCATGGACCCCTGGGTGTTCACAGATGTTATGTCTAAGAGGTCCACAAAAGATTATGATGATCAATCAAAAGTATGTGAATACCCATACTTACAACTCAAACGGATCAACACCTCCATTCAAAAATTTCCAAAGGGGTCCAACACCACTATTTGAAATTTTTTAGGGGTCCACAAATGAAAAAAAGATGAAAACCATTGGTGTAAATGGTCACTTTTCAGGATGGAGGGAGGTCAAAAGTGGAGTCCCACAGGTATCTGTGCTGGGCCATATTTTGTTCAACATTTTCATCAATGATCTGGAAATGAGGCTGCACAGTGAAATCTCCAAGCTTGGAGACAACACCAAATTGTACCAGGTAGTCAAGTCTCAAGCTGACAGAGAGGAGCTGCAAAAAGATCTCACCAAGCTAAGTGAGTGGGCAAAAGAGTGGCAGATGAACTTCTGTGTCAACAAGTGCAAGGTAATACACCTGGAGAAAAATAACCTCAGATTTATGTACACAGTGTGGGGTTCTGAACTAGCTGTTACGACTTAGGAAAGACATCTTAGAGTTATTGTACACAGTTCTTTAAAAACATTACTTCAATGTGCAGCAGTGACCAAAAACGCCAACAAAATATTTAGCATCGTTAAGGAGAGAACTGAAAACAAAATGGAGAAAATCATTATGCCATTATGTAAATCCATGGTGCACCCACATATTGGAAAATGTGTAGTTCTGGTCCCCACATCTCAAAAAGGATGTTATAGAATTAGAAAAAGTACAGAGAAGGACAACCAAAATGATCAGGGGCCTGGAGCAATTGCCCTACCAGGAGAGACTAAAAAGGCCAGGGCTCTTCAGTTTGGAAAGGAGAAGGTTGAGGGGGGATATAATAGAGGTCTATAGCATCATGAAGGGTATGGACCAAGTGAACAGCAAACTATTGTTCGCCAAGTGACAGAATACTAAAACTAGGCGACAAACTGAAATTAGTAGGTGACAGGTTTAAAACTAACAAGAGAAAATACTTTTTTTATGAAATGCATAGTTAATTTGTGGAATTTGTTGCCACAGGAAGTAGTAGAAGCAGATAACATAGCCAGGTTAAAAAAGGGACTGGATAAATTCATGGATGTCAGATCTATTAATAACTACAGAGCAGAATGGTTGGGGATGTTTCCCCTGGCCTCTCTAAACCAATAAGTGGTGGATGTTGGGGAGGGTCCTAATAGGAGACAGATCATTCTAGATCTGGCTCAATACTCTCCTATTGGTCTGACCCAGTATGAAACTTCTTAAGTTCTTATGGATAAAATAAAATAGAAAACAAATCAAAGGCATATAGTATTATGCTGTTTTACCTTGTCACGGCTAACCAGAAGGAAGATAAGAGCCTTAGAGATGAAGAGAAGAATATGCCACCCCAAAAGGCAATGCCTGTCCCAAAAAAAAACAGAATCAGGGACACAAGAGGGAACCACACATCCTGATTATTCAGCACAACAGCATCCATCTCTGGTAAGAACAGTGCATCCCATACATCTTTAAACCAAGCAAACCTGTCAAAAATATGAAAGTATTATTAGTTATCTTTTTTCATCATTGCTACAAGACAAATGTAGTCATTCTTATAGCTACAACATTTCAGTAAGATCCATATGAAAAGAATCTGAGTTAAAGGACCCTAACTGTTTTAACAGAGGCTTCTATTTTGGAAACTGCTGAGCAAGACAATAGAAAATAACTTACCCCAATAAAAATGTAATAATATTCACAGCGGGCTCTACTTTGTAGGGTCTGGCTGTTCTTGAGAGTACAAGAGCAAAATCTGAACATTGACCTACAAGGAAAAAAAAAATAAAACAAATTTCTTCCTTGCTGCAAAGCTCAAAACAAGAGCTCAATAATGAAGAATTAAATTGAGAACAACTTTAAAAGTTAAAGTTAATATTAAGTGATGTAACAATGGTTTACATTTTTACTGTACAACAGCAAGGCTCTTACCAAGTGCTTATTAATTAATTGATTGATCAGAGCCAAACGTCAAGGAACAACAGTTTTAGATAAACAGACTATAAAGTTTGTGAATTATACTAATATCACCTGAGGCTGAAGAAAAATGCTTTTCAGCACAAGGGACTGGCTGCCAGTTTTTTTGTAGAGGCTTGTTTTTAGCTTTTCAAATATAGTCCTGCCTTGTCAGTTGAAGTCAGCCAACAAAATCTGTCTTAATTTAAGTAATGTCTTCAATATCTATTAACATGTTCAACATGCTAATAGACTAACAGGCTAGTTCTACATTCTTACTACATTTTCTTTAAACTTCTGATAAGGTAAACGTGTGTGTTTCATCAGTCACATATACGATGGCATTTGCTGGTGGAGGATACTAATAGGAGAGAAGATTGTGCTTTCTAAAAAAATTATTTCCTATATTTTACTTTATAACAAGAGACCTTATGTTCAGACAGCCTTCGTTACCACAGATTTCAGTTACAGCAACTACTAAACTCTACAACATGATAGATTCTATATACAAATACACAGGTCATCACCAGATCATCAGCTGCTGTAAATTTTTATAGCTTCACCAAAGTGTACGGTGGCATAACAAACAGAACTGGTACCTGGGGCAAACCATACAAGAGTATGGTGGGGCCTGTGCTAAGAGCAGCAGCAAATTGGTTGGGAAGACAATTCCAGTGCCCTCCTCACCCGGTGCCCCTCTGGCCCACCCCTTGTCACACTACTGTCTGTATATGAAACAGCATAAATTCACAAATATACTTAAATACACACATGCATAAATAGTCCATACTGTTATACGATACAAAATGTTTACGAAACGAAGATAAAAAACATTTCTGTCTGGCAGAGATAGCACAGTTAGATGCTCTTAGAATGCTCACAGGATGATTTTGCATGCATGCTATGCAAACTGAATTCGATAGCCAGAAACTCCAGAACCTCACTGACTGAGTCCGTTTTAAGGCGACAGAAGACAAGGAACACTTAGGCAGCACTGCATGCACACACAATGCATAATGTTTCTTCTAATATTCCAGTGTTTCCCATGACATTGCTAGTTAAAATCCCTGAATTATTACAGCTTGCTGTATATGATATAAACCACCATGCAAAAAGAGAAATTTCTAGCAGACTAGCAGTAGCACATTAAAAAGGCTGACAAGATAGCAACTTCCCAAGTGACATGACACAGTACCTGGGAAGACTATTAAAAACATGTTATTCCAGAAAGCAACTTAAAGGTGAAAACACTACATACAGTGCTTTCCAAAAATCCAAATGCAAACCTCAGATAAGCTCATAAAGTACTCTTTGAAGTAGCCACGTGCATGATTAGAGGTCAAGAGAACAGGCCTTATGAGGAGAGGCTGAGAGGCACGGGACTCTTCAGCCTGGAGAAGCGAAGGCTCAAGAGTGACTTGGTGGCAGCCTATAAGTATATAAAGGGTATGCATCAAGAACTGGAAGAATATCTGTTCATCAGGGCATCCCAAGGGAAGACAAGGTCTGTCACAAACTGCTGGAAGACTGTTTTAGACTGGACAGAAGGAAAAACTGTTTTACTGTCCGAGTCTCCAGAGTCTGGAATAGACTCCCCCCAGAAGTAGTGCAAACACCTACTCTAGATACCTTTAAGAAACGCTTGGATGCTTATCTTGCTAGGGTGATCTGACCCCAACTGACTTCCTGCCCCTTGGGCAGGGGGCTGGACCCAATGATCTTGTGAAATCCCTTCCGGCCCTAATGTCTATGAAATCTAAGAACAATGGAATCATGTGCATGTATTTGTGGGTAAAATTTTCCAGGGAAACATTTAAGGAATTTATTTGATGAGGATATAAACTGAAAAAGAAAACAGAATTGAAACTGGATTTTGACTTAGGATTGAAGTCCAAAGTGTTGAAGTAAAAAACCTCTTCACAAATCAAGAACAACATTTTTTTTTTACTTGTTAAATTATAACCTTGCCAGTAAGTTCCTCAAATCTTTCTTAAAAGGGTACGTCTACATATTGCTGTGCTTTAGTACTTCCTCTGGAAACTTTTGTTTTTCAGTTGGTTAGAACCACTACTCAAAATGCCTTAGTGCCACAATTGTAGCTAAAATACTTTTGCATCTCCACAGTTAAAAAGGAGGAGAAACTGATGCAAGGGATAGCTTAATTACAATCAGCACAGTTAGTATGGAATTCTTTTGTCTCCTAAATTTCTTCTCTTTTTACAATATCAGAAGCTACTGCTAAATAAATATAAAGGGTACGGACAAAAACAAATTTTAGCAACTTTAAAAGGGGAGAGAGAGCTGCTGCTTGGAGCATGCATCAACTATTATAGTCTGTTAGGTCTGCATAATCCTGTAGTCAAACAGATTACCTAAACTGCCCTAATACTGACCCTGAATGAAGGCGAGTTAAAGTTGAAGCGGTTCTCCTACACTTATCACTACAGAATTACACAGATATAACAGTTGCAGCATAAGAGTTTGAATCAGCATCCTTTAATAGCAATAAAATTGTTACATCTGTCCATACCCCACAATTGTTCTGAACACATTCTCATGCAGAGGTGTAGTAAGGATGTTTTGGTGCACAGGACCCCTCCCAAAGGCAGCACAAAAGTCAGCTCCCCCCCTTATGCTTCAGGTCATGTTTGAACAGATAATGATTTAAATGGAAATATTTAAGTTAGACAGAACACAGAACATACAACTTTGGCAAATATGGAGAACTTTAGGACCATAATGAGAAATTATTTAAAGTTCTGAGGGATTAACCTAATGGCAAAACATAAGACAAACCACCTTGGTGTACCCCTGTGAAATCATAAAGCAATATACTGATTATAATGTATAAGCATATGATTATAGCAGGGCTATAAATCATTTTACGCAGTATTACCTGTCAAAATTAATGTATTTAATTGTCCTCCATATGCAAGAAGAATATTAGAAATAACATACACAGGAAGGGTACCACCATGGAATCTTATTAGCTGGAAGACAAGGAAGTTATAAAGTAACATGAGTATACAAAAAAGGATTAAGAGATTAATACAACTGGCTCATACGAATGTGATTGCTAAATAGTTTAAGAGGTACGATATCTGTTCCTCCCTTGGTATGTTCACACTCAAGGACTCCCTGTTAGCGATTAAAGCTATACATGAGAAATGCTCATAAACCCACAACTCAGTAGCTCCCTGTTTGTGTATTTGTTATAGGAATAACCTCTCAAAAATGTTTCAGAGGGTGTAGACAGAAGTGATAAAAGCTGTTACACTGCAACTATACCCCTAAAGAATCATGCAGATGTAACAAATGCAGCAGAATCACTCTACATTTAGCCCTGCTTCATTCAGTGTCAAAATCAGGATGGATTTAGCTCACTTGTATCACTACAAAATCATGCAAATGTAACAATTACAACAGAATAGCTACAGGGCATTCCCGAGTATAGAACCCCATTCGCTTTTAAAACGGCAAAAATGTGTATGTGTTCATACCCGAATTTTCTCCCCTTGGGATAAGTGTATAAGGAACAAACTAACACCTCAACCGCTTCACATAAAAAAGATAATAATAAACAACAACTAAACTTAGAAGTCAGCTTGAGAACGTAACTTACACACCCCAAAATAAATTAGTAAAAAAAAAAAAATCAGAATTTTATATCGTTCAAAAGAATGTGTATAAACATGAAACAAAAGTGCAATCCTCAAGGCGATGATTATTCAGAGTATTTCATTCCTCTTTCCATTAGCAGATAATAAAAAATAGAATTAGAGGAGACTACAGGCCAAAATAAACTATTTATCCAATAAACCAATATTTTACTTCACAGAGGTGTTTTGTATCATAAAATGACATCATGATAAAGCCCTATAATTCACATACTGACAAGCCATAGGTAAAAAATAGGTATAGGTAAAAAATAATTTAGTTTGGTCAGTTTATACACCAGAAATGATCACTAGAAACATTTTCATGACCCAGCCATGAGTATTTTGGAGTTCATGTCAGAGTTGCGCAGTTTGCCATGATGACTTTCTGAGTAAAAGAACTTTAATCTAACAGAGTTGTCTCAGTCTCATACAGAGTACCCAAAAAAGAATCCCAAAAGGGCATAGTAAAAAAAGGTTTTATAATACTGTATGCATACTTAAGAAAAAAAGTAATATATCCAAACATTATTTTGATGCACTCTATGTTCATACATTTTTTTATCTTAAGATAAAGACACTCAAAGATAAAAACTATTTAAAAAAATCCAGGTACCTCTCCACATGTGCCTTGGCATTAACTAAGGAGGCAATGCATAATACACTACTAGGAATCCACTACACAAAACTCAGTATTAAAAGGGTTTTCTTACTTGTCCAAGAACTTGTAAGAAAGAAGTCTTGATGGTTACCTTGTTGAACACACAAAAAAAAACTTTATCATTCAGAATACTTATCACTGAACAATGATAACAAAATATTAGTCACAAAAAGTAGAATATTAACACTTATGCTTAAGTTTTTGGTTTCCTGAAAAATATTTATCAGCTTTCAGTAGCACTTTGCCTGCTGCACAACCAGTTTTAAACCTGTACCACATTAATAGAAAGAAAAGGAAAATTCTGGATTAGATAACAGAGTTCCTTGCCAACAGTCATTTACAATATGCTAAGAGACAAATCTTAACAGCTCTACAACAATACAAATTGTAAAAATGAATGCAGATTACTTACTTCATACTGACAATATGAGGTTGAATAAATATTTAATACTGCAACACTGCTGCCATTTTCAGGTTGTGCAATATGGAGCTTAGCAGAAATCTCAGTTAAAGATGGAACTCTGAAACAGCAACTTAATAAGTAAGTGCTTTGGTTATAAGCAAAAAATACAAAATATTTTTGAGATTTTTAATGCAAGGTTCTTCAAAACAGAAGCAAAACAAGGCTCATAGTGACAAGCCAGATGTCATAATGGGAGCTGTTTACAGCACTATGAATAGTTCCAATCTCTTCCTCTGAGCTAGCTGGACTTAAAAGTTTAACCTTCTAGGGGTGAGGCTCCATTCAAATGCTGATAAAGAAAGCAGAGTAAAGAATGGGCTCAAAAGTAATCAATCAAATCCCAAGTCCAGGAATTGTACTAAGAGAAAGGGGGGAAAATATGTACAAAAGGGGAAAAGTGAAAAGCTTTAAAGCTAAAATGATCTTTAAACTCCTTTTAATCTGCAATGTGTTTACAGTTGATCCTATTTCAAAAATCACTTTACATTCTAATCTTACAACCAACAGGCTCTCAATAACAGTTAGAATCCTGATTTAGAATAATTTCTAGACCTTATTTTAAATGTATGTTTATCTAAAAAAGCATAAAGTATAACTGTAATTACATCTTTGCTAATCATAAAAGCACTGTGTGTTTTGGAATTTGGTTTTCATCCACAGTTTTGTTGAAAAACAGCAAAATTATTTCCTCAAAACACTGTAAGGGTATGCCAGGTAAATAAATGGACAGTATTACCTCTTATTCCAGGAATGGAGCTCTTCCCAAAATAACTGGTCTGCCCCTCTGTCTCTCTGCAAATACTGTAGGCTGTTTTAAATTTGTCCATCATGCCCTTAAGTATTTCCAAAGGTCCACAGAAACATTAGAACAAGTTATTTTGCCCCAACCCATTGCTTTTATGCACCTCTAGTAGCAAAAGGAGATGGAATACGGCCTTTTGTACTGGGGAAGCTTCCCTTGGCACAATGGAAGAGCTAGATTTAGCTGCAAATGACTCTTGGCCTCCCTACTTTATCCTATAAGGAAGATATAGTTATGTTTTTGGCTTCCACAAGAATTCAGAGACTTCTTGCAAATGTGATTGCAACCAAGATGCACATTTTATGGAAGGAAATAAAAGCAATTTATGGGCTGAGACAGCATCTGGCACCATGGGCCAAGCCCACTAACACGCTTAAATGAGTTGTCAATAGAGTTGCTGCATTAAAGACTCTCAGCCCCACTTATTTATTGACAGAATTTAATGGCACTGCATTTATGACACCACTTAATGCTGCAATTTTAATGTCTCAAAGGCCTATCTCTGTTATAAAAAAAAAAATCTATAAAAGTTTGGAAAGTCTTGTTTTTTGGGGTTTGTTTATTTTTATACCAGGCAAATTCTGTTCAAACCCAATTAGTAGAACAAGAGACTGAAAAGCCTACTTCAAGAAAAGACGCTATACTTTGAAAAACGCTCCATCTTACTTAGGCGTTGCCATTCAATAGGCAAGCTGCTAACCTCGAATTGTTCTGTCTGGGATGGGATTGAACAACGCGAGAACTGATTTTTCTAGATCACATCAGATTGACATTTACGACAATTATCAAGTGGGTATTACTTCCACTTTCACCAAAGTGGAGAAGTCAAAGGATCACTCGGCCAACATAAGGCAGAAAGGAATGAGAGAGGACAACGTAGAGGAGATAGTTTAGTCATCTGCAAGATACAGTTCACTGGGAACTTGAGGTGCACCAATATATCTATCCGTATTGTATCAACACTGGCAATCAGCTTTTTTTTTTTTTAAGCCAATGTGGCTGATAATGCCATCGATAAATGCTACGTGCATGCGTGCAGCCGCACCATGCAAACAGCCAGGAATGTAGCCCAGCAACTTGGAAAGCAGTGTCCAGACATTAAGTCTCGGGGGGAGGAAGAGGTGTGGGGGGCACACTGAGGCCCCCACAGCAAGGAATGGAGTGGAGCTGGGGCATGGAGTGAAGCTGCAGGCAACTCGTCCAGGGAGTTGGGGGGGAGCCTCCTGTCGCTGTGCACACTCCTACAGGAGGCATGTGCCCCCCCTCTCCCCCCCAGATTTGTGCGCAGGGCAAGGGCGGGCTGCCCGTTGCTGGCTGGGACCAGGGAGGCTGGGCCAAGGTTGTGCTTGGGGCAGTTGGGGTGGGCAGTGGCAGTGGTGCTGGGAGGGAGAACTACAGCAAATTCTGGGGTAGCTACAGCCCACCCTATAGCACTCCCCAGCACCACTGCTGCCTGCCCTGCCCACCCCAAGGGCAGCCCCAGCCCAGTCCCCCCACCAGGAAGAGGCCAGCACAGCCCCCGGCCCCAAGACGACAGCCCACCTTCACCCCACGCACAAATCTGCATCTGCATCAGCAGATGCATGACAAATCTGCATCTGCATCACCAGATGCATGACGAATAGATCCAAGGAGGTGATACTTCCCCTCTATCAGGCGCTGGTCAGACCGCAGTTGGAGTACTGCATGCAATTCTGGGCACTGCACTTCAAGAGGGATGCGGATAACCTGGAGAGAGTCCAGAGAAGGGCCGCTCGTATGGTTAAGGGCTTGCAGACCAAGCCCTATGAGGAGAGACTAGAGAACCTGGACCTTTTCAGCCTCCGCAAGAGAAGGTTGAGAGGCGACCTTGTGGCTGCCTTTAAGTTCATCACGGGGGCACAGAAGGGAATTGGTGAGGTTTTATTCACCAAGGCACCCCCGGGGGTTACAAGAAATAATGGCCACAAGCTAGCAGAGAGCAGATTTAGATTGGACATTAGGAAGAACTTCTTCACAGTTCGAGTGGCCAAGGTCTGGAACGGGCTCCCAAGGGAGGTGGTGCTCTCCCCTACCCTGGGGGTCTTCAAGAGGAGGTTAGATAGGCATCTAGCTGGGGTCATCTAGACCCAGCACTCTTTCCTGCCTATGCAGGGGGTCGGACTCGATGATCTATTGAGGTCCCTTCCAACCCTAACATCTATGAAAACTGGGGGATACGTGCCTCCCCTGAGGGTGCACACAGTGGCAGGAACCACCCCCCTCCGCATTCCCCAGGTGAACCGCCCCCAGCTCCATTTAGTGCCCCACCCCAGCTGGGCAGTGCCTGCCCCTGCAGCCCCATGCTCCTTCTCTCCCCTAGGCCCCTTCCCCACCCCCACCTCCCAGACTTACCAGCTGGATGCTGCTCTCCAAACTGCTGGGCTGCATATCAGCAATCAGATCGGTATCAGCCAATATGGCTGGTTAACAATCGACCACTGGTATCAGCCAAAAGAATGTTTATTGGTACACCCCTACTGGGAACACATGTTTTAGTTTGTTTTCCAGAAGAAGAAAAGTTTTGTCATTGTGTATTGGCTGACTAGAAACTGTTCTACCTGGGGTAGCCTACTTCCCAGGATTTCTGTTGCAAGGACCATACTGAATGGTCAAGGGCCATATTGAAAGGTCTATCTGCTATTTCCTTTATGCATCTTGCCCTTGAGATCCAGAAACTTAAATGTTCAAGACAGGTATTTTGCCCTTGATTTAAGTTTGGCCATCCAGTTCCCTCAAATGGAGCTCAGTGATGGCCACCAGCTTCTTCTCCATGGATTAAAAGATATTTTTGGGGAAAAAGGAACCTTCCCTCTTTCACAACTATGAGGAAAGCCAGAGAAAATAAAGCATTTTAGACTTCCATGGGTTTGTGAACTTTTTAGTTTTCTTTTTTATTTTTTGGAGTATTTGAAAGGGCACTCCAGCACCAGAGCTAGATGAGCCTGTCTAGCATTCTTACTAGTTTTTTTTATTCAGATCCCCAAATGATAGCACACACTACTACTTTTCTGAAATACAGTAAAAGCAGAAAGAACAATATCTTCAAAAAAATCCTGAATCCTAGGTCTTGGGAAGAAGGTGAAACTGAAAAAAACAACAGATTCTTTACCAAATTATTCATATAAGATTTTTCTCTTGAGAAGTGGTTCAGTCCAAAAGGGTGTAGAGAATTTTAAAAACTTATTCCAGAACAGTTCTGGATGATTTAGAATAGGGGTGTCAAAGACTCAGCCTCTGGGCCAGGTCCAGCCCACAGGGCTGTCATCTGGCCCCCAGGGCTCTCCACTGGGCTGACACACAACCTACCACCAACTTTCCAGCCTGGTGGGATGCATGTGGAGCATGGAATTATATCACCTGGGCTGCAGAACTGCCTGTGAGGCTGAAAATTTTATGGTGGGATGAGCTGCTGCTGTTGCATTTCTGGCCCTGAGGGTCAGATGACATAGCCCCACATTCCAAATCTGGCCCAAAGGGCTGGATGAATTTGACATCCCTGATTTAGAAGATACAGCTGGCTAATACCAAGGGTGGAAAAGGATGACTCATCAACGCAGAAGAGCAGAAAACTGAGTAGGCTGGGTAAAGAGAGGAGGTTTATAAAAGAAATGCAATCCCAATAAGCTATCCAGAATTCTAACCTCCCTTCCCCTGTCAGAGTTAGGATGAGACATGGCAACCCTATCGTCTTACAATTTCTTGGATCTCTCACTGCACAGATGGAGCACCTCTTGAGCTTTTTCTTACTACAAATATACTGTCTGTCCCTGTAGGGGAACATGTGGAAAGAAGGAACGTTGAAAATTGCATCTTAAGATAGTGGAATAAAGATTTTGCTTGCTGAACCCTTATAAATCAACCTTATAAACTAAGACTGACAAATGCATAAGGGACAGAGTACTTTTAGCAGTGAAAATACGTAATTCTAGAGAAGGGTGCAAGGGTTAAGGAAGGAAGAGAGATACAGCTCAAATAGTTAAGACTTGGTTACTTAATATTCTGATGACTCTGATATAATCTCTACTTTGAAAAATGCCAAGAAAATATATTACATTCTCTAAAATACTTACTTAGATACAGTTATTAAGTCTTCATGTGACCATGGTACATGAAGTCTGTAAATACTATGTTTTCTTTCTGAAAAGGAGCAGAAGTCAATATAAATTATGAAACACTGGATGAGGTTACATTACTATAGTTCATTCATAGTTCTACACAATGGTTAAAATGACTATGGGGTTATTTTGCTACATCAAACATATGCAGCTTTGCACAAGTACTTAAACTTAGACATACAACTGATTTTGAAACTAATTTTTGAAAAAACCAAGACTGATGCATCATCTATAGTTTCCATTTAATCTGCATGGAAAGAAGTCTTCACTATATTTAAAGCTATTTAATGGTAAATTATGAGCTAATTTTTCAGTTGACAGCATAAAGTTTGGATGCGTGTGGGGTATGTATTGTATATAAATACTTACATGATCACTACGAGTGAAATGTAATAATTATCCTCCATTAACTAGGCAAATTAATAAAGCACCTTACTGCATCTAATAAACCCTTGCTAAACTCAATCTGCCTGTAAAACCACTCTCACACATACATGCTATTACACAGATTATATCTATGGGTATCGAGTCTGGGATAGATCCTGGCATGGCCAGGTAAAACTAGCTCACAGTTTAAAGAGCTTAACTGGCACAACAACTATGATTGACATCTCTCTCCATTTATATTAATTCACTATGACTTATGCATTAAAATTTCTCTTTTGCACATTAAATTTCCAAACAAAAAAAATACTAGAAACTTGACATTTATATAAATTAGGAAGCTTCCTATAACACATTAGAAAAAAAAACAAAAAAAACTTTATCTTAATGCACTGTTAATACTGAGCTACCAAAATGACACCCCCCTATCTAATTTTATTTTATTTGGAAACAGAGAAGTGCATTAAGACCTAGATTTTCTATCCACACAGAAGTAGTTTGACATTTCAATTTTCACCCAGTCAACAGCAAATACAATCCTCACCATGTGATGACACTAGAAATAACAGTTCAGTTCCAGATAGAGACTATTAACATAATAAGAGCCTCTAGTTTAAGTGACAAATGCCAAGGACGGATGGGGTAAAGATTACCTTCTCATTTTTATCTATTGTCCTTCCAGAGAAGGAGGTGTGGCACCCTGGCAAGACAATTTTAGAAAGCTTGAATAACCTTGCCCATACTGTACCTACTCATTAGACAAACAAGTCTTTGTCTCCAAAGTTCTCAAGCTTTAGTACTTGTATTAGTTTTGTGTCTCAAAGTTAAAAACTGGAAAGCAATCACATTACAATGTAGAACATTAGAAAGTCTAGAGACAGCTATATTTTTCACTGCCTTTTCAAGTGAACATTTTACTGCAACCACTAATATATGTTCCAGGAAAACCTGAAGTTTACCTTTGGGTGACTGACATTGGCCCTCAATGTAGATTTTAAAAGCTTGATATATCTAAACAAAAACAAACAAACAAAAAATTCAAGAACTGTATTTATTCACCTACATTTCCCAAAGAACTACTTAGTGAATAACAAGACCTTTTTATTAAAAAATTTTACCTGGCCAAAGCCCTGGAGCTGTACATTGTAAATTAGACCAGTTGAATTTAATAAAATTTTGCTTGAAGAAAGCCCTGTAGAATTGAATACCTTGTGTTAGTTCTAATTGTTAGATTAATGGATTTGCTTGAAAAGCTCATTAATCTCTTTCTTGGAAGTAGAGATACGTTATATATGCAATTATTATACAACATTTCCAGAAATTAACAACCAGAGCATGAACTTAAGATTCATTTAATAGCAATTATTTTAAATGTACTCAGATTGATCACAGAAGCTCTCAAGGACAAAATGTATTATTAAATATAATGGCAGAGTTTGAGTTTTGGAAGAGCAGTACACAATACCTACCAAAAGAAAACAGATGTGTTACAGGCAGTTGTACTGTCCTGGAATCCTCTTTGAAAAATTCACAGTCCAAAGTAAACTGCAACAAAGAAATATTATTTTATTGCATAAATCTGAAAAGAACACAAGGCTGGAGCCTTGGATCTGGCCCTATTATCTTTAGAACCTCAGGCAGAGAATGTGCAAAGGTTGTTAAAAAACAGAATCAGAGAAAATCAGGGTTGGAAGGGACCTCAGGAGGTCTAGTCTATCCCCCTGCTCAAAGCAGGACCATCCCCAAATATACCATCCCAGCCAAGGCTTTGCCTAGCCACATCTTAAGAACCTCCAAGCATGGAGATTCCACCGCCTCTCTGGATAGCGTATTCCAGTGCTTTACTACCCTCCTAGTGAGAAAGTTTTTTCCTAATATCTAACCTAAACTTCCCTTGCTGCAACTTGAGACCTTTGCTCCTTTTGTTCAGTCATCTGCCCCTACTTAGAATAGTCTCGCTACATCTTCTTTGGAACCACCCTTCAGGTAGTTGAAGGCTGCTAATGAATTCCCCCTCAGTCTTCTCTTCTCCAGACTAAATAAACCTAGTTCCTTCAGCTTCTCCTCATAAGTCATGTGTCCCAGCCTTCTACCCATTTTTGCTGCCTTTCACCAGACTCTCCAATTTGTCCACATCTTTTCTGTATTGGGGGTCCTAAAAGTGGACACAGTACTCCAGATGTGGCATCACCAGTGCCAAATAGAAGGGAATAATCACTTCCCTCAATCTGCTGGCAACGCTCCTACTAATGCAGCCCAGTAAACTGTTAACCTTCTTCACAACAAGGGCACACTGTTGGCTCATATTCAACTTACTGTCTATTGTAACCCCCCCGTCCTTTTCTGCAGAGCTGCTGCTTAGCCAATCAGTCCCCAGCCTGTAGCAGAGTATGGGACTGTTGTGTCCCAAGCGTAGGAATTGACACTTCTCCTTATTGAACCTCATGAGATTTCTTTTGGTCCAATCCTCTGATTTGTCAAGGTCTCTCTGAATCCTAGCCCTAACCTCCAACATATCAAGATGGGTGGAGTAGTAGATGTCATCTGCAAACTTGCTGAGCGTGCATTCCAGCCCATCTTCCAAATCACTGATAAAGATATTGAACAAAACCACCCCCAGGACCAACCACTGAGGCACTCCACTTGATACTGGCTGCCACTTAGACAGCAAACCATTGACTACTTCCCTGTGAGCCCAATGATTCAGCCAGTTTTCTATTCACCTTACAGTCCATCCAATCCATGCTTCCTTAGTTTGCTTAAAAGAATATTGTGGGAGACCATATCAAAAGCCTTGCTAAAGTCAAGGTATATCATGTCCACTGCTCTTCCCGTATCCATAGAGCTAGTCATCTTATCATAGAAGGCAATTAGGTTGGTTACGCATGACCTGCCATTGGTGAATCCATGCTGATGGTTCCTAATCATCTTCTCCTCTAAGTGCTTAGAAATGGATTCCTTGAGGCCCTGTTCCATGATTTTTCTGGGGACTGCAGTGAGGCTGACCAGTTTGTAGTTCCCCAGATCCATCTCCTTCTTAAAGACGGGCACTATTTTTGCCTTTTTCCAATCATCTGGGACCTCTCCCAATTACCGTGAGTTTTCAAAGATAATGGCCAGCGGCCCTGCAATTGCACCAGTCAACTCAGTCAGCATCCTCAGGTGCATTATGTCCAGTCCCATGGACTTATACATGTTCAGATTTTCTAGATAGTCTCTAACTTGTTCTTTCGTCACTATCAGCTGCTTGCCTCCTCCTCGCACTATGTTGTCAGTCTGGGAGCTGACCTTGCCTGTGAAGACTGAAAAAAGGCATCGGGAACTTCAGCCTTTTCTACAACATCTGTCACTAGCTTGCCTCTTCCATTTAGTAAGGGACCCGCACTTTCCCTAATCTTTCTCTTGTTGCTTATATACTTGTAGAAACGTTTATTACCCTTCATGTCCCTTGCTAGCTGCAACTCCAATTGCACTTCGGCCTTCCTAATTTCATCCCTGTATGCATGAGCAATCCTCTTATACTCCTCTGTAGTAGTCTGTCCAAGTTTCCACTTCTTGTAAGCTTCCTGTTTTGAGTTTTAACTCACTGAAGAGTAAACCTTTTCACATCCCATTACAGGAGCTGCTCACCAACTGATTCAGCTGTTAGCATGCAATAGAATGGCTACAGAGTAGTATCATACCTGTTCTGATTTTTAATCAGCTGCAACACCCTTCAGGAGGTATTCTGGCAAAGGACAGAGATTGCAGCACTATGGCCACATGCAGTACTGACTTGACTAATTCCAAGAATTCTTAGTTTGCCATTTCAAACAACTTTAATTATGCTCACATGAATAAGACTACATAATTTTAACAAAACATGGCTCTACAATTTATGCATTTCTTTAATTTTAATATATATTCTCACCTCACCTCAGACCTAATATTTCCCATTTGCCATTACAAAAAGTGATTTTTCAAGATTTAGATACAGTATTGACCATTATCTTAAGTGAAACTTTTACAGACAACCTCCTCTCACCTTCTCAATTATTAAGCAGCTGTGTCACAACTTCGTGTTCTCTGTACCCTGTATAAGCAACTGCTTACAGAGGAGATGGATACTAAGAAAATATATTTAGATGTCTTAGGTCTTAGTATTTAGAAGGGAGAAATGAAGAAATGAACTAGAACCACCAGCAGGAATTCTGTGGACCAACTGGAGAATTACTGCTCCCCCCCCCCCCCTTTTTTTTTTTTTTAAATAAAAAGATGCAACTCCTGTGAGGAATTCTAATTACTGGAAAAAACTCTGTATTAAAATACTTGGAAAAACAATACATGTACCTCTCATTGGACACTTAAAGTAGGTTTTCAAATTAAGAATGATTTAGTGCAGCTCCACATATTTAATTTCTTATAATGAAGGACAAGGAATTATAGTATTTGACTAGTGTGAACACCCTGTTGAGTAAAATGTTAGACTCTCATCTTAAATACCTTATTTCCATTAGTGGATGGTACATGGACTACAAGATGGGACAAAAAAGGATATTCCTGAAGTTTCAGAGTTACAGCCTAGAAAAAGAAAAACCAAGTTAGCAATTATAAACTAACATACAATTTGGCAAAATTCTCAACCCTAATCTAGCCTTTTTATGCATATCTAGTTGGGGAAATTAACCCTTTGTAGACCCCAAAGTAGGAGGCACTGCTGAGACTCCAGGCTTCAGGGACAGCCTTAGTAGGCTGCTGTCACTCAGTCCTGTTTCAACTTGCTGCAACCCTCAGAAGAGCATGGGTACAGCGAATACAAAAGGAGGTTTACCTGTACCCCTAAGATTACAAAATCCAATTCTGTACCCCTAGAAGGAACATTTCACCCAGCATACCAAGAGTTATATGCTTCAAACTTCACATCAACAAAGAAGACATGACTAAGAATAAACAGCTCATATAGAGCTTCCCTGCATTAAATGTATCAGTGCAGTATTAGGTACCATAGGACACTACGCTGCATCAGTGCTATTGAACTGGCAGCTGATGGGCCACATACAGCCCACAAGAAATTAGTGTGCAGGTCCTGGGTTCTCACCTAGCCACCCCTCCAGGCTCTCCACTCCGGCATAGGGACCTGAGGGAGAGTCCATGGCTGCGGAGAGAGAAGGGGGCTGCGTCTGTGTGGACATGTGGTGGAGAGGGGGAAATCATGCTTGAACACCCACATGGGTACAACAGTGGGGAAGGAGAAATCATCTGTGTGGCACACCTAGTGCAGCCTGCGTGGCATGTGACCCCCGGGAGCTTAGAAGTTGGACAGCCCTGTGCTATATTATGTTCTCTTACTCAAGTTGAATACAAATTTCAAAAGATTACACCCAACCCTTTAGAAAGGATCTAATCCTTCTCCTAACAAGTTCAATAGTAAAACTGCCTGCAATGAAATTCCAGTGACAATTCATATATGGTAAGTGATAGAAAAGTTATGGAGAACATCTTACTGTTTCATTTGTGCAATTTTACTAAAGTGTAACCTTTTTAGGTTCCTTGTAAATGTAACACTTAATTCCCTTGTTTTCCCCATACCAGTTTTTGTAGAATCCAGCTTTCTTGGTTGTTTTGCATACAAGTTAATTAAATGGATTTTAACGTGAAAAACAGCTTTGAGTGAAAAAATAATTTTTGAGGATAAATGTAATTTTCATAAACCTTCAAAAAGAAAGGAGAACACAATTTTTCAATAAGAGCATTTCTCATCGTCTCTAGCTTGTATTCCAAGAAGAACCCTGTCTCAGACATTAGCTGTCAATTCTATCCCATAAATGACTGCATTAAGTTATTCATAATCCTATATAAAAGCTTTTTCAAGTAAATGAACCCTCCACTTTTGCTACAACAAAAACATATGGCCTGGCTTACCTTTACAGTTGGCAGCAACTCAGCTTTCCAAGATAAATCAACACCTTCCAGGCTGTAAAAATTAAAATGCTTTAAAAGCCAAAATTGCAAGATGTACATCTTCACGAAGGGAGCTAAATCATAACAGTGGATTAAGGTACCAGCAGTTTTTTCCATCTCTGTAGAGACGTACAAGACACTAAATAGGACATATATCTACGTCTAATACAAATAAATGATTTCATATAGTGCACATTGTAATTTAGCAAAACCAAGTAATTTACGACTGGAATACTAGAGATGGCAAATCTTATTTTGGACAATTTGGCAGAACCATGTCTTACAGATACATGAATAAGGACCAATCCCAGCTATTATTAATCTTTATACTTTCTAAAGTTAAATATTCATTAAATGAGATCAGTTTTCACACTAAATGAGTGCCTAGTTTCTTATAAGTTTACAAAGACAAAAACATCCATTGCTCCCAAAGATAAGGGGAACTTTAAAGATAACATATGAAACCAACTTTTTCAACTACTGCCTGAAAGTTCTGCCTCAGTTGACAAAGATTATACGTTTATATCTACACACCATCTCCCTACATGCAGTGAACAAAATTCCATGACAGAGGATGTATCCAATATTAATAAGATATATCACTAACAGATTAGATACAAAATAAAGTTTACACTACCATGACAGTTACAAATAGTACCAGGTTAGTTAATATTGCTGAGTTTAATTAGATAATTGTGAAAAAGTAGATTGTACAGCTAACACTTGAATTATTAACAGCACTAATTTTACTTAAATCTCAACAGTTCTTAAACTGCTCTCACACACCTAAACACCCAAAATTGTTGTTATAAAATCTACATAAGTATTTACACTCACCACATAGAGGAATTACTATTTACACAGCCATAAATCCAGCTACTTGTGTCCTGTTAATACAATACAGATGTGCATTATTACTTTAAATGTGTATTTAGAAATAAAATAATTAAATATTAAACTTCACTCCAACAACTTAAGAGTAGGTTATCAGTCAGACTTCCAATTCACATTTGCCTAATTATTAGTCACCAGATGTCAACGGCTCTTCTAAAATCCCTCGTCTTTAAATACAACAGGATCTGTTTACTAAAAAAAGAGCAGACTTCAAGCTTCATTTCCTTATTATTATCTATTGAGCATTTCTACATTCGCCATCACCATAGTAACCAATTTCTCTTAAGAAATATTTTACACACTGAACCAAAAGTGTAATTGTACATAGAAGTGTAGCTTTCTACTAAGCTGCTTCGGCAATTTGTTATAATTAGAGATTATTGCACACTTTCTTTTTGTTGGTCCTGAGCTGAAGTCACAATCCTGTATTACTGATGAGGCATCTGCTAGCAAGAAATCTGACATGACAGTCCAAGAATTAATGATTACAAGCAGGAGAAGATAGGAGTATGATTGTGAAAAATATTTGGTTAAAAAAAATAAACTGTTCCAACAACTTACCACTGTCATGTTTGCTAATCATGAAAACACTAAAGCTTGCCTTTGAAAGAGACAAAGCAGGAGTGCTTTAAATACTTCAGAAGTATACTTCATAAGGGATGGATTAGTAATCCTAGTGCCCTAGTAAAATTCTAAATCAGGTAAACATACTATGCCTAGCTAAATTCTCCAAATAGAATGGTGGTGTTCTTCTTGCTGATAAGGTATTATGTCCTCAAATAATAGAATGGCTGGTGCAATAAAATTGTGGCACATTGTTAGAAAAATGCAAATATAAAGAATGGAAATAAAGATGTCTAATTTTAAAAATGTTCTGAAAAAACAGCTACTGCTGCACAATAATTAACAAGAAAATATTTAATCTATAATCAATTTGTCAAAAATAAACAATGCTACAATCACTGTTGTTAGATATTAAGCCTACTTTGAAAGGCAAAATTACCCCATTATGCCATTCAAAGCAGTCTAATACAATCTACATCCTTGGCAGTTGATAATGATTTCAACTCCTCCTACCTTCTTTTGATTTCAAGAACGTTAGTCAATTACATATTTTATGGCAAACTATTCTGAGGTTCATAACATACTGATAACATGTTAACATACTGATGATGAGGGGGGAGAGCAAGGACAAAAAAATCAGAGTTGAGTGTATGGCCTGGCTACATCCTCTCCATTCATACCTATCAACTGTTCATTTGGTAAACAGCAGTCACCACCACTTGGGACTACACACCAAGTGCTAAAGATAAAAAAATGTAACACTCAAGTCTCCACTGAATTTTAAGACCATGTTTTGCATGGAAGCATGCCTACTGAAGTCAAGAAATTACACCAGGGAATATGGATTACAAACAACAGCAAAGCTGCTTAAGTTAGGAAGCGGGGATGGGGTGGGGGGGCGGAAAAATCAATCACAAAATCTAAAATGGGCAATTCCTTTATGTAGCTTCAGATACTATGGTGATGGTAATACTAGAAACAATATATACTAAACAGTATGCCCGTTCAATCAAGTAACAGTTTGTGAGGACAGTCAAGGAACTGACATCTGCTCCTAATTATTAAGGCAGTAGAAGTACCCTAATTGGAAGCAATTCAGCTTCATAAACATAAATTTACAACACAGAAAATAAGCATTTCCTCACCAACATACTGTTTTGACAATGAACATGACTGTAAGATTTTCTGTGGCTTGCAAGAGGGAACGTAAAATATTTTCCGTCAGATTCCTAATGAAAGGAAAAAAAATTAGCAAGGAAGAGCTGAAAAAACAGAAGATATAATTATAAAAAGAAAAGAGTGTTACTTACATTGTATACTGTATAGTTCCATTTTGAGGTTTTGATTTTAATCCAAATGAAGGCTCCTAGAAGTAAGCATGCTTTGATTTATTCACTTCTGCACAATTCAAATAGATTTAAGCCTTGCCTTGTTGGTATGTTACTCTATGAACTGTCTATACTGTATAACAGTAATCTTCAGTAGACATTTACGAACTATAACAAATATTCTGCTTTAACAAAATGTATTTAATATCTCTTTGTTCACATTCCCAGGAAATAGCTGATCAGACCCACAATCAAACTATCAGGACTGCCTTGCAGAATTGCATATTATGGCTAAAGATCAGTTATACAGAGACCAATTACACCCAAGGATCTAATTTTTTTTTATTTATTTTTTTTACTTTCCAAATTAATAAATAGACATGAGTCTCTTCATAATCAAGGTCTCAAAGAAAAACTTGCCCTCTGGCTTCAAAGACAGTATGGAGGCTAAGCAAAGGAAATACAACAACCACAACACATTATCTTTACCCAATAACATATTCACATGACAGGGCATACAGAAAGAGGTAGTTAGGCATATTACTCTCAGGTGGGGCAGAAGGCAGGCTAGATTGCACTTTTTAAATTTGTTTGTGAGGTGTAAGCCTGCCCTGCCTTCTTCTAGCCTATAAAGAATCAGGAGCAGAAGATGAGCTATAAAAAGGAATTATAGCTGATAGAAATATGCCTTGGGGGAATAACTTAGACGGTTTTATTAGAGATGCCAACATATAAAACAAAGAGGCAAATTGATTCCAAGGGTAACTTCATTAAACTCAATGGCATGACAAAGGATAAATTTGAGGGCTGGGCCTGATGATCTTACGAGGTCCCTTCCAGCCCTAATGTCTATGAAATTTAGCCAAATGACAACAAAATTCAGATTAAAATACATTCCTAATTGCTTTTAAAATTGAGGGGAAATCTGAGAAATTGAATAATGAAAGTCTAACATATTACACTACATCCATTATATTATAAACTAAAGAGCCTGACCAAAGGGAATAATTTTCCACCATCCAGCCCACTTCAAAAAAAAACATCAAGTCTCTGCAATTCTTGGCTTACAAAAGATCCATGGGACTCTCAGTCAAGAGTTCTCTCCTTATTCCCCTCCCTAGTAGTAATAAATATCAGAAACTGAATCAGCAGATCTGAGTACCTGGTAGAGTGATTATACACAACATACAAGAGTCACCTTCAGCCAGCGTGGAAAACATGGCCACAGGAAGAGATATAGTCCAAACATTTCTCACCTCTAGCTATGCTGAAGCAATGTCTCAGGGCCATTGACAGCCAGGCATAAATTGGAACAACTTTGGTTCCTGGCAGGCCCCCAGAATCTGAAGAATTCAAAAGTGACAAAGATATCTTTGCCCCAGCAGATCCTATAGCAAGCTCAGTTCATTAGAAAGCAAATGTCAAGCCCCACAAATTGTTTCCACACACTAGAAATATTACCTGAATGGTACCTAACAGAGTCTGCTGCAGAAGTCTGGTTACAAGGAGATTAAACAATGCAGTATCCATGAACACTGGTCCCAGTAACAAATAAGAGTGGCAAACCTGTAAGTTCAGTAAGTGTTTCAGGGTTTTCCGCATACAGCTTTGCTGGGTGTTTCACAAAGTGGTGATTCAGTACTGACAATCTTTTCTTTGGATCATCAGTTATCTAAAAATACAAGATGTGTTAGCATTTTATGTAGTTTACATGAATTACCAGAGCAGTAAACCAGCTATGCAGTTTTAGTAATTAAGAGTCAGAATCAGAATGTCAAGATGACAGAGGTGAACATGGTTTCTGTTTTTAATTCAATAACTGCAGAATATCAACGCTACAGATCAACATCAAATACCTGAAGAGTGGTTATAAAAATGATGGCGATAGACTTTTCTCTGTAGCTGCAGGAGACAGGACAAGTAGAAACAGTCTTAAGTTGAAAGAAAGGAAATATAGGCTGGATATTACGAACTTTTAAACAATGGGCATATATAAGCAATGGAACAGATTCCTGAGAAGGGTTGTAGAAGTTTTTAGGAGTGGGTTAGACTGACACTTGCCTACAATGGTTGAGCAGATGGTTGTACTCATGAGGTCCCCTCCAGCCCTGTTTTTCTAGGATTCCTATTAACATTCAATTATTGCAATATACAAAGTATGAACTTAACAAGTGATGCAAAAAGATAACTATGCATACATAAAATCAAAAAACTTTAACTACGTTGCAATGCAGAGGCACATACACAGGTGCCAATGTGATAAATTGGAGAGCCATGTGACAAATTAATTTTTCACCTTTTGCCAACGGATTTGCTTGTGCCCACAAATCCTAATTCCTGGGTTTAACAAACATTTCAAATGTCCAAACAGCATCAAAATGTTGTTTCTAAAAATGAGCCTGTTTGATCTCCCTTTCACTCTCTGCAAGTATGGTTTTAAAACATGGAATCATGAGGGCCAACCCAAGTAAGTCCTGAAGAATTTTACTCCTACTGCCCAATATCAGTCAACTTCAGAAAAAAGCAGTCCCCTATCCTTAAGCATTACATGTTGAAGAGTTTAACTGAGCAAGCTTGAGAGAACAGTGAAGGCCTGTATCAAATGAAGGCTCTCAAAGAATAACTGACCATTGACTTTTTATGACATGGGCTATAGGCGACATGTAAGTGCTGACAGTGGTGGGGCATAACTCCATGCCACCACCATAGTGGGTGGCACAACTCCATGCTGCTGCTGCCACCCTTACTGCTGCTGGGTCCTGGATCTGGCCAGGCTGCAGCCCCATGCCCTGCTGCTACACAGAAATCTGGGAGGGCATCGCCAATGATATGGGCTCTGCTATTGGATATTTTCAGCCACCAGACCTCTTTCTTATTTTTTTTTTTTTTTCATTTACTGCTCTAAAACGATAAGAGTCAGGAATAGAAAAAAACAGTGTTAAAGATTTTTCAAATACTTTATCCAACTGTGAGATGCAAGAGAAACAAAGAAAGCAAGCAGGTGGGGGAAAAAATAATAAAACTATATTTAATAAAATATGAGCAAAAAAAGGACAAGAGTAAATTCATTAGCTTTCCCCTAAATCAGTGGAAACTAACCTTTTTGGCAGGTGTGCCACAAAATAAGCCCCACTCCAATCCCCTGCCTGATCTGCTTCCTCCCAATCTATCACTTTGCTGCTGGCACTCTCCCTGATTTGTTGCACACCACACAGAGATCCTCATGCCATTTGTGGTACATGTACCACAGGTTGGTCACCCTTGCCTTAAGCTATCTAAAAATGAACACTTATGAAAAAAATTACACTTTAATTTGCATTCACAAAAATCACAGGACATCTATGTGTGTATAAATGACCATGCTCTTTCTGGCACATGGAGAATACAACCAGGAACCTCCATAACTAAAACCTATACCTCCAGAAGAGAGGAACATGTAACACAGGGGTGGGCAAGATATAGCCTGCATCTGGCCCGCCAGGCCATTCTATCTGGCCTGTGGAGCCCCTAAAAAATTTAAAAAATTAATATTTACCTCCCCATGGCTCCTGTCAAAGATGACAGGAGCCAGGGGCAGTAGGACCCAGGGGAAGCCCCAGCAGGCTCCTGCAAGCCCCGCCCCCTCAACCAGAAATCCCTGCCTAGGAGGGGCTTCTGGCCTGGGACCATGGGGCTGTTCATGGCTGTGCCAGCACAGAAAATGCAGGTAAGGAAGAGGGGGAGGCAGAGGACCGCAGGGATAGCCCCAGTCCTCAGGGCTGGGCCAGCTCCTGCTAAGTCCCATGGTCTAGCCACGCAGCCAGGAGGCGGCGGGAAAGTGGTGGCAGGGGCAGGCGGAAGTGAGCAGGAACACGGGGCCTGTGCCAGTGCCAACGGGGCCTAGAACGGAGCAGTAGGAATGTGGGGTGTGGGCTGGCAGGGTCTGTGGAGCTGGGCTGGGCTGCACCAGCAGGGAGAGGGGAGAGCTGACCTGGCTCCACAGAGCCCCTGCTGGCAGGGACCCCATGCTCCTGCCGCCCTGCTCTGGGCCCTGCCAGTGCTGGTCCCAGGACACTGGTGCAGGCCCTGTGCTCCTACCCAGCTGCCGCTGGCTCCTGTGTGCCTGCTCACTCACAGTGCCCCCACCCCAGCCCCATGGTAATGGTGGGGACCAGCACATGCTGACCCCTGTGCTTGCCCATCTGGACTGAGCAACAGCAGCGGGGAATGAGCTGGTGCTCAGCATGGTGGAAAAGTGGGCCTCCTCCCCCGTGGCCAGCGCTTCCTGCTGCAGCCACTCACAGCCCGCGCAGGGCTGTCCTGCCTCTCTGCTGTGTCACTGCCGCAGTGCAACAGAAAGCAGGCACAGGCAGCCCTGCATGGGCTCTGAGCGGCTACAGCACTGGGCACTGGCCATGGGAACGGAGAGCAGCTGCTTTTACCCTGCACTGAACACCAGCTTGTTCCCCCGAAACTGCTACTCGGCATGAAGTGCCCTCCCCCCCCCGGTAGTGCTTGCTGCAGCTGCCTGCCTGGAGCTCACGCTGTGCTAGGCTGCAGTGCAGCTGCTTCACCGTCACCTCTGTGCTGGCCAGCATGGCAGCAGTGGCCACGTGGGAGCAACCACAGGGCAGCACAGAGGCGGCGGTGAAACAGCTGCACTGCAGCCTAGTGCAGTGCAAGCTCCAGGTGGCCAGCTGCAGCAAACACTGCCTGGCAGTGATGAGTGTGGGGGCTGCTTTCCTCCGCACTGAGCAGCAGCTTCTACCCAGCTGCTCCTGCCGTGGCTCAGCCCTAACAGGTGAGCCCAGAGCTGGCACGGGGCCCAGGCTAGCAGTGGCAGCGGGGAACGAATTAGTGCTCAGCACAGGGGAAAAGTAGCACAGATTTACCAGAATGGTATAGAATTACCAGGAAGAATAATGCAGAAAAACTAGTATACAGTATTCGTCCCTAGTATTACAATGCTGGCTGAAATGTTGTTAGCTGGAAAAGCACTTTATTTCAGCATATGGAAGAGAGTGGAGCTACAAACCTGTTTGGTGTTCTCATCAATGAGATCAAAAAATGCCCTAATGGTAGCCAATATCAGTTCTTTACACCTAGGAGAGAGAATGCAATTAAAATTTTATTTAAAGATAACAACACAGAAAAGTGGGCAAGTAGTCACCAGAAAATTATGCTGAGATTAAATGAAGTGACATATAGTGATGAAAGCAGGAAAAAAAAATAGAAGTCATGTCTGTCTCCTAACTTTGTTTGTTTGTTTATGAATGAACTCACCACACTATGGAGAGGTGGTCTGTTGAAGCCCATGCTCGAGGAACTGCTGAGCTCTGTTCAGAAAAAAAAATTTTTTTTTTTTGGTACTTAATCAAAGATTTAATATCAGTAATGTCATAATATTAATTTAAAAGCTTAGTTAGCCTTACAATTATATTGAGAATTAAAACCATATCATTTCAGCAGCATATATTTTAGAAAACAGCTTTCTTAATGTATAAATTAAGTTGAAAAGGATGAGGATTAGCAAGACATGGGTGAGGAACTAACCAAAAGGAAGACAAGAGCAGAATTTTTTTAAAGGGAAAGTATCATCCTTGATGGAGGTTAGTACTGGAGTTCCTCCAGGATTGATCTTGAGACCAAATTGCTTAATTTTTCATCAAACCTTGGCAAAAAATGGAGTGTGATTGTGAAGTCTGCTGATGACACTAAATTGGGAGGTATTATCAATACAAAGAGGATCAGAATATCATACAGGAAGAACTGAATGACCTTGAGAACTAGAATAATAGTCTTGAGATAAGACTCAATAGTTCAAAATAAAGTTATACATTTAGGAACTAATAACAAGAACTTCTGTTATAAACTGGGAGCTCATCGGTTAGAAAATGAGAAGAATGACATGGGTGCAGTGGTTGATTATAGGAAAATTATGAACCGAGTGAGATGCAATCCTGAAAAAGACAAAAATGATTCTAGGGAAGGTGCATCAGGGAAGGTATTAAGGGAAGCATTACTACTGTAAAAAGTACTTGTGAGACCTCACCTGGAATACCGTGTATAATTCTGGTTATTCATGTTCAAGAAAGAACTCAAACCAGAAGAGGTGCAAAGAAGGGATACAATATGAAAGGAAACTAAAAGATCCTATATTGTTTAAATCGAGCAACATTAAGACCAAGCAGGCATATGACTGCCATTTATATTTTGGGGAATAAACACCAAAGAGTAAAAAGAAAACAACACTGGCACAGGAACAAGGGGATAAATGCACATTCCATCCTTTCAACTAGTCATTAGTCAATGCATTTTCATATCCAAAGCCTTTCCTGAGAGCACACACACTTAAATGTAGTTCAGTATAAGTTAGTTTGAAGGCAACAGATAACCACAGCAAGGTCTGAACCAAAGTAAGAAAAAGATGTACATTTGTTACTAAGATAAATTATAATAAAAGTACAACTGACTACTGCTCCCTGCTGAATACCAAGAAGCTGCTAGAAATTCAACAAGAATCAGTTTGCAAATGTTAAGTGACTGATGCTTCTCATTTATCAGTCAGGAACTAATTTAACCACTCAATTCTCAGGATGTGAGAAACAGGATTCAGAGAAAAAGGTTGATACTCATCACAAGCAAGTTAATTGCAATTAACTAGCCTTTTAAGATGCCCACATTTCCATTTGGCCGCAAGTAAACCATTCCATATAATAAAAGCAGATGGAGGGGATAGAAATAGAAAGCTGTGTGTTAAGTGTATAACAAAGTGTGGACAGCTGAACCAAGTATACCAAACAAAAAAAAAGGAAGAGGAGAGGGAAAAGTGGAAATAATGGGACACACTTTTCATCTGTTCCTCTTTTGTCCATTTGCTCTATCCCATGGTAAGGAGAAGCTAAAATGCAATCGTTACCATCTGTTTTATTCAAGGGTAAATTATTGCAGTTTAGCTTCACTTATACAGTCCAGGAGCTGATACAAGGAGAACAGTCACCCCACCTTACAGCAGTAGAAGTGTTGTTATAGTCATGCCAAAGGTAATATGCATGTTGATAACCCATGTATGCACATATTGAGCAAGTGAAAAGCCCTATCAAACAGAAAATGAAAGGTGTTCTTATGGAATATTACCCTTGTTCAATCCACCTCTTGAAATCTCTCAGTCTCATAAAAATACTTTATTACAAGGGATGCAGAATAAAAATCAGATTTTCAGTGAATTTTAACATCTGTGAACTTTTGAAGCAGAAGGGGAAAAATAAGCACAACATGAAATATTCTCTCTACTTGTTTGCCACCAAGTTTTTATACCACCCATTATCAGATTAATGTTTTCACACCTAGTCTCATTGAATTAAAAATATACTATACTGTACTGTGCATTTTATTCAGAGGCAGAGTTGCTCCACAAATAGTTACCCAACAATTTCATTAGAAGAAAATTCAAATAAAAAAAAAAGATTTTACCACAACAGATAAGGCACTATTATGTTGACTCGATCTGGGTAGAAAAGCCAGTCCTGAACGAACTTGGTAATCTCTGAATCCTCCCGCCACAGAAAGGATAGTTAGATTTCTTACATCCTGGGCTTTTAAAATCCAATGATTGTTTACAGCTGTATAAAAATCTTTAAAAAAAAAGTATTAAAAATAGGTTCTAGTTTTACCATAAGCTTATTTTATAACAAGATACTGTCAAATAAGTAAGGTTTGTTAGAGCTGTTCTTGACAGCCTAGCAGCAGTCCCTCTTCTGTTCCCATTTTTGACATGTCAAGAAGCAATGTTATACTTCTGGGTCTAGGATAAGTGATGCTCAAGCAAATCAGAGGGAGCTATGCTTCTTACAACGTGAAAGGATGCATTACGAATAGGGAGCTATCTAAATCATGGCAGAAGTGCACTGCACAACAGCTCCTTTAATTTTGCTCTTTTTGCCTCATGCCACCCCTGCTATTATTATTTAATAACAGATATCTTATTTTGATGTTTACTTGATAAAGAATGCTATTGCTTTAATATTCTAATTTTCATTCTCGGTAGCAAAGCAGGGAAAGATTTACTAGAACATCACAGAGTTCACTACTTGTCCTATAAGTCTTCAGGCCACACACTACGTAACAAACTTCCATCCACTCACAAACACTAATAAAAAAGAATAAGCAAGCATCCAATGTAACGATTTGAACAGAAGTAAACTTACCAGTAAGATATTTGTCTAAAGGCATTACAGGTGCAACATGAGGTGTGGCTTGTGTAATGAGGAGGTTGATAAGCTCAGGTTTAAAGTTCTTTAGAGTAAGCAATGCTCTTGCTACAAGACCACCCATGGAATGGCCTACTATTGCAACACTGCTTGGTGCAAATTCACGATCCTTAAAAAAAGAAGCATTAAGTAATCACTCAAAATTACATGAAAGCAGTCTTTTTAATGAAACAAATACTTAAAAGAGATAACTCATGTAATAAACAGGCATACATTTTTTCCCCGAAATAAACCATGCTGCTCAAAGAAAACATCCACATTAAGCATTTGATGAGTTGTTACTAATTTATCCAAAATTGGTCCTCCAAAACCAAGCTAACACAGAGAGTTACAGGGACTTACAAGGCAAAAGTGTTATATAGTTAATGTTACACTTCAGAAACAGTAGTTTCTAACTGATGATAAATGTTTATAACACTGTACCAAGCATGTCAAGAAACATTTCCGGAAGGAAATATTAGCCTATTCCATCTCAAATGAAAAAAAGTAAATATATTAAAAATAGAAGTATTTTATCTAAAAATATGAGAAAGAACCAAGCCAAGGCTCAGGACATTCCACCAGAGTATACAAGAAGTTGACAAATCATGAACAAAGCAGCAGCATCTTTCTTGCAATTCCCCAAAATAACTGAGAATCTATATGCTTAAAAAATTCACCCCACAAATTTTCAATGGACAAAAATCCTCTGAAAAGAAGAAAAATCTGAAAATACCATTCATCTACATTTCTCACTTCTTACCTTGTACAATTTAAGGATTACTTTTATGCACTCATGAACAAATCTGGTCTGCCTTTGCAGACTACCACCATATAGTGCAACCAGCTCCTCGTTAAAATTGACACTGAAGAAATTGAAATGGTACTTGAAGTCAATGTCTTCTGCCTTTCTAAGTGCTATAGAGCCAAGAGAACGCACTGGGGAAAGAAATTTCATTTGTTAATCAGAGAAATGGCTCTCTCAACAACAGACACTACTGTTATTCTCTATAGCGCAAAAAGTCATGGTGAAACTTCTCACAAACATTACCTTTTATCCACTGAATATTCAAGCTCTTTAAACCTGATCACTGCTCACTCTGTGAACATCAGCTGCTGACAGACGTGGAAAAAGAAAAAAGTAAAAAAAAAAAGTGCTTTACTGGAAGAGGAAGCGAGTTACTTTGACCTGGCTCCCCCGTGTCTGTATAGATCAGGCACTTCAGCAGTCTTTTTAACGCTAAACCCCCCCACAGAAGCACACAATCTATACAGATGTTGGGTGAGTTGGGTCAAACTAACGCAGTGCTTCTTCTGGGCATGTGCTGCACTTGGTGCTGGGGCAGACTGAACAGAAAGTAAAGCACTGGTTGGCTTTCCTAAAAGACAAATCAATCCATAAAGGCATATCTATGGAAAATAAGAATGAAAGTATCAGTGTTGCTTAAACAAGCCGAACATGAAGTAAATAGATTTTTTTTATGCAAAAAAACTTTGACAAAGCAAAGAATACTTAAAGTTTCTATTTAAAAAAAAATAATAATGCAAAAGGAAATGTAGAAGCCAAACCTGCTAAGATGGAGGATGGAAAATTCACAGACAGATTCAGTTTTAGGAAGATGGCAAGATTCAATCAGCAACTCGTCTAATATACCTCAGTGACCACCTGCCATACACAATACAAATAAGTGCTGCTGCTTTACCCCTGCAGCTTGATCAAGAGCATATCCCAGGTATCACCTCATTTTCCCTTCCTTACCTACCAGTAAGGTAGGTAACACCTGAAGAAGGGTGTTTATGCCTGAAAGCTTGCAAAGAACATTTTTTCCACCTATTTAGTTGGTTTAATAAAAGACAGAGCATTTACCCAAAGAAACTTGTTTACTAGGGGTGCACCGATAGAGATTTTGGGGGATGATACTGATAGCCGATATTTAAGGAGGCATATTGGCTGATACTGATCTGATATCCACTACAGCTGCCTCCAGCTGGTAAGTCCAGTGTGGTGGAAGGGGAGGAGGGAGGGAGGGAAGGAAGGAAGGAAGGAAGGAAGGAAGGGGTGTGGGGAGGCAGAACAACACTCCCCCCCAGTGAGGAAGTGGGCAGGGGCAGGTGCTGCTCAGCCAGGGTAGGGGGCGGAGCTGCCACTTGTGGGGTGGGGGCAGCTCCCACCGCTGCTTCTACTCTGGGAGGGTGAAAAGGGGCATGTAGCCCTGGATCTATGTGGCACAGGCTGCAGCTGTGAGGCGGAGCCGGAGCCGGCGCTGCACAGGGCTTTTCTTGCCAAGGGCTGGGCTTGGAGCAGGCTGCTGTGGCGCTGGGAGGGGGGTTGCAGCCACCCCAGATTTCACTACAGCTCTGCTCCCAGCCCCGCACTACCACCCCACTGCCCAGCCCAGCTGCAGCTTTTCCTGGCACTTGGGTGGAGGTGGGGCATTCAGCCAGGGCTGTGCCAGGTGGTAGGCAGCAGCACAAGGCTGGGAGTAGAACTGAGGTGAAATCTGGGGTGGCTGCAGCCTCCTCCCAGCGCCACCAGAGCCTGCTCCAAGCCCAGCTCCTGGTTAGAAGAGCCATGCAACACCACCTCTGGCTCCACCCCGCAGCTGCAGCTCACCCTGCCTCACGCAGATCCGGTGGCACCCCCCCCCCCCCCCCCGGGGTACAAGCAGCAGCAGGAGCCACCCCCACCCCACAAGCTGTGCCTCCATCCTGCATGCCCTGTTCTCCCCACCCCGGCTGGGAAGTGCCTACCTCTGCCCCCTCCCTCACCATGGGGGGCATTGATCCCCCCCCCAACTTACCAGCTGGAAGCAGCTCTCCACACTGCTGGCTCTGCTGCATGTTGTATCGCAGCTGCACACAGCACGGGCATTTATCTGCCAAATTATCGGCCCCATAAGGCCAATATGTGATACAGACCATTTTCTTTATACTGGTACGAATCTGATATCAGACCAAAGTATCGGTGCACCTCTATTGTTTACCACATCTCAGGTACTCTGTGGTAAATACCTCTGTAGCTGCAATTATCCTGTGTTAAATGAAAACTGAAGTCAGGGCAATACTGCCCAGTTTCATTCAGGTTTATCTTATACCATGGAGTAAAGCGGCCACAGAGACTAAAAATAAAAATAAAAATGAAGCTGAAGAGGCACAATCAAGTCCCTGTTTCTTATTAACTGTGGGCCTTGAGAGCATTACAGTGAAGCAGCTCAGATATGCAGTAAGTCCTTACCCCTACCCCCACGCGCACACCTTTAATTGTAGGCACACAGATAACTACCACTACGTGGCGGTGCATGAAGTTATCATTCTGTTAGTCTGTGAGTGTAACAAAAAGATGGTAATGCTGTTTTAGACTTTGATGCTAGAAATACTAGCATTTTTAGATTTTTTTTTTAAGTTTTTTGCAAACCCTGGCTCTGTGCAGCCTGAGTTTCAAATGCTGAGCTAGATAGGAAGCCCTTCAGGTCTCATCCTGGTAAATCCTTTCCACTCCTTTGCTTCCCAAATTTTGAACCTTGCAGGGACAAATATTCTCTCTCAAGATCTCATACATGATATATCTGCCCTGCCCATCCTTGGCTGCTATTAAGTATGGCTTTCACACTGTAGCACTGCTAGCAAGTTTCCATGGAGACAAGAAAATAGAGCGGGAACTACTACCAATAGTGGCTGCAAATAGTGTTATTAGAGACTACAGATGAGGATGACAGGTTGGCAAAGGGGGAAATTCATCTGCAGTTTAGAGATTAGTACAGCTCTGGAAGGTAAAATAGAGACTCCAAGGAAAAGTTGTCCTACAGAAAAAGAATCCATCTGGAATCAAACTGTCAATTTCTCCTAGGGTACAATATTCTGATATCTCAATCTTGCTGTATCTCCTAGAAATATCTTCTGAGGGTAGAGATTCACAAATCAAATATCCTCAGTGAGCCCCAATGAAAGAGCTACACAACCATGTCTCAAAACAAACAAACAAACAAATAAATAAGTGAAAAAACCACACTTTACATGTTCAAGGCATTAACCACAGAATTTCATCAAGTTATTCCTATACTAAGCTCAACAACGTGCGTCTGACTCAAGCATATATTGCAGAAAGGCATCCAGTCTCAATCTGGAGAGGGCGAGCATGAGCACCAATTACCTCCTCTGGTAGTCTGTACCACAAGATAATCCAACCTATATGTTAAATAACTGTATGTGTTAAATATTTATGCCTAATTTACAGGTATGTTTCTCTTTTCCAAATTCTTCTCACTATGCCTGCTAGATTGAGAAAACCTTTATTCCAGGTATTGTCTCTTCATGATTACAGCGTATAAGAACCTTGAAGTCTACTCCTGACTTCTGATAATCTAGTAGATTGAACTCTTGTTTTTTGTTATGATAATTTTACAGCTCTCAAAGTCACTTTTTGTGGTGTTTCTCTGCACATTTTCCAATTTTCAATATCCTTTATAAAACCTGTATGCTGGATCAGTACCTATTGAATTATATTTACCAGATTGGGAGTTGCAACACACAGCTCATAGAGCCACTGAATCCAGCCTGCTAAACTCTGGGGTTCTGGTAGCAGGGTACTTCTTCTCACCTCCCAGGCTGTGGCACATGTGCAGCTTCCAGCTGCCCAGCCTCAGAGCATACAGAAGCCCCTGTCACCAATGCACTGCTGAAGCCCTCCAACCTGCGCTGGACTGGAGCTAGATTGTTCTGGCCCATGGTTTGAGAAGGGTGCCAAGTCATTGTGCCAGAGCATCGTATAAGGAGTTCATGTTCAGTTGCTGGTCCACTAAATCCTTTCCAGAGTCACTACCAGCCAGGTTCCCAATTCTATAGGTATGATCTGCTTTTCATATTCCTAGTGATAGATGACCTTGCATTTGGCTTCAATAAAGCACACTGTTTAAAAGAGCCCAGATTACAAAACTGTCTATATGACTGTACTGTCACACCACTCATTGTTATCTACAAACTTTATTAGCAGATATTTTAATATTAGATGCTACTAAGTTGATAGAAGAGAAGTACTGGGCCTAAAAGTATCTTCATTTGATTTCCCACTGATGCTATTTTGAAATCTGTCAATTAGCTCATTTTAAATCAATTTTAAATGTGTTTTTACTGATATCCTTAATGTTCACGTAAACAGCTAAAAAGCTTGTCCTGATTTTACAAATGGGAAGCTGCGGTATAAAGAATAAATGCTTTACAACAGTTACAAAGCAAGTTGGGATCAGACACAAAATAAGAACTCAAGAACATACTACTCCTAAATCTGGAATAATTAATTTCACCTCACACCAGATCCTTCCTCCTCCAGCAAGTCTCTGTATATTTTGTATATTTAAAAAAGTAAATTTTAATGCTCATGAGACTTGCCAAATTAACAAGTACCCTCAGTTTATCCACATAACAAGCATACACAAAGTAGCAACACTGCTCTGCTAAACTGGACATACTTTAAAATAAACTAAGTGAAAGTAGCAGCAGATAGTCCTACTCAGGGGCCACAATGTCTTCTACAGCAAGTACATTTATCTACCAATATAAAGTCTAGAATACAAAGCTATATGTACAATGAGGGAGAATAAGAATCACCAATTAAACCAGAAAGGTAACATTTATTTAGTTTTAACAAGGAGCTTGAAAGAAGAATGTTTATGATCAACAACTGTGATCTCTCTAAACCAACTCTTCAAAGCACTAAAGAGAAACTACTAAGGGTCCTAATTTTAAGTTGTACATTATATATGGTGTTCCTTCCCAAATCATATTTTTTTTTATTTCCCTTTGATTCCTAGTGATCACATTCAAAGGCATTCTACTGCCCCATACTTACGTACTGCTGTGTATTCAGAAACACGATTAATTCACAGAGATTTGCAGTACATACTTTAAACATAATAAGAAGTGTCCATATCTTTTCTACAATGATTATTTCAATCTTCTCTAGCCACGATTGTCCACAAGTGCCATTTGTTTTCTAAAACTAAAATTATGTAATATTTGACTGTGTGCTTAGTTATAAGCAGAAGACATATGATCTCAAATTAAGAAGTTAAAGAAGTTAAGAACTGCAGATCAAAAACACCTACATTCAGTTTATGAATAAATTATGCTGAAGTCATCCTAAATATGTATTTAATTTTTTAAAAGAAGGATTTGACTAACAAACTGGTTTCAGGGAGAAGGACATTCTACTTGCATACAAATAAAGTTTTGCCATCATCATAAGTTTGAATAGTTCAGTTTCAAAGCACATTTTGTAAAACAAGAGTAACATTTTAAATGAAGACTGCCCCAACAGTAACGCTGTTTTTATGCTTTGTTTTTATTAGTCAATGCTGGTAAAGCACTTTCAAGAATACCACATAATTTTTAAATATTATATCTGTACAGAAAAGTGACAGTATCGTAAACACATTTATTTCATTTGAGAATTAGAAGCATAGCAGGAAATAATGAATTACACCGAGTAGAAAAACAAACAGGCTACACAAACACTTGAACACCCATGAACTAAAACACAGCAGAGGATACTGAAACTGCTTTCATAAATGGGTGAGGGAAAACTTTTATTTCTAAGGTATTTGAGACTGAATTTGATATCACAAATGTCTCAGAATTGTATAGGAGCTAGTTTAGTATTAACCTTTCGTTGCAGCCATGGCACAATGCTGTCACAACACAGTTTATGGATTCCTCCTGCATATATGAGCAAACTTAGAGCACTTAGAGTGATCCAGGCAGAAATCACGGAGTTAATTAGTTCTGGAAGTTCAAGTGCTTCTTAGATTATGTTCAGTATAGTAAAAATAAGGCCCACAATTAAACATGGATGCCCATTTGTGGTAGCAATGGAAGCTCTAATTTAATAAAGGCAAAAGTTTTTTTTACCACTTGTCCTCCTGCACTGGCCTGAAAACATTCATACCATGCTTCCATCCATGACATAGTAATGGTGACTTATGAGTCTCTTTTCTACAAATACCAGTAAGGTACATGTAAATATCTCAGACTGGATTCTCAACTAGTGCACATCAGCTGACTTCAACTGAGCTATAACAACCAAAAATTCAGTCTTTTCATTCCTTGGTGGTGTAAGTCAGGAACGTGCCATTCCTGTCAGCACAAATCCTGAAGCACCCAGGCTTATGAATACATCTACTGTGTTTGGGCTTGACTACAGCCCACTCCTTTAGTAATGTATCAAACACACAAACCTTTCCCGTCTTCAGCTAATAAAAATAACACTCTACAGACTTCAATATTTACTTATTATATTCTTACCTTGTTTGTAACTCCCAGCATTGCCAGGAAGGAAGAGAACTGGAATCCCTGTCAGCAACAAATTTTTGTTTTCTTCAGCATAATTTCCTTCCCCATAAAGATAGAGCTCATAAGCTGGATAGCGTCTGGATATTTTCTTAGGTAGTTTTATTTTCTTGATAAAAACATAGATGATTAAGCTTGTGTAAGCATTACTGAAGATAAGTCTTTCTTTTAGTCTCTAATGACACATTTTGTTTTCTTTGTCGTTATCCAGTTGCACTTAGGGCCCCATCCAGACAAGCACTGCCGTGCAATAGGTGGTGTTGCAGACACGTCTGCAATGCCACATACCACAGGTTCGGGTGTTCCCTGTACTACAAGTGAGTGGGGCAGGGGGAGTGGGGGGAGACAGAGGAGAGGAGTTTGATCCCTGGGTATCCAGGGGTCAACCCACAGAAAAAGTGTGTGTTGCTCAAAACTGGAGCCAGGCCAACCGGAGCCATGCTCCAGCTGCCAGCCAGGTTCCAAGTGGCAGGATTGCCACTGCTGCAGCCCCAGGAGGCCCCCAGGTAAAGCTGCTGGGGCCAGCCCAATGCTGGTCCCAGCCTCCCTTACCCCACCCGGGGTAACCTGTCACACGCCAGAGTCTAGGACCAGTAGCTAGATAATAAAAATCTAATCAAATCACTGGTTAAGATAAATAAGCAAGATAACAGAAAATATGATAGCATAAATAGTAAACCTTTATTTAATTTTCCTAGGGGATAATTCATCACTACAATTTAACTCACCCATGGCCCTGTTCCCACCAGTCCCCTTTAACCACTCCACCCAGTTACCAGCTCCAGATTATTTGTCACTACTGAATAATTTACCATTACCTGCATTTCCCTTGCAGTGGCAAATTAACGAGAAGTTACTGTAAATCAATAAGACCTCTCACCAAAATGAGTACATTCAGTTCTGATCACTTCTCAAGAAAGTGATAGAACAGTTAGACAAAGTACAGAGGCAGTTCAAATGCAAACCATTATAAATCATCTAAGCCAGTGGTGCTGAACCACTGGTCCGCAAGGCAGATCTGGGGCACCGACTCACACCCATGGTCTGAACACTTATAGCAGGCGTGAGCAAAATATGGCAAGGCAGACCCTGGATGAACCACACTCAGGCCACAGCTTCTGCAGGCAGATGATGCTGGCAGTAGCTCCAGCCTCTGATAGTGCTGCTGGGGACGCTGGGCAAGATCTGCCCAGCCCACGTGCTCGCCCAGCACTGGAGATTGAATCTGGCCCCAAAGATGAAGTTTGGCCACAGAGGCCCTGAGTGAGCTGTGTTTAGGCCCCAGCCTCTGCTGGCAGGCAGCACCCAGGGTATGTGGGGCTGGACTCCATCTCCCAGGTGCCACAGGAGGCACTGGGCGATAGCAGCCCTGCCCACCTGGCACCACATGGCACCAGCAGAGCCCAGGGCCCAAGCATGGCTCACCAAAGATCTGCCGTGTGGAGCAAGTCAGGCAGGGCTGCTTCCATCCAGCATTCCCCATGGCACCAGTGAAGGCTAGAGCCAGAGCCTAAGTGCTGGTTGTCCAGCCTTTGCCCACAGGCCTCCATGTGATCCCGTCCCACCCTCAGGGCTCCTGGAAGTTGCGGGGTGGGTGTGTATTTATGCGTGTGCATGTGTGCCAGGAGTCTTAATGGCAGAGCAGCACAGGACAGTGCAAAGGCCCACAGCCAGGCTCTGTCCCCCATGGGCAGATGCTGGACCTGGCTGGGAGCAGCCCATCTGTGATGACCCTGGGCTCCATCAGCCCATGCTGTGCAGCCACATGGTGCCTCTTCCTTGCCACTGGCAGCTGCCCAGACCATCTACCTGAAGTAGTAGATAACTGCCAGGTGTCTGTTGGGTGCCCTGATCAGTGCTGGGAAGCAGAGACCCCTGAGCCACAGCCAGTGCTGGGGGAAGGGGCCCCGCATGCACTAGCTTGGCTTGACTCAGGCTAGCCTGGCCATGTGTTCCAGCTGCAGACATGGCCAGCAGGGGCCAGCTATGGGCTCTAGGGAGCAGGCTCAGCTGCAGGTAGTGCATGCGCATGCGTGTACAACCCTCAGCTACTCACCAAAACTAGCTAAATGGCCCTTCAGCCCAAATAACTACCCACCCCTGCCTTACAGGATCCAGCCCAGGTTGGGTAGAATATCACTAATTTAAGTCAGCAGTTGGCCACCTTTTCAAGCAGTGTACAAAACAACACAGGCTCAGGTCCAAGGCAGGCTGGTGGTAGGACTGTCAGCTGCCACAGCTACTTCTCTGCACCACCATGTTTCTCTACTAGCCCATCTACAGTGCACACAAAGCCTCCTGCTGCTGAAGTCCCTCAGCTGTGCACACCAGATCCAATGGTTGCATGGGCCAGATCCAGTCTGCAGACCACAGGTGCCATTCCCCGAATCAAGCAACAGCACCATATAAACTCCCTCCTAGCCTGACCTAAAGTAGAGCAAAACTGCCCAAACTACAAGACAGGCTATCTTTAGCTAATTAGAAACAGGTGAGAACCTGAGGTTAGCAAGCCTTTCTTCCAACAAAAGCATCCCTCTTAAAACTGAAGGCTGGAGAAGTCAAACCTATGGTCCAAGGGCTGAATCCAGTCCATGGATCCCTGCCGTTCAGCCCCTGGGTCTGAGCAGACCCACAAGGGGACCCATGCATACTGGATCAGCCACGAGGGTAGGATCTGGGACATGTGCCATGTGATGCCCACCCCAGCTGCTCCAGGACTGCTGCAGATGGACATGTGCAGCACAGATCCTGGAGTGACTAGAACGGGCACCCCCTGTGGTTGGATGCATGTAGCATGGGTCTCGGGTCAGCCCGAGCGCCCTTCAGGCAGCACAGGTCCCAGACTGCTTGAAACTGGCACCGTGTGTGGCACAGTTCCTAAAGCGGGTGTCAGATGTGGCATGGTCCAGCCAGGGTGGGCACATTGTGCTGCATAGCACCCACTCTGGCAAGTCCAGGATTGTACTTTGCACCTGTTTTGGATGCTCTGGGATCCACATATGTTGTGCAGGTCCCAGACCAGCTGAAATGGGCACTGGAGCCAGTGTGCTAAAGAATGGGGGAAGTGTCTGTGGGCTGGATCTGGCCCACAGACCAGCCCCACACCACTCATCCAGTCCATGAGGCTGGATGAGTTTGATACCCATGGCTTAGGGTAATGAGCCCTAACACTTATGGCCAAATGGCACCATTCAGGAGCAAGTAGGAAATCACTAAGAATAATGTCCAATTAAATTTGTAACACCTTTTTCGTACAGGGGTTAGCATCCTGCTATTTTCCCAAAAGACCAGCGCATAATACATGAACGATTGTGCTTAAATGCTATGTGGTTGCAGGAGGGGGATTTAGTACACAGTGCCTATGGGAACAGAAAGCAAGTTTTGAACAAAACACACAGTACAAGTAGTAAACGTGCACACCTACACGCCTGATCTACATCCTACAATTATGTCATCATATTGTATCCAAAGGGAGGAAGAGAAAGCCAGCTTATGCATATTTGAAGGGACTGGGCAATGCAAACACAATGAAAGAGAGATATCTTAAGCCGATTCAGTATTTCAATAAAATCCCTTACCAAACAAGCAAACCCCCTCAAAGTATTGGAAAGTTACAGAAATTAAGATAATGTGCATTCCTCACATGAGTATTTTACACCCTTCATTCTTTAAGGCCGCGAGTCTCAAGCAGGGTGCTGCGAGATGCTTCCAAGGGTGCCACACACCATTAGCACTCTTAGGGTTCAACCACAATTCACAAGGCAAACCCTGAGACTTCAAACAGGAATCCACAGCACCAAAACCAGCCTGCCCTGCTGCAGCCTTTCCAAGGTCTGCACAAGGGTGAGACTGCTCTATTATTTTCCTGTCCTCAAAACATTCAGAGTGGAGGTGAAGGGCTGGGGCTTCTGGAGGGTGGCACCAACAAGCACTGCTTTAAGTGGACACTTTCACATGGCAGAGAACCACCTAGTGTTGGGGGGGGGGGGGGGGGTGTCAGGAAAAAAAAAAAGTCCAAAGTCTCTGAAGTTTGCTGCTCTTCCAAGTGCCAGACCTGAGGCAGACTGCCTAGCAGCGGAGGGCTGGGCTAATCTCATCCCACTGGGGAGGAGAGCTCACCCACCCTAAGAAAGCCTCGATTTTTTTTGAAGTGACATGAGACATGGGGGAGCGGGGCCCTTCCCGCCCCACAGGGTCCCTCAGGCAGCCGGGGAGCAGGTGCGCCCCTGCCCCGCCTCGCGCCTGGCTTCGGAGCGGCCTCCTCCGGGCACCGCCGCTCTACAGCAGCGCCTCCAGTCGCTGCCCGGGGCGGCCCCACCTGTTACCGCCAGTAGCGCGGCGCGGGAGCCCCCGGCACAGGCCGCCCCGCGGAAGGGAACGGGACCAGCCCCCGCCCCCCGGCAGGCGCGGCGCTCACCAGGTACTCGGGGTACTCGTACATGTAGGTCATGCTACACCGGTTCTCCTCGTACAGGAGCAGCACGTCCCGCACCGCCAACAGCACCAGGGCCGCCAGCGCCCCATACAAGCCCAGCGCCGCCGCCCCGGGCCCGCGGCCCCCCCGCCCCATCGCCGCCGTACGAGCCCCTCGCAGCGCTGCCGGCCTCACACGGGCGCGGGGGAGGAGCGGTCGAGGGGCGGGGCGGGGCGGGCGCCATGTCTAGGAGGGCAGAGCAGGTGCGGCGCCGCCCGCCATGTTGGGAAGGTCTGACCAGGCCGAAGGTCTGGAGCGTCTACCCCCGCCCCGCCCCGCCCCTTCGCCGCCATGTTGCAGAGCGGCGAGCCGCTGTGCGCGGCGTGTTGTGTTGTGTTGGCTCTCGCCCGCCAGGCTGCCTCTTGCCGCCCCGCAGCGCTGCCGGGGGCATAAGAGATAATTACCGTATTTACACAATGATCTCCACCCTTGTAAAGTATCTGGGCAACAAATAATACTAAAAGTGCTTAAAGTGTTTGATAATTCTCTAAGCAGTACGTACAAAGCCCAAGTCACTCCGAGAAATTTAACAGATTTTGTAGCTTGCTGCCAGCACCACGTTATGACAGCTTGCCTAGAAATGCTTCAGCTTTGATGACCCAATTCTCATTCACTCCCTGGCAAGTAATAGTGAGCAATATAAATTAAATGTGAGGATTTATTTGCATACTTATTTGCATATTTTTTCAGCACACACTAGTTATTCTGCAAATGTGATAATTTTGAGCTTCCAATACAATCATTTCATATTTAAGACATGGCAGTGTTGGGCTGGTTCTCAGCCCCCTTAGCCCTGAGGGGCAGCCCAGGGAGAGCAGCTGTTCCTCCTTCCTGTTCTGCCGGTGTCTGATTCCCAGCACCTGCTCTGTGCCTCCCTCTGCCCCTCTCAGCAATGATTACCCCAAATCTAGGCCTGGGATGAAGAGATTCAGGGGAACCAGAGGAGGTGGAATTTGAGACTATGGGGATGGTAAAGGTGAAATGCTGCTTCTGCTCCCCTGGACTACGACATTGAGCTCTGGGCCCTGCCACACGTTCAAATCGAAGCTGGATAGAAAGTAGCTTTGAAGTTATGTGTTTTCTGGCACTAACTTTGTGGCCTGTGGCTCTCCTTAGAGCTGAACAGACATATTTATGGAGTGATAATTACTTCCCATGTGTGGCCCGTCTGAACTTATCACATGATTCGCCTGTTAATTGCTACATATATGCAACGTGGTAGGGCCTCAGTGACAAACCTGTGGTTTGGAGGGCTCACATGGAAGCCCTTCACCTCATGCTACAAGGGGCTCAGACCTTACTAAACTGTGGTTCTTTGTTGCAGGTATTGCCCTCGGGTCTATAGGGTAGCCTCTCCCCCACGCAACAACACGCCCCCATTGCTGAAGAATCAGGCACCTCGGTCACCTGAAGACCCATTGAGTCTGACCAACATCATCTTCAACTTCAAGGAACCGACAGTGACGATAGGGTAGTAGTGGGAAAAACAGGCCTGTTCTTCCTTGGTGTATTTCCATTTCTTCCAGTGGTCAAACTCAAGGATTTGAATTTCCCTTTCCCACAGAAGTTTGTTCATTACAGTCAAATATGATCATTTTGTCATTCCTAGAGAATTGTTAATGATAATAATCAATGAGTCATTAGTCCTTGGTAGCCAGCCTATTTTCAGTTGTAAGGTAACTAGTCATCATTCATATAATCATAGTAGAGCATCCCCTAAATCAGCAATACCTATACAAGGTGTCAGATAGATCAGGACAGTGGCAGAGATAGGTTCCTTACCAGTGGCGGATTAAGATTTACTGGGGCCCTGGGCAAACAGAAAATCAGAGGCCCCCCACCAGGCGAGGGTAGGTTCCCTCTGCACCTACCAGGGGGCTGCGGCTGGGTCTACCCAGCCTCTTTTGCACGTCTGGGGTTACCCAGACGGCATGAGCGCTGCTGAGGTGAAGGTGGCACTGCCCCAGCGCAACACAGCCCCTCCACTTGGCAGGTGCTGCGCAGCCAGGGCTACAGTCCCCCAGCACTTTGTGACAAGCCAGGGCCAGCTGGGGATGGGGAATGGGGTTTGCGCTGCCCACCCACCCTCTGCTGGCCCCGGCAGGGCAGGGCAGGGCAGGGCAGGGTTGTCCCATCCCATCCTGTCCCAGCAACGCTGGGGCCCATGGGGCCTCCTGGCAAAAGACAGCCCCAAGAAGCCGCTGCCACCACCCACATGGAGCCCCACACCCACCCTCTAGCCTAGGGGTGGGCAATTATTTTGGGCAATTATATGAATGATGACTAGTTACTGAGTTTCAGCAAGCCATCAAGGGCTGCATGACAGGCAGCCCAGGACAGATAAATATTAATTTTCTAAATTTTTTAGGGGCCCCATGGGCCGGATAGAATGGCTTGGTGAGCTGCATTTTACCCACCCCACTCTAGCCTTTGGCCCTGGTCCAGCTGAAGGGGAGAAAGTGTGCGCTGCCTGACCCGGATGCCCGTGGCCATGATGCCTACCTGGGCCATGCTGCCTCTGCTACCCCAGAGGGCCCCTGATTGGCAGGGGTCCCTAGGCCTGAGCCATGTGGGGCCATGCATTAATCTGCCCTTGTTCCTTACCTTCTAAAAGGGGCTATACAGAACCACAGCAAACATCCATGTGGGACTGCTGAAGTGCTTCTACCTGTTTTGCTGCTTTTATTTCATGGGGCTGGGCTTGGACTGATGATGAGCTGTATCTGAGCATAGAAGCACAGTTGTGCAAGTAAAGGCTACAGCAAAGACCTGAGCAGTTCATCCTTAATCTGGCACTTTGCTGCGAAGTTGTAAATCACCCAAATACCAAGTCTGGGTTCTGCTGTCCATTTATACATTAATGGGTATGGAGCTACCTAAATTGTGGTGGCTGCCTCCAGATTCCATGGTCCCAGCATGGTGTTGGGCACCACTTACTTGGTGGAGTGGCAGAATCCCCCTCCCATGCCTCTGATTGAAGGGATTCCTGCCCCTCCTTGGAGACTGACATCTGGTCGGTCAGATGGCCATCTGTCAATCTTTGGGGAGGAGGTGGGACTTCCAGGGCCCCTTGGTCAATCATAGTTGCAGGGGACCCGCTGCACTCTGCTGTGAAATTCTCCCTTTCCTTTTCCTCCCGCCCCCTGTGCTTCAGAATGCCAGGACTTCCCACCATTTTCTGTTTGCAGCCCCCCTCCGCCACCCCTGTTTGCTAGACATTTTCATGCTTTTTTGCAGTGCCTGTTGTTTTATGTAGGGACCAGGCTTTTTCACGTGGAACCTACCAAATTCTCAGTTTCTGTGAAAATCACAAAATCATAAATTTGCTAGGTCCCTACAAATGAGCTATCAGGAGCAAATTTTACCTGATAGTTCATTATCTAGTGATGACGTACTAGATATGTAGTTTATGAAACAAAAAATTTTACTTTAAATTGGTGACCAAATAGCTGGTGTTTTCCCATGCAAATCAATAGGATCACTTTTGCAATTTAGATGCAAATAAGGTGATAATGATGTTATCCCAGTAACAAATTAATCATATTTTACTGCACTTATTAATACATACAGTTCATTTTTCACTTCTGTTGATCTTAACCCTCTTTACGCCTTTTCACTAGAAAAAGGAACATAGAGGTCATGGGTTGTCTTTAATGAATTTTGGCTAGAGTTCTGACTCAGTCCTTGTCCACAATTCAGCTAGCTCAGATTAGGAGAGTGCTCTGACCAGAGTGGTATAAGGTATTCTATGTAACTGATCTCAGTAGCTCCTGTTCAAGCTGTTCTTTTTCTGTTTAAAATATTTAAATATTCACAGGGTCAGCACAAGAGAGACACTGACTAATTTTGATGGTCGGGGCACTCACTTTTGATAGATTCTGGTAAATTGCATTTCCTGCTCCAATGACTATATAATTCATATATCCATAGCTGAATAAAATAGTTAATACTGGTGTTCTGATTTTTTACATATAGCATGTTTAAGTAAACAATTAATACTGTCATAATCAAGTTCTTGAGTCTATTCAGGTAGTCAGTGTGCATGAGAAAGTGTAGTAATATAAAATAAATATACAGTTCAGTTTACATTATACATCTTCTGCCATACTAAAGGACTTTCTTAGTATATTCCCAGTTATTTTTGAACAAACAGAATATTACTCAGTTTGCAACAATATTTGTACCATTTTATTTGTAAAAATAACCATCTGAATGCATTTCGATAATAGTGTACAGTTAGATCACTACATTACATCAACACAGCATTCAGTAGTTGAAAAAAGGTATTAAACTGTGCTTGAGCGGATTCAGATTGGATTCCAAGTCATTCACTGAAATAAGTCTTTTTACTCATTTTATACAGTCATGACATTTTACTGAAGTCATTAAACTCCAGTTTACATAAGAAAACATTACAGACAAACCCCACTGAAACCATCAAACAATATTTTATATTGTTTATTACAAATATGTTAGGCAAAATATAACACTGGCACCAGAATCATCTCACGGTCGTTTGTAAAGATATATTGCACATGCTAAAGCATAAAATATAAAACAGAACTACAAAACTTAAGATATTGGCTTTTTATATGTAGCTCACTGCATAAGAAACGCATAGAATTACGTTTTATACACACTTTCAGATTGTCACCGTTTAAAACGCCCTTCCCCATAACACTGACTTAAGGTTTACTTTGTGTAATAAGAAAGCATGTTCAGCACTGCAAAAGTATACATAATACCTATAGAAACTTAGCGCATTTTCATTTCAATGCAGGTAGAACATTTGAAAAGAAAAAAACCACTTTGTACATTCAAAGAAGGTTTGAAATGAAAACTTACTGGTATTATATTGCTTCGATAACACTCAAATGGAAAAAAAAGACAAGTTTCACAAAATATTTCCAGAATACACAAATATAAAAAGGCACTCTAAAAGTTTCTTACACGACTAAAAATAAAAATCACATAAAATCCTAAAATCATTCTCAACAGATACATAACCAAGTTTCTCAACAGTACAATGGATAACAATCCATCATTATTTACTTGTTTTAATTTAATATAGTATAACCTAATAAATCCGGATATCAAAAATCTGGAATTCTTGAAAATCTGGCACATCAAGGAGTAGTGGCGGCCAGTCCCGGAGCAGCGGAGGGGGAAGGGAAACCTTGTATACAGTGGCTGCCACTGCCACCCTGCGTCACCACTCCGCATGCGGCCGCTGCTCCAGGACCAGCTGCCACTACCCCCTGCTCCACAACCGGCTGCTGCTCTGGTTTCAAAAATCTGGAATTTTCAAATTTTCGGCAGGTGCTCGGTCCCGAGCATGCTGGATTTATGAGGTTATACTGTAATAAATATGGCAGTTGTTTACTGCATAAAAGTACCAAACATATTATGGTGCCCTTTTAGTAGTGATAAACAGAAATCCCCTGAGTTATTTCACTGTAGAATCACAGCAATTGTAGGCAGACCAGAGACTGTAACTTTCTATATTTTGAGAGAAAGACTTAGGACCGAAACCTGCAAATGAAGTCTGTTTACAGCTATAGTTAAAATACATATTATAATTCTGATGCTGCAAGTAGAACTGTGGAGACAGACTACTGCACTGACACAGAACCTGTCCTCTGTGCCAGTGCAGAAAGAGCTCACAAATTGTAGCTTGCAGGATCTGAGTGTAAGTGCAACCTTATGCCTGAATCACTTTCCTCCCATAAATAGGCATATTAAGATCAAGGCAAACAACCACTCACAGGAGCAAAGTTGCTTCTGTGTTTAAACATCTGTTTTAAATTTACTTCTATAGACTACTTATAAATTGCAATACAAATTATCTTAATGGGATTCGAATAAGAGTATTTTGATATGCCACAATGAGAAGAGAGGCCAATACTGAGCACAACTGAAAATTTACCCAGAATGCATTTCTCCTTTAAGGGTACCATACTCAAAATATTATTTTCTGAATGCTCCTCAGAGCTTAAACAAAGCAAATCCTGTTTCTTTGATTTTTGGAATAGTGTACATTTTAAATGACTGATACAGTTGTACTGCCAGTTAATAGTCAGTGACAAAATCCAAGTTTAGTTTGCTTTATCCTTATTAGAGATAATAAAACATTTTGCTACAGATATTTGCAGATTAGGGTCAGCCCAACATGTTATATTCTGCAGGAGTTTTTTCTATTGACTTGAGTTTTGGTGCAAAGCCATAAAAGGATAAAAATTCAATCATCATCCACAGTCCTATAATTTATATACACCCTTAGAAGGCAGCATGTACTGTGCCACACAGTAATGGCAATTACCTTCTATTGCAAGTATATGTCAAATACTGCTATCTTAGATATCCCTGTATGGTAGCTAATAGCAAATGTCAACCTTTTAATGATGACTATTTTGAATAATAGAACCTCTTTTATTCTATAGTAGAGAGAACTTTTTCTTTTAATGAAGGAGCTCTATGTCCTGTGTTTTTTCTAAGTGTTCTTTCTACTTAGAAATGACAAAAAGCAAACTTTGGGATTTCCATTCCACTTCTAAACAGACACCACAGAATGCATCACCCTTTCAAAGCTGGTCTTTCCCCTTATTTTCAGTGCTTTAAGTAAGGTAGTTATTGCTATTTAGCAATTTTTAATTAAAGGGTTCTTTTTAATTGATCTTAAAAAAGTTATACAGTACTAATGTAAGAGGGAAAACCAGTGGTTCAGATGCTTGTGTTGTCCTCTGTGAGATAAATAGGAATATAGAAGAAATGTAAATTTTTAAGTACCACTTGAGATTTTTTCTTTTGTTTTAAAGTTTGGAAATTTCTATTTCATAATATTCATGGGAACATTTCATTTTAGCAAGGCAAAATAATGCTCATAGATTGTATATAGTATTAGATAACTATATATGCTTTTAAAAAGTCTCTTCAACAGTTACATAATTTAAAATGATTTTTCTTTCATCAAGAAATAAAATCTCAATAGATTTTAGGAAATGTTGGCATTGGTTGTATGGAATACTGTCAGAAATGTTTGTTTTTCCTTTCACCCTGCTAAAAGTGTTTGCTAAGGAGGTTTCTCCCATCCTTCCAGCATAGTTTTAGGCCTGCAGACCGCCTGAGTGGGAATCATAGGATGTTTAAACTAAGCTATTTGCTCCAGGTCATATAAAATATACTCCACTCTTTCTGTTTTCATACTTAGCTGCATTGTGGCAACCCACTTCCCCTATGAGATGTTGAAAGTAATCTTTATGCTCCAATATTATTGATAAAGGGTGCTTTTTAGAGGTGCAGTGCATATCTTCACTCTCTGCCCTTTACCAACAGAGCAGTGAGTTTTACCTTCACATTATGTCCAGGCAGATGGACAAGATTCTGAGGTCAGTTTTGAGCATGTGTGGTCTTGCCCCACACCCCTTCCTCCTTCCCACTCAGAACATCAGGCTTGCCTGGATTCACATTGCATTTTACATTATGCCAAATAAAATGCACAAAAAATAAAAAGAAGAAGAAACTATAGTAATTTTTCCTGGGCATTTGTTTCATTTCAAATAAATATAAACACATTTACATTTAAAGTATATGAACATTTTCTCTAGTCTGGAAAAAAATAAATTGTGGTCAACACGTCATTAGTTACAAATGTCAAACTGTTAACTAGAAATCTGCGTCATAAAATGTAAAATACACTCAAGATTCTTCATTACTCAAAAAGTTTACATTTTATTATTTAGAAAAAGCTACGTCATTCTGTCACTTGCATTCTGCAAAAAGTAAAGTCTTCCTTTTAGCTATTGAAGCATTTTGGTCCTCATGGTATAGCTGGTTTAGTTCATGGTAGGATTTTTTGTTTTTAAGTCTCATTCTTCCTTTTGTACTTCTGTCCCAGATGAGGAACGGGGTCCATTTGACCTAGAAGCTTTGGCAGAAGGAGCAGATATATTCACAATGTTGACATTGATTAGAGAAGCTGGTGTCAATAGGCTTTCTTGTACATCATGAGTCCCTTTCCATAGTTTACTTTTCCTGGCATGTGTTTGGTGTTTCCTCTTTTTGTGTTATACTTTCACTTGCTTTGTGTTTATCTTTGCTCTGTTCTTTTTAATCCAAATATTGGCAAAAGTTCTTTTTCTAAAATCCTGATACTGATAATGGTAAAAACAAGATGTTTAAATTTAGGGAAGAAAATAATCAATATAAAATTGGCAAATCATCACAAACATTTGGATACATCTCAATCTACTGCTGATTTTTTCCTGAAACTTGATTAGTGGTTAATGGCTCAGGTGACAGAGAAACGCCTAATGACCCCAATTCTGTAGTGCAAAGAAACCATACACGTTTGTGCTGAATTGAAAAGACAAATTACAGACCAAATTGTGCTCACTTTACACAAGTAATTCTACTGATCTCAATAGGAAAATACCTGTGAAAGTGGGACAAATAGATTTGGCTTTTGAAAGTTTGCATCAACAGCCTTCTAATTGTGTACTTTAAGTTCTTTAAAAGTGCCTCCTGTATACTGAAGTGCTAATACATGCAGAATGTAAAATGTTTAATTTCTTCTAAATAAAGTAATTGCAGGCAGTACTTTAAAAAGATGCACAACTTTACCTTTGGTTTGTGTAACAAACTCATCTAATCAACAGGACTCCATAACTAGGAAACAGACAAATAAGGGGAGGGTTGGTGCTCTTGAAATCTACAAAAGATGCCTGTATACTAACTGCACAGCTAGGATATATGAATATGTTTATAAACAGTTCCCTGTTCACTTGTGCTGTCAAAAAAGAAAAAGGCATTTTCTCTTTTTCTATGTAAAATAAGAGGTAGAAGTTTCACAGGAGCACTTGGGGCCTAAAGAAAACAATGAAGCTGGAAGCTGCAGAACATTAATGTGAATGCATTCCAACAAAACCCCCAAACTTTTTATTAAAGGCTAGATTATTATCAACTTTACTAATCCTTTCACACCCTAACTGTGAAAGTTTGGGTCAGTAATAATACTTAAGGATATAACAGTGGGAGTCAAGCTTTTTAAAAAGGAAAAAAAAAACCTGAATGCAATTAACTAAAAACTCTTGAATACCAAAAAGTCAAAATGTTTCAGAATCGGAATCATTTTCATTGTACCCTTCCTCTGTTCCTACATTGTTAATCAAAGGTTTACTGTAAGAGTTAATGCTACCCATATTGGAGCCATCGCAGAGATGTGTCCTGCTCAAATTGTCTTTTTTATAACAAACGAAGTTGAAAGCCGTCATTGAACTGGAAGGAGAAAAAGGCATCATGGTAGCCAAAATGAGTGCCAGGCAGTCAGCCACGTCTTTGTTAGGAGCACAAGCCAGGGCTGGCGTATGACCTGGGCACAAATGCAGACAAGGTAATGGTTAGTACTAGGGATACTGAGAAGGGAACTGAGCATTCCTCAATACATCTCTAGATGATTTCATAACCAGGAGATGTATGTTTAGTTGCAATCATGCCAAGCAAGAAAGTGTGTTACTTAATTTAAATTAGACATGCTGGGAAAACATATAATTTGTGGAGCATTTAAAATCAATCAATGTGATCATCACAACAAGCACTATTATTTAAATGAAGCAGCATACAGTCTTTACACAAAATGAGTAAAAGCACTTGCTGAACACAGTTCTACAGCACAGACAGTATGATGATTACAAAACAACATAGTAGAGCATAAGGCACTATGAACTGGAGCTGACTGGCTTCAGTTCATATGAACAGATCTCATTCTGAGAACAATGACTTTCATTTGAAAAAAAATGATGCTAAATAAAAAAAACACCACAAGTTCTGAATGAACGAATTTTAAAAGATTTCAGATTACTCAACTGAACATTCAGTGTTGAGTATTTAGAAGGCAAATTATTTAGAAATTAAGTGATCAAAAAAAGGACTAGACGGGACACATGGTACATATTCCATGAACATTAATTAATTATCTAGAATTTACCTCACCACTAACAGGTAATGCTTCCTTTACTTAGGAAGTAGAAAATACATTTTGAAATACACAGGAAATGTGATGAGGAGAGTACTTAAGTGAAGAACTGGCAAGCTACTTCATAGCTTGTCTTCACTGCAGTTATCTCAAGGTTCTTAGTTAGGCATTCACAGCTCCCATTTGGACAAAGAAAACTTTTAAGTGCTCAGTGTTGCTTATACTTGTGCTGGTAGCCTGCCCACCTTTATAGTGTGAAAGGAAGCTAAGCCACTCAAAGCTGATCATCCTCCAGTACCTCCAACAATTCTTCCTCTGTGGCCAGAAGGACAAGCTATTGTTCTTACAATCTAAGAATTACAGAGTAGCTCAGCTACCACAGCAATAAGAACCACAGTATGTGACCCCAGAAGTCCTAGTACTCCACAGCAGGAATGATTTTAGGGTGCAAACAGAAGCGCAGACCCCCACTTTAACTCAGGGCACTTCAGAGAAAGCGCCATGAGCTAGACCAATCCTCCCAAACCAGCAAGACGTTAGCTGTTGAGTTGGGAGGGTGGGAGAATTGAGCTCCAATTTGGAGCCAATCCTGGAAGAAAGGCTGAGTCTCTGAAGCCTCTTTCCCTAGCTGTGCCTCCTGCCCCTGGCCCCTGGTGCTGCCTCAGGATGGGAGGTAGAGAAGGAAGGAGAGGGAGGTTAATTCTGGGGTTTCTCCAGCCTGCACTGGAGTGGGGGGGGGGGAATGGGGGTGTATTGGAGCCTCCCCAAGGTGGGGACTCCAATCTCCCACCCTCCAATGCCAGCTGGACAACCCCCAGAACAAGCTCCCCCCATCAGTCCAGCCCTGCTCCTGGCATGTGTAGACACAAGTTAACGAAGGTGTTCCATGTTAGGCACAGACACAAATTACATTTGTCATGCTACTGGCCCCTTGAAAGAGCTCTAAAGCCATGACCTAACAAAACAAGTTAACCCTTACTGTATGAGGGTTCAAATGAAGACACTCCAGAGCAGAGCACCCTCATTAATGTCTATCTGCTCTGGCACTGGACTGCTGCAGCACAGCCTGGCCCCTGGTGCCATCTCAGAATGGTAGGGGGAAAAGGCAGGAAAGGGAGGTCTGTTCTGGGGTTTCCCCAGCCCTGCTGGAAGGAGGGATAGGTGGCTTGGAGCTTTCCCCTGAGGTGGGAAGGGCTCCAAATCCACCCACTCCCCCACTCCAGTGTAGTTGGGGAAACCCCAGAACAGACCTCCCTCCCCTGCTTTCTCCCACTCCCATCCTGAGTCAGCAAAGGAGCTGGCAGGTGGTAGAGTGGAGCTATGGGAAAAGGCTGAAGAGATGCAGCCTCTCTCTCTGGATCAGCTCCAAATTGAAGCTCAATCTCCCACCATCCTGATACAACAGCTAATATCTGTTGGGTTGGGAAGATGGATCCAATTCATGGTGCTTTCTGTGAAGTACCATGAATTAGACGCAGGAGCTGCACTTCTGTCTATGCCCTTTGGAGTGCCTTCATCTGAATCCTCATATAATAAAATAAAGTCAGGAAGAGAAATTGAGGAAAAGATTGCAGGTTGCAATCGGATGAGGAGAATTAGGAAAAAATCATTCTCTTTTTCAAAGCAGCACAAGCATTACTCTGAACAATCACTACTAGATAAACTGCAACACTACTGGATACATTGTTTGGGTATAGAGTTTAAATGTTCTTTTTGCTCTTTACATTCATGCAGGAGTAACACCTTAGCTGTGTCATTAAGCTTGATCTGGTTCATTTAATTGTTTGTATGCCAGAGATCTGGTAAATGGTTTTGAGTAGAGCTGGATGAATAATTTTTTTTTTCTCATTTAGTAAGCAAACCAAACAGTGAGATAAAAAACACTGAACTGCAACAGATACTGTTAATTTTTTTAGGTGAATCAGCAAATTTAATGTTGCCTTGAAACATTTTTAAACAAGATGTCCTATTTAATTTTGGGATTATTTAACTCTGTTTTATTCCTTTATTTAAGAAATAAGTCAATTTTCTAATGAAGAATTCAATTGTTATTTTGAAACAAAACCTTTTAGAAACATTCACTTCAATATTTTTACCAGCTGAGACAATTCTATGGATTCAGTTCAAATTTGCAAGTATTCTAGGTTTTTCCTAAAACTGCATTTTTTCCTGGTTCTAGTGCTAAGACCCTTGTGCCTTGGCCACCTAATGCAGTATATAATGCTATCCCAAATACACAGTACAGCTTAAAAGTTTAACCTTCCTTAAACTTGATAATATGTTTGAGGAAGATGACTTAGGGGAATTCATTTTTGAAAAACTACTTGAAGAATAAGTTCGTAGTATTCACCCATCTCTGGTTAACATTTTTAATACCGTAAGCAAAATGCCAATTATTTATTTCTAAGCAGCTAACAAAAGCTATTAATTTCTTGGTTTTCATTTACAGTAATACTTCAAGTGTAGTTTTTTCAGCAAAATGGAAACCAGGCAAACATAGAAAGATCAGATATAATGTCTTCCAATTGAAGTGGATCTGTTTCCTCATAAAGGACATTTAGATTTATATACAATTAGAGTATTTGTATTTAATAACAGAGCTAGCCCAGAACTGAAGCAACAGAACTCTATATGACAGTTAGATGCAGTATAAATCTAATGTTCAGACTTATTAGATTGGTGGAAGTGTTGAAAGTTATAGAAATTATTAGATCAGTATGCCTGTCAGCATTGCTCTTCACTACTTCTAACAGTGCATGGATGGATGGGCAGTCTGTTGCATCAAGAAAATTAGTACATCTTGTATTTCCAGCTAAAATAAAGGGCCTCAAAAATAGTTTCTTGCTAACAGCATAACAACAAAGTTCGGATGACAAAAGATAAATAATTTAAGCAGCAAAATTAAATAGTTTAAAACCTTCTGTTCCTCCTAGAATGTTTCTAAGGATTGCAATGCAATGGATACACAGGTCTTTCGTGTACACATAAAAATGGTTACCTAATGACAATAGTCTAATTGTTTAATTCTGTGGAATATACCAGAATTTTTTATTCTAATGCCTGTAATAGCAGGTACCTTTCAGTAATATAGTTTTATCATTATAATTAATGCCACATTTTGGAGAAAAAGTTCAATCAAAAGTATTCCAAAACGTGTTCCTTGCTATAGAAGGCTATTTTAGATCTGTTACAGCCATTCTTCAAACATGTACATTTACTTGGGGCCAAAACTTGTCTATTTATTTAAGGTAATGATAATTTATTAGCATATCACATTTGGCCAAAGAATTAGCAATGCCATCTTTGATCTCAGAATGCACTGGGATATAACCAAACAAATGTTGATGTTTTTTATCCCAGTTACTAAACATATTCTGATGATATTTATAGTCCTTGATTCTGATACAAGCAGCAAGAATCTTCTGGTCCTTTTTCCATGTTTAGGAAATTCAAACTGCTGTTGCACCCAAGCATCACAGAAAGACTAGGCAATGACAGCACATGTAAAGTGAACATTGTGATGTCTCCAGTGTGTTTGTTCTATATAAAATATACCTTGTTTTCATACTTACACAACTCAGTATCTTATTCACAAAGAAGTACAAGTATCAGTGTTGTCTATTCAGTTTAGTGGTCTTTTTTCTTTGATGGGTTGTAAAATCATCTTTTTTGGTGCTGCATAAGACTGTCAAAGTGTATTGCATAAATCTTTCGCCTTTTACTTACCATTTTCATCCACTGCTAGTACACATGCCCCTTTGGCTAGCAACTCCTCAACCACCAGCTTTAAGCCATTCCGTGCAGCAATATGGAGAGGTCTACAAAACATTAACACCTCAACTCAAGTATGGTTTGAAATAAATTGAAATGCCTGTCTGGGAAACATTTATAGTATGATCCACTGTTACAAAATAATTTTTCTGCTTTCATGGATCAATAAAGTTGCACCTAGATATATTCTATACAGTACCCCACAATTAAAAGTAATTGTGTTCTACATCTGTAAAACATCTTGTTTTAACACTCAGACAGACCTGTATAAGAAATAGATTATAATACCTATATAAGAATTTGTTGAATGTTTTCTGATATAGACAATTCTTTGAAAATCTCTTGCACTTCCATTATTGGGAGCAGGCCTTTGACATTAGTAGGGGAATTAACCTCAAAGTAATGTTTTTCTTTGTCTATCTTCAAGACTGGCAAATATATACTCTTAAAAAAAGCTGATTTTTTTCCTTTTTGGCATCCAATCAAAATCACTGAACATTCTGCTCCTGGACCCTGTTACTGTCAGTGCAGCTGCAGGAAGGAAGGACCTAACCCTGCACAGCTCCAGTGACTCATGATCTTTGCTGTGGGCACCAACTTCACAGTTAAAGGAAAGACAGCACCAAGTTGGACTGACCTTCCTACAAACACCAGGCCTAGTACCTGGATCTAGTGGTATAAACCAACTTTCCCCTTATGGGTTACATAATGTAATTAAATCAGTTCTGTAGTTCAAGTGGCTAAAATCAGCATAGCAATTACTTCAAGGTTCAGGCTTCAAATTCTACTGATAATGTATGATTAGGGTGGGTTGTGTTTTAATTGCACAACATTTCCCTCTTTTGTTTAAAGAGAGAGGTTGCATATGAAAACATCATACAGGATGGACTCTTAAGGATTTAGAGATAAAATTGCACAGGCAATCATAAATTTTTCTAATGCTCAAGTACCTGCACTTAAAAGCTAAATAGTAGTTAATGTATTTTTCTTATAAAACACATGCTAAGCAGAAAGGTCATCCCAACTTATAAACTATCTGTCCTAAAGAACTGTCATTTCCAAACCAAGAGCTTGCGGTCGAAGAAACTGTTCTTGCTAAGAATAAGTGGACTTGCAGCAATCCAGTCTGTGACTGCAAATCCTGCTCCATTAGATCTCAGAACTAGCTAATGTAGACTAAAGTGTGGATGATTCTGGTGAAGGAGAGGTATGGCTAGGTCATTCTGAAGATGCAGGCCCAGGCCCACAAGTTGGGTTCCTGCACTGCAGCCAAACCAAGTTCATCTTGTCCCCAGCACTAGGAGTAGAAAGTAAGGCTAGGCTCAGCTCCAGCTCTAAGACCTCTAACCTAGTGGCACAATTTCAAATGGCTTACAGTCAGCTAAAAGTTGGATAGAAGCTGCCCCAGATCCCTCTTCCTCTCCTTCACTGAGTTTTGTTCTGCATAGGAGACCATCTAGTGGAAAACGTGGCAGAACTCTTACAGAGTCCAATTGTAAAATCATCTCTTCACTCCATAGAGTCTCTGGGGATGAAGCCTCTATAAGGCACACCTATCTTGTTAGTGGAAGTAAATCAAGATGTAAATCTAAAAGATAAGTCTGTATCTTGCCCTCAGATACATAAATATATCATTGCCAACATCAACCATGAAAAATCATGCACTGGGGGCCTAAAACTCATAAGACTGACTTAAAATTGCAAGATTTTATAGACTGCGGATCAAAACAGGTCTGATGAAAATCCCACTAGCAGTAAAATAACTGAGTGTCGCAGGCCTTAATTATTTCCCAAAAATCATAGCAGGAAATGTAAGCTGCTTTTAATTTTAAAGTGACTACTTCCCTCTCTTCCCTTTTATTTCTCCCTTTTTTCTTTAATGTCTACAAAACAAGCTTTTCTAAGACGATACTATAGAACATTATTTTAAGGACTAAAAAACTTATATTTGCTTTTGAAAAATAAAGCAACTAATCTTCCTAGAAATGTATTAAGCTCCTGCTTTGTAAATTACTGTGGTTGTTTGTATGCCTAAAATCAACGGTTCTTATATTCTCCCCAAGTAAACATTTATAAATTTACTTAATTTAAGATACTATGCAAAATCTAAACAACCTGATTTTAATATTCCAAATATGAATGAAATGGTAAAAGAGCAATATACAAGAGCACTAGAGAACAAAAAGTAGAACAAAATAAGCCTTTACTTACGTCTGCAATGCATTATTTTTTGCATTAATAAGGCTCTGTTCTTGTATCTTGTCAAGTATTAACAAGGCACATTTTTCATGACCCTGATATTAAAAAAAAAATAAAAACTGAAATTAATCTGCTGAGGACTTAAAAAATGGGGGGGAAAAGCCATTAAAATAAGTCAAACAAAAAAGAACCTGCATTTAAAATGCAGATGTATTTGTCAGTTTCAAACCTAGAAATGCCTTCCACATTTTAAGTAGGAAAAGAAATCTTAAAGACACCTCTTAGTCATATACTAGTTGCAAAAGCTTCCGCTATATTACAAGGGCACTGTGGACAATTATGTTGTCCAAAAATGTCATTAATTTGTACAGACTAGTGCCTAATTCTGCATCATGATCATCTGCATGCCTGTAGGAGATTGCTTGGACACAACAGGCTACAGAACTAGGGCACTAGATGACAGATGTCCAGCACAAGATGTCCATTCCTTGGGAGGGGTCTATCAACAAGTATATAGTATTATATATAGTATTACACTTGTATGTCATCTGTTTTACAAACATATAAGTAGAGTCCATGAACCTTTAGAAGTTGAGCTGCAGCTGGATTTGACAAACAAGTCCCTGAACAAATCTGATCTTTGTTCAGTTTCCACCTAGTAATACTAACAATAAAAAACCTGAAGGAAGAGTCATATGGTCATTTTTTTTCCTTACTAAGCCAGGCTATGGCAGCAGAGATGGAGGGAACAACAAAGCAGTAGAAAGAAAACAGGAGAAGAGAGGAGCCCACTGTAGTTATTAAAGCCCACTGTAGTTATTAAAACACTGAACACAGATTCTGGAAAAGAAAACACGACCAAACTCAGTTTTTGCCTCCACTTCCAGAGCTGAGAGCTGTTTAAGTTGCAATATTCTTTCTACAGAAGTTCTCTTCCATAGAAATCCAAGAAACAATGCAAGTAGTTGAATCTGTGTTGAATAGCTGAATCTGTGTTGTACTACAATAATGGGAGATAATTCAGTAAGGTCTCAATGGATTTCCATTATTTTCCTTGTTGTTTTACCAATGTCTCAGATGTAGTAGGATGCAGCAGCCTGTCTCTCACCTCTCAGAGTTTACAAGAAATATTTAAGAACAGCTGGCTACCACACTCCTCCCTGAGCTTGTACATATTATATCACTGTAGTGCTTGGAACCTCATCAGCCTGGGAAATGAGCATCTCCAACACACTACCAGGATCTTGTTCTGAATACTTCTATAGGTTACATATGTATAGGCTGCATATGAGCACTTGTAGTCTACAAAGTTCCTTCACATACTTTACTGCTAGCCAAGTGCAAGGGTGTATTCAAGTCCTTATCCTTTGTAGTCAAATCCACCTTGGCAATGTTCACCAAAAAATCTGAAATACAGAAACAGAAGTCATGTAGTGGAATAATTCTGACCTCCATATGCACAGACACGAACAATTCAGTAAGCAGTCCTATGGCTCCTTATGTTACAAAATCCATAGCAACATGGAAGCAAAAGAGTAAATGAAAAAGTATACTTTGTGCAATTAAGTCAGCAACCAAAACTGGAGCTAGCAACTTGTTAAAAATGGAAAGCTGCTAACCAGACACTTAATTTTACCCCAAATTGTCAGTAAACAATTGTTATTTTAATTTGATTAGTGAAATACACATCAGGAAGAGTAGTTTTTGCCTGATCACCCCACCATGGGATCCTGCTTTGATTAAGTGGGTCTTGCTCACTTACTGCCCACCTAGCAATAATAGAGCTGGAAGTAGTAACTCAAGGTGGAGGCTGAGCTCTCAAGTCTGAAGGAAAGATTTTTTTTCTCCTTATGTATTTGTTTTACCCAATGCAAACCCCAGGAAGCGAAGTTGCTGGACTTTACATAGTATGTGGACTGGCTTTAAAATATTTGAAGAAAAGCAGTTGTTTATACATTCAAAAAAATGTTTTTCCTCTTCAAGCTATGGTTCTTTTAACAATTTAACTGCAAAAAGGTTACTCATCCCCTTGCTATAATGAAGATGTTACTGTTGCGTATAATCAAGAAAATGAGACACATGAATAACTAATACCAAGAGCATTTTTTCATACAGCAGAAAATAGGGCAGAGAGAGTCTATTAATGAAACTTAAACTGCTCTGAAGTGGGAGAAAAAAAATGAAATAAAACATTCTGGATGCAGCAAACAGGATTTTTTTTAAATGTAAAACCAACTTCTTTTTACTGGTTTCAGAGAACAGATGTATGCACATGCCCTTAATATTTTGCATTTATGTATGCAATCTTAAGATTTACAAAAACAAATGGGTACTTACCTACAGCACCCGCATGACCATTTTCAGCTGCCATCATAAGTGGTGTTTTCCCTGAATTATCTGCAGCATTTACTTGTGCATTATGACTTAAGAGAAGCTGCAGGCACTCCACATGATCAGCAAAGGCTGCTGCATGAAGTGGAGTTCTAAAATGAGAGAGCCCAATTATAGCTTTAGAACATGAAGGAATCTCTAAAATACTTATAGCATTGTTTATTTAAACTTTCTGGAGTAAAAGAGTATAAGATGCTTCAAATTTTGTTTTCTTAAGTTATGAAATCTAAACTGTCACCAAGGCAAACTATGTAAGAGCAGTATCCCAAGCAAAACCCTAGTATTGCTTCCCCAATTCTGATTCAGTTAATGGAAGAGATGGATAGAGTTCTTGACACTCTCATACAAACAGGATGTTTAACCTAACAGAACACACTGTATCATTTTAAAAAAATAGGGAGGCAAGAGGGAGGGAGAGCAGGCTCAAATTCTGCGTAGTACTCTCTCAAACATGTTATGTAGGTTTCAGTTAGTTTCTGCTGCCCAGGTACCAGCCAGGCCTGGGACTGCTTAGCTTCTGAGATCAGACAGGATCGAGGACATTCAGTCCGGTCTGACCATAGGCTCAGCTAGTTTCAGAATAACCTTTTGGCATATGAAGAATATGAATCCGTTATTAGAAGTGCTGGTGTATTCCACATTAATGTCTTACATGCTACAGTAACCATAGGTAACTGAATTAATCTTAAATGCAGCAATGTTTTTATAAGATCTGTAGCTTATTTTGTGTGTGACATGCAACTCTAAGCATGAATTTTTCTGTTTCTATATAAAACCATGTGACATGCCATTTGGAAAGAGAAAGTTATGGGTGCTTCAAGAGATCTTTGTGGTGATTTTCTGGTTGGGGTTATTTTAGCTTTGTTGTCTTCTGTAAGAGGAAAGTCTTTGATTTTAATCTCTATGACAGACAAATTAAAGGTTTGGGTGGCACATTACCCAATTTACACTGGTGCATTTTGTTTAATAAACATTCTTTCAAATATTGTTCCTGTGAATAATATATTAAATGCTTTTTTATCTATATAAGATACGGTCCTGCTTCAGGAACTCTGGATGCATTTAAAAGTTTCGGAGAAGAAAAAGGTCTAACTCAACCATTATACAGAGTTCAAGGGAACAGCTCTCAGCCCTAGGCATTTTAAACAAACAAAACAATACTTATTTTGGTAGCAAAATAAAATATTAAATAAGGTTTTCTTTTGAAATGAACAACTTTCTTTGTTGTGGCTAATTGGGGTTGTGCAGGGGATGGTATAATACATTGTAGCCCATTTTATTAGATGTAGATTAAGTTTCACAAATCAAAAATTAATAATGGTCTTAGATTGGTTCATCAACATAGAATGCATTTGGTTCAGGAGACTCTTACCTTCCTTTGTCATCTTTACAATTGACAATGCTGGCATCTATGGCCCCAATAAGCAGTGATGCACAGGTTTCGTGATCATTAATTCTATGAAGAAAGGAACTTTTTTTAAAGAAAACAGGGAACTACTCAAATACCTTCCTATCTCCTCATACATATTCACTCCTCCCCCTGCTTTACATAGTACATTCACAGTTCTTTGTTTAATTATAATTTGTTCCAACAAACCTTTTCCTTAACACTTGCCACTCTGAACTAGATTCTCACAAATCTAACTATTCCCAGGGACAGAGTAATGGTAGCATAGATTTCCCTTGATACTGCAATACTGAGTCATTTTGTCCTGAGGTTCCAATGTACCTTTGAGTTCATAAGATTATAACCCCTTAGTTTTCAGTGGGGTCTTTCATGCTTAAAAACTTTAATAATAATTGGTATGTACCCATATATATCGTGTTATTGTTAATATAGAAACTAATTTCTCACATTATCACTTTTTATCTAATCATTTAGTCATGCCACTGTCTCCACAGAGATGCATGTTTAGTTCTGTCATTTTTCAGAGATGTCCTGAGTTCAAACATATGTAGCATTTTTACAGTGACCGCTAGCATATCACACATATAGTAGCTCTACAAAAAAGGGCAAAAATTAAAAAGGTCAAAGAGCTTTCACCTGACAATGTGTAAAAGTGTGGTGAAAGAAAAAACCTCCAAGGACGGAGATTCCACAACCTCTGGGTAACCCATTCCAGTGCTTTACTGTCCTCCCAGTGAGAAAGTTTTTCCTAATATCTAACCTAAACTTCCCTTGCTGCAACTTGAAACCATTGCTCCCTGTTCTGTTATCTGCAGGGATCTGGGTTTTCCATTTCCCATGGGAAAATGGAGAAAAAAAACGGATTTTCCCCTTGACCAGAGGAAAATGCAAGTTTTCTCATTTTAACGGAGACACTGAAGATTTTGCAGTTTTGCATAGAGCTCTCTGCAGGCTGACAGATTTCCAGCCTGTAGGGAGCTTGGAGGGAATGGGAGGAGGGTGGACAGGCATGGGGCACCATGTACATGTATGTACAAGGGTGCCAGGCAGCCTAGAGAGCAGCTCCTGTAGGTAAGTGGGAGGGGGAGGATTGAGGCCCCCATAGGAAGGGAGGGAGTTCGGCAGGGCTGGGGCTGCAAGCTTGGGCTTTGGGCCCTGCTGCCCTTCCTCGGGGCCTCTGCAGTCCAGCAGAGGAACATCAGGGAACAGTGGGGCCACTCAGGGATCTCCTTGCTGCTGTGAGCTCTGTGCTACCCTGGTTAGGCATCCCTGCCTGTGCAGCAGCAGTGAGGGGCACAACCCTGCACCACTGCCCCTGCTGCTACTGCACTAACAGGGGATGCATCGTCATGGCAGCATGGTGCTCGTAGCAGCAAGGACATCATCACGCAGCCCCACCGTTCCCTGCAGCGCTGGGTTGCACCCACTGGGCTGTGGAGGCCTTGGGGGACAGGAGCAGGGCAGGAGCTCAAGCCCGCAGTGGGCAGCCCACTCCTGCCCCTGCCCTGCGCACAGATGTCGGGGGCCATGGATGCCCCCTAACCACCTGGAAGTGTGTGCAACGGCAGAAAGCCACCACCCTCCCACCACAAACCCACAGCAGGCAGGGAGCGGGAAGGGAAGCTGGGCTCCATTCTGCTGCAGCAGCCGCCGCCTCCTGCCAGGGGCAGGGGGCTGTGGAGCTGGGTCCCTGGCCTTGTAGCCCTGGCAGCTGAGGGCCCCCTCAGGCAGGGCTGGGGGGGTGTGGGGGAGAGTGAGAGGCACATGCAGGGCCAAGGGGCTGTGGGGAGGGAGTGAGGGGCACCAGCAGGGCTGTAGGGGCTCTGGGGGGGCTTTTAATTTTAATCATGGGTTTGGGGGTTTTTATCAAAGAATTTGCAATTTTTTTTTTATAAGGGAAAACCAGGATCCCTGGTTACCTGCCACCACTGAGAACAATTGAGCTCCATCCTCTTTGGAACCACCCTTCAGATAGCTGAAGGTTACTGTTAAATACATTAGTAAAACTCCTTTAGATTCTGCAGATACTAAGATGTGTCACTTCCATGGCACTGTTACTCCTAACATAGTAAAGTCCTTCTGTAGGTGCAACACAGGGTCTGTCTTTTACATGGACTCAGGGCAGGGATGGGAATGGTAAAAACAGGGATCAACTGTATTGTGTAGCTTATGGTTCTGGAGGAGATAATCTAAACTAAAAACATAGGTGATGTGTAGGGGGAGCAAGGGGGGGCACATCCGCCCCCTGAGATTGGCTGCCGCCAGCTTCTGTGGGTGATCGCCGCTTGCCACCCGGCCCCCACTCTCACCGCCAACACCGCTGCTGGCATCTACAGGCAGTCCCGATTTGCCACTCATCACCCACCATGCCCCCCGCTGCTGACACCACTGCCAACATCTGCGGGTGGTCCCCACTTGCCGCTCACCAATGCCAGCGTCTACAGGTGCTCCCCCAGTCTTGGGAGGCACCAGTCATTCAAGACTAAAAAGAATGTTAGAACCATACCACCAGGCAATAGAGGAAGCCCACACACTTATGAAAAGTTAAAGGACAGTGCCAGAGCTTTGCTTTTTCTGCCTCCATTGCTAGCCAACCTACAAAACTGTTTTTTGCCAGGACCTGGCAAAAATAAAATTTCAAGAGCGACATTCTCTCATGGAAAAAAATTGCCAACACGAAAACCCAGTGGAAGAAGTATCAGCCTAATGAGTTTGCTGGGAGGGGCCAAAGAATCAGGGTCTTCCTGGGTTACTTTTGTAGGACTGCAGGAATGCAGGTAAAATACACTTGTTTTAAAATCCTTTTATATCTAATACTTTGTTCCTACAACTAAATAAATGAGGATGTTAGGAACTCTGATCACTGGCTTCCAGAGGGCAGAACTTCAGGAATAATAACTTACAAGGACCTGTAGGGTACTAACAACCAGCTGACTCATTAGGCTTTGCAGTTGAGGTACTTTGCAGTTGAGGGTAAGAAAATTGTGAAGTTCCACTGAGTTAGGTAAAGGCACGGGGCCCAATACTTGGGAGGAGAGCATGTACCCCATGAGAACAGGAAGGGAATAGTCAGGTAGTGAGGCTTATAATTGTGTTAGTACAACTACAAGGCATTAAATGAAAAGTGAATCAAATTCACGTATGCTGTAGTAATTAATGAGACTCTTGAAAGTTCCAATTTGTCAATATAGGGAAATTAATATATCAGATCTAAAAGTATTTGCTGTTATTATAGTCTATAAGCCCAAAGAGATTCTTTTTACACTACTAATTTCTCTGCCTATATTAGAATGTAAAATAGCCAGATTTGATCCTGAAATTTCTACTTACACAGCACAGTGCAATGGAGAGAAGTTATTACCATAAAATTTCCGGAAAGATTTCTGTTCTAATAGTACCTCTATGCAGTTTTCATGACCTATAAGAGATTAGGTATTCAGCATTAAAAAGGGGATAAAGTAGTTAAATTAATTCATATTAAGCTTACAGATGTACTGCATTCTAGCTTTTCAAACTCCAAGCTAGGATGAATATTGTATATAAGTCCTTATACAGTAAAACTAACAGAGCAGGATACTTTTAAGGGAAATGCTATAACTAGATCCTTATCCAACGTGGGCAACAGTACTGTTTCTAAAAGGCCTTTTCTGCGTTTTCTTATAATCTTATGTAGCTCTGCAAAAGAGTCTTACATATCCTCAAACATAGTCAGTCACCTAAAACTCTACACAAAAGCTTAATCTTCTGTTTATAATTTCAAACCATCTAACTAGTTCAAGCTGACCTATCTGTATGTACAACTGTAACTGAAAGAGTAGTTCATATATCAATATGATGCAAAGGAGAATTCTGCATTCACTGAAATCAACAGATGTTAGGCCATTGACTTCAGTGAAGCCTTGATTTCACACCAGTCCCAAAGGGCTGGGATACTGTATACGGCATGACTGAAACCATCACCTTGTAGCTGATTATAAGGCAAGGTCATCAATCTCCCTGCCTTCTGACTGAAAGGGTAAACGTAGAAATTTCTTGCAAATAGTATAGAGGGCAAAAGGGAAAAGAAAACACTACAGTCCACATCTTAAAACTCCACATTCTACTGGTTACCTTCTCTTGGGTTTCTAACACCAAATCTACATTTGAGCTTTGCAAAAGTGGAAGCTTACCATTATAACAGGCCCAGTGCAATGGTGTATAACCATGATTATCTTTCCAACTACAGTCCTCTTCCGAAAGTGCCATCTGCAGTAATTCACTCAGCCAAGTGGCATGACCACGGGCTGCTGCAAAGTGCAGAGGTGTCCTGCCTCTGGAGTCCTTACATAAAATAGATACTTCTTGTTCCAGGAGCATTTGAACACATTCCTCATGCCCAGTCATAATCTGAAAACAAACAAACCAACAATTTGACATGGTCCAAGTCACAGAGGAGACATGGGATATGTATATGGCTTGTGAATGCCCAGTGGCTTGAGCGGGCTGCAAGCAGGAGATGAGAATCTACTGTTCTTCTGGTGGCCACTCATGATAATGAAAACGTTAGATACTAGTTAGATACTAGTTTCTAAGGACAAACCTTACTTCCCTCCCAGCTTGAGGATAAGGACATCTGTTGAAGTCAGTTATCAGGGAGACCAATAAGTGCTTATGGCTAAAAATGGATGTTCTTAGAACAAAGGGGAGGGTCCAAAAGAAAGACCAATCCAACTGCAACTTAGTTGGGACAAGGCAAGGAAGAAATGACAAAGCTAGAGATGAATGGGCATATGAGGAGTAACCGTACTACAAAAACCAGCTGCTCCAGTAAACCATCTGCTAACATTATATCAGTCACTTTAGCTTTTACTAGCTTATCTTCTATGGTATTTTCATGTTCATGCACTGTTATCAGCAGAGAACAGATAGAAATAATCTTATGCCATGTTTTCTACTCTGTACAGCTGTTTCCAGGACTCTTATGGCAAACAGTTCATTACAAATGGGCATTTTATTATCTTTCCATTCTTTCTCACAGCAACTGCATCTTGACAGAGATGACTCTAAGAAGAGATCAGATTCACCCCAAATCTCACTGCACCCAAATTAAAATGTAAAACCCAGTTATTTGACCTAGTCTCCCCAGGCAAATGAAAACAAGTGCTAAGAGGGAAGGGGCAGGGGAGAGAAATACAGAGCTTTTTTAACAGATATACTTTCAGGTAACTTGTTTTTCAAAATAATTAATGTAATAAGGCCTACAGTGAATAGATGGATCAGATATAAATTAGATAGACAACATTTGTTAAACTGGAATGTTTATATTCATTAAGATGGAAAACAAAGTTTAAACAGCTACCCATGGAGCACAGCTCTGTTCAAAACAGAATTTGGCCTCTCCTGATTTTAACTTTGTGAACACTGTATTTTATTTGTTAAAGCTTGTTAATATTTTTGATTGTTTACAAAAGCATGTCTCCATTTAATAGCTCTATACACATAAGCAAAAGACACTAACTGTACAGTAAAAATGCATAATTAAGGAAATAAAATCAAATAGTTACCCCACGATGTAAAGCTGTGCATCCCAGGAGATCAGCCACATCTACAGATGCTTCTTTTTCAAGTAACAAGGAAACAGCATCAATATGCCCATATGCCACAGCAAGCATCAGTGGGGTTCTGGAAAACAAAAAGTAATCACAATTTTAGAATCACATGCCATTTGTCACTGTTAACTTACCAATTTTGGAAAGTCCTGCTCTTTTCTACAATGTTTTCCCAAAGATACCTCTCCCTTTTACCATCCTCATGTCCTTATCTCATCCATTTAACCCAAATGAATAGATTTTTGTATTTTTTATTCTTAAACCGTAACAACAGTAACCATGGTTTAAATCAGGATGGCCAACTGGCAGCACAATGGCCCAATGGCAGTCATAGCAGAAGGCAAAAAGTCAAGCAGCAGATCAGACAGGGAGCAGAAAACAGAACAGCAGATCAGGCAGAGGAAGGGGATCAGAATGACACTCAGGGCAGGTACAGAGCTGATTTTTGACATGCCTGCCAAAAAAGTTGGCCCCTACTGTTTTAGGCTAGTGAAATCAAAGAGAATACTGATTCAATGTGATACTTACATCTAAATTGATCTACAGAGAGGTGGTTTTCACATGACAGTAAAAAGTAAACATGAGAGGGGTGGGATACGTTTTAGAAGGTGAAAATGTAAACAGCTTAAAAATTGCACTGTGGACCCTAGGGCTGCATCAGACTCATCTGTGGTGCCACACACTGCACATGCAGGCGTTCCCTGCACTGCTACTTGCATGGACTGGGAGTTTTTAGATAGATGAATGCCATTTTATAAAAAGCATCAATTTCAGTCTTTGAAACCATCACTTTGAAAAAAAAAAAAAAAGAAATCCCTTTTTGAAAGGAAAAGGAAGTAATTGTTTTCGAATCTGGCTATGGGATGGTTGGTCCAAATGTGTAAATTGAATACAGTGGCTTTTCCCCATATAATTACAGGATTACACGTGGGCAGATCTAGAATGGTGAAAAGGGGGTGCAGATGGTGAGGTGCATCATCATGTATAAAACAACGCATATTTTTCTCCAGTTAAAAATTAAACTAAAAGCTTTACCAATATACTAACAGTCTAGGGCTGTATTCTTCAGTTTAAGATTGAAGCAAAAACAAATAAGACTTTATTGGAATTAGTTAAAAACAGTCTGCAGGACTGTGAAATAGAAGCTACATTATGAGAGCCACTCTGATTCCTTACCCTGCCCAATCTGTTGCTCTGCTGTCTGCTCCCTGCCCTGTCTGCCACTATACTGCCTCCTTCCACCCCGATCTACTGTGTGTCAAACATACAGGCTTCCCGTGCCACTTCTAGCACATGTACCACAGGTTGACCACCCTTGATCTATAGTATTTGCAAGTTCTATGGAAAAAAAAGGAGTGGTGAAGTGACACAGCCCTTTTATTTTATTCTTCATGAGCAATGTACCATAAGCAATTTGCTATGCCAGAGGTGCTCAACCTCCAGTCCACAGTCCAGATACTCCCCTTGGGTCAGGACATTTGGCAGTGTGGGAGCAGTGGCACCACCCCACCCCACCCCGCCAAATTTCCAGACCCAGGGAAAGCCCTGGGCACTGCACACTGGATTGTGTGCTTGATATCACCATGCAGGGTCAGGTGGGGGAGCTGCTGGGCTCCAGGGCACAATCCCAGTATGGGAGGCCAGGAGGAGGTGGCATCAGGCCTGCTGGGCCCAATCCTAGTGGGAGGGGGCAGGCCTGCAGAGCCTAATGCAGTACACGTGGAGGCGGCACCGAGGCCCAGGACCCAATCCTGGCACAAGGAGCAGGGAACAGATGTTGCCAGGACCCAGGGCCTGATCTGGGTACTCAGGACTCCATCTGGTCCACAGACCAGCTGTGGGCACTTATCTGGCTCACAGGGACAAAACGTTGAACACTACTGTGCTATGGCATTCATATCGCAGCACTGGAAGAATACTGTCCGAAAGAGAACTTACTGTCCTTTGGCATCTGTCACATCCGGGTTGTCTGCAACTTCTAGCAACAATCGTAAGCATGGTGTGTGACCGTTGATGACTAGAAAGAAACAAGGTATACTTAACAGTCTACAAATATGCAAAAACTAACAGCCACTTGAGCAACCAACACAAGAACTGAATTTCAGATGCTGTTTTATCAGAACATTTAAGGGCAGGAGGTTCCTTTAAAGTGGGAAAAAATATTCTCCAATTAAAGAAATAGAAATGAACATTCAGATGATTTATAATCAACTTATACCAATGAATTTGTACAGCAAAGATGGGATTACTTTTATTACATCCAAAAGTCATGTTGCTTTGTGGGCCTATGCCTGCAAATCCTTGTAGAAAACACCATAAAAGAAAACCTAGTAATGCCCTACAATGCAAATTTAACACACATTTAGCTACATTGCTTCATAGCTGGCATTCAGAGGTATAAGGATTGACTGCAGAGCCCTTCAGTCAGGTGACATTAGCAGAGCAGTATAGCACACTACGTGACTCTTCCTATTCTATGGCTAGAGGACATCTAATCTCAGCTACTGTCGGTCTTGCACCATTTGCCAGCATAACTTCCTGGAACTTTTTGATTGCAGACTAATCATTTTTTTAAAGTCCACTTGTTCCACTCAAGGCTCTTAAAATAGGGCCTTTGGCCAAGATCTTCAACAGCAACTAATGGCCATGGGTAGCATACCAGAAGTGCATCAAAATAGGCTAGATTTTCACAACAGCCTAAGCACTTGTTGTCCGAAAATCAGGAACATTTAAGTTGACTCAAACTGGGTGCCTTGATTCACTGTCATTACTGAAATGTAAGTTCAACCAGAAGCAAAACTTGATTTCCCCCACCTTGTTTTCCTAGTTTAACCCTGGATCTCAACCTTTTCTCAATCAAAGGAAGCATTTTGGCTTCTTAAAAATCTAATTCTTAATTGCTACAAATCTGGAGAAACTTGTTCTCAGTGGGCACATCTACACGTGAAAATAATCTGGAAGCAGTTTACTCTCAAGTAAGCTACTCAAGAGTAAACTCTTCCAGGCACATGTCTACATGTACAGGGACAAGGGAGCAGATTTGCTTGCTGTTCCTGGCAGTAGATTGCTCCTGTGCCCTATGGCCCTGCAATGGGCCCCTGCAGCAGCCAGGGGAAGCTCTAGAGCTCCCTCTGGGTGCTAGCCCATGGGGTAGGAGAGAGCTGTCTCCTGGCAAGGGCTGGAATATTGCTCCCTGCCCCCAGGACCTGCCTGCTGCTGGGGCAGGCTCTGCCATCAGAGCCCGGGTGGAGACAGTGTCCCCCTGCCCTGGCAGAACAGAACACCAAGCCCCCACTCCATGATTACAGGGCTGGGGCTGAGAGATCCGTATCTCCTGACCCGAGCCCTGCAGCCAGGGGGCTGGGGCTGAGATCCTTATCTCTCAGTGTCAACTCCCGGGCTGCGGGGACAGTGCTGGTGGATGCTTCTCTCACAGCCCGAGCCCTGCAGTCATGGGACCCTAGCCAGGAGATGGTTCTCTCCCATGACTATGGAGCTGGCACGGGGAGGTTCTTCTCTCCCAGCCCAAGCCCCGTAGTCACGGGACCAGAGCTGGGAGATCCTTCCTCCCAGTGCCAGGTCCGCAACCATGGAGCTGGCGCTGGGAGAGAAGGATGTCCTAGCCCGGGCCCCACATCCACAGGACTCAGACTGGGATAAAAGAATCTCCCCATGATTGAGAACACAGGAACAAATTGTTCCTGCCCAGGCTCCAGTGGCAGAGCTCTCCACGGCAGCAGGCAACTCCCACGGGCACGGAGCAATCTCCCGCTCCCTGCTTCCCAGCTGCCAATGTCCCCCTGTCCCAGCAGCAGGGAGCTCCCAGGCCCCGCTCCACGATCCGTCAGGCGTCTACACGTGCACTACTGTGCAGTAAGTAATCTTGAGTAAATTTGCTACTTGCATTTGCAGGTAGCCAATTTACTCATGATTAGAGCCAATTACTGTGTGGTAAGAGTCTGCACATGTAGATGCTGACGGTTACTGTGCAGTAATTAGCTCTACTGTTCAGTTAAGCATCTCATGTAGATACACCCAGTGTAATGTATTTTTTTTTACAGGGGTAGAAACTGAAAAAAACATAGGCTTGTTTTAGCTGCAGGAGGCCCTGGTTTACTTAGCATATCAAATGGATGGAATAGACTTCTTTTTTTGTTAATGCATTAATTTTTCCATCATCTGGATATAACATGGCTGTGTTCTCCTGATAATGGAAGGATTGCCTCTCTCCACTGCCCAGCTTCTGTGGGTTGCTACAATAAGCTTTGTGTACAGTCTAAGTCATATTATGCTGGCCAAGAAACTTGTACACCATATCTCAACTTTTGAATTACCCTTCCCAAACAGGCAATGACCTTTAGTTACTAGCTATAAATTTTTTTAGATATTTACTACTTAGGACCAGCACATGTGGAACATGTAAAGAACTACAGTGCTGATGAGTCCCTGCTTCACAGTAAAATCTTCTCCCTGGGAAGAGCAAGAGAAATCAAAAGTTTTCATACCAATGTGCAAAAAAGAATTGAGAGAGATGAACAATGAAACAGGCAATGCAAGAAACTCTCAGGAGCTGGCTTAGCAGTCACTCTGTAATACAGGCCTTAAAGGGAGCACAAGTTAGGCCAGTAGAAGTAGCATGGCTAGGCAGACCATTTGCATTAGACTACCAATACAAAAGAAGATGCATCTAATCTAGACTAGAGGAAGTGTCACGGTAATATGGAATCAAAATATATGGTATGGGAGGAGTATATAAGGGGATTCTATATGAGGTTATTTTATAGGACATCCTCAGAAAACAACAGAAATTGTATTAGTTATTATTTTTTGTAGATAAATAACAAATCTTTATAGTGAATGGAGCTATATAAAATTGCATAAAACTCAACAACTTGTCCAAGTTTGTAAAACGTCTTTTTTCCTTTAATGGTTGCTCCCTGCAACTGTAATACAGGAACTGTGTTTCAGGATGCCATTGGTCTGACCAATCACCTGCTCTTTGGGATCAGGAAGGATTTTTTTTCCCATTGGGGTTAAACTGGCAGGTCTGATGGCTTCTCTTTTTTTGCCTTCTTCACAGCATCATGGAGGCACAAATCAGATAATTAGAGAGGACTTAAAAATTTATCTTAGGAGTGTGTAGAAATGTTTAGTTTACTGCAACTTGTGACCTACATCCAGTGCAAATACAAACCATAGGGCCAGCTCCCAAAAGTAATAGAGCTTTGCTATTTTAGTAGACTTTGGGCCTCTACTTGACAGACTGAAGTTCTCCTCTAGGGGAGGAATGATTCTGAAGAACAAGCTGAATCCTCAGGGTACCATGAAGACAGAATACTCTGAATAATGGGTGGGAGCCCTGTAAGCCTACCCTGGACCCAAAGGTAAGGGAGAGTCAAGATGGTGATGTACAATGTCCTTCCCCACTGTTAAGTTAATAAACTTGATGCCTGTTGCTTAAATTCGTCTCTGAATCTGTCTTCATTCACCTGCATGTCCTGATCAACTGATAAAGACCTAAGGCCTACAGGAATGTAAAACATTAGCGTCAAACCACTTTGTTCCTTGATCTGGAACAGCAGTAGTAACAGTATATCCTTTTCTCAGCTCTCTAACCATTGAAGTACAAGTGTATTACAAACTAATGCTTCATATCAGCATATTTGCCACGTATCTAGTTTCAAGCACACCATTAGTCCCACAGACTTCAATTAGACTACTCAAATACTTAAATATATAGGCAAGGGCTAACCTAATTGACTTGGTCTAAAAGTTTGAGCAAGTATTATATATTCCATCCAGCAGGGGGCAATATATGCAAAATACCAGTAATACATTACAGGCTGCCCAAAGTAGTTATACAACACATCCTCACTTATCCAAACCTCTTTGAAAACCAGCAGTTGAAAAGCTATTTCTATAGCTGAATTCAGTTGGACAGGCGAAACAGTTACAAGATTCGGTACTCTATTAAATAAAGCTGTAAAAAAAAGGCAGTTTGTTACATCATACCAACATTTACAAGTTAGTAAAAAAACTGCAAAACCTAATCTGTAACAGTGCAGTCTGTCCCCTTAAGGAGGAATAGTCAACCCTGTTATGAAAATCCAGCCTAGGACATTTAGGTAATGAAGGAGTATCCCACTGGGAGCTTTAAAGCCTTCCAGAGAATAAAGCAAGATAGAAGAGGCAAGCAATGAAGGGAACACCATGCTGCAAGGAGGAGCCAGAGCAGAAAGGGGCTCCCTGTCTAGTGTTTGGTTGAGGACGGAGGGATTTTGTTTGGTTTGTTTGTTGCTTTGGAGAACTGGCTGGGGAGCTCCTAAGGAAGCACCTTCTTCTGGAAAAGCCAGCAGTCTAGGTGACCTGCTTACATATTCAGCAAAAAGAAGTTCAGAATACCAAAGGCGTGCTGTATATTCATGCTACACACTCATCTATAATGGCTAGGAAGTTAGTTGTCTAGATACACATGAGATCACCAAGAGTTTTCAACATTAAAAAATTGAATTCTCATTAAATCACAAGGTTGGAAGGGACCTCAAAGGTCATCTAGTTCAACCTCCTGCCAAAATGCAGAATGGGTTATTCCTAAACTTCCCTAGAGAGATACATATCCAGCCTCTTCTCAAAAACCTCCAGGAAAAGAGATTCCATGATTTCACTAGATACTCTGTTCCAGAGTCTTGTTTTTTTCCTCCCCCTCCTCACAGTTACAGAGTTTTTCCTGAGGTTTAATCTAAATCTGTTTTGCCTTGCATCTTGCCCTTTGTGACAGGGGAGAACAACTGTGGCTATATTTATTGCAAAGTATTACAAATAATACATTTTAATAAGGAGTGGAATTTAAAAAAAAAATCTATAACTTGTAAATAGAGAACAAGGCCAAATTGAAAGAAGAGGCAAAGGAAAAATAAGATGCCTACTTGTATACACAGAGTATGATACTCCAGAATACTTTGTAATTGGTACAAATCATTTGTAATTTGTAATTACAAATTATTGGTACAAATCATACATACATCAAATCTTAATCATGAATTGTGTGGGGTATATTTTCCACTTGCTTCACATACTCTAATTCCTGTTTTAAGATTAGTGTATTTTCTGTATCAAAATAAAATGATACTCATCTCTACTGCATTTTACATTTGGCTTAACACGTAGCGACATTAGACAACTATCTAAAGACTTCTTTTTAAAAAAAGACATTAACTGCTTCTGATATACTCTCATTGCTGTGCACATTGTCTTAATACCATGCACACCTTTGATGCAATATTTAAGACGACAGAAAGCATGTTTTTGATCTATGCTGAAGGTCTACAATATAGGTTTTCCTTCATATATCTTTGTCTTCTAACTGTGTCAGGCAACTTAGACACTACATAGTTTACTCTGTGCTTCCAGTATGCATGTGATCACACTTTTGCCTTCTTAAATACTGTTAGATGGCTTTTAGACTGGCTTTTTATTCTAAGCAGAAAATACTAAAAGTGCATTTGGGTCTGAAAGTGAATCCATAAAAAGGTACTGATCCGTTTCACCACTAGAGGTCAGCACTGAACCACATGAAGTTCATCAGTCAGGTGTCCAACACTGGAGTTATTATTCTGAGTGCTAACATGAAGAAATATTCATCATATTAAAAAACCACCTTCAATATATACAATGCAAATTCTACATTTTGTAATTAATGTCAGTACCTTACAGCACTCAGCAAATGAAAGATTAGAAGATTAAAACTTGTGGAACTGACCAGCTCCCATGAAGTTCATTAAGCTAGTTCCTGTGAACGGGTGAATTCCTCTGCGCATTATTGGAAGTAATGGACATCCTACCCTAGAAGCTCACTGAATGCATCTGACAATAGAAAAGCAGGGTTGGACTTCTACCTGAAGCAAGTGCAAAATTCCCCCACCTGCTCATTACTTGGAATCTGCCTTGATTCTCAGCCTTTGTTTCTAATAAGATCTGCCTCATTTCTACTTGGCCCTTTGTCTGGGAACTCTTGAGTGTGAGATGGGATGAGGCAAATGGTCACACAGTGTGGGGAGAAAGGTAAGATGGAAGGAAATAATCTCCAGTGAAGGGTGTTTAGGATCAAGTTATAAAGGAAGATGTGGAGCCTTTTTGGAGAAAAAAAAAAGGAGGTTGATACAATTAATTCTAGTTCCTCACAGCAATCAATTAAAGACAAAGCCATCCTCTATGCTCTGAGAGTTAAATAAATTAGCCATAACTTCCCAAAGAGAAACTAACTATGCAAACATCACCAACAACCTCTCTCACATTGAAATAAACTATATCCGCATTCACCTGAGGCATGGAGTGGAGTTCTTTTGGTGACATTATCTTTTACTGTGATGGAAGCACCCTGACTGAGGAGAGCTTCAACACATTCTGTGTGTCCTTTAAATGCAGCCAAGTCCAAGGCAGTGCGACCTCTCTCATCCTTAATATCCAGGTCTACTGAAGTTTGGAGAAGTACCTCCAAGGCTTGATGATGACCATTATAGGCCTAGATATCCAAAACAGGCAACAGAAGCAATAAAGCAACACAGATTTGAGTCAGAACTATATAAACTTACAAGTATGCAGATTTGCTGCATGAAAATATGATTTTTCATTTAATAAGTTGAACACAGGGAATATTATAGCATACCACTACGTTATTCTGATACTTCCTGAGTTGGTGGTTTGAACTTCCAAGTACACATGGATCTCCCCACATTCTATTGTGGATGGCAGAAGAGGCCAGAAGCTACTAATGCAGAGGCAGGCAATTATTTCATGCGGAGGGCCGCTTACCCAGTTTTGGCAGGCTGTCGAGGGGCTCATGGGTAGCCCCGCCCCTTTACAGGTGCCCTGCCCCTTGGACACCATCTTGGGACCAATGTCCCAATGTCTTTGGTCCCAAGACATTGGGACATTGGTCCCATGTCCCAGGGCCAGCACCAGTGGGGCCCAAAGCGGGGCACAGGCTGGCAGGGGTCTGTGGAGCTGGGCTGGGCTACATCAGCAGGGAGAGGGGGGAGCTGGCCTGGCTCCATAGAGCCCCTGCTGGCTGGGACCCCGCGCTCCTGCCATTTTGCTCTGGGCCCCGCTGGCACTGGCCCTGGGACACCATTGCAGGCCCTGTGCTCTCGCTGGCTCCTGCACCTGCACACTCCCAGTGCCCCCCCCCAGCCCCGCGTTACAGGTATGGGGCAGTGCACAGCCCCAACCCCTGGCTCGCCAGAAGGGAAGAAGCTGGTGCTGAGCGTGGGGAAAAGCGGCCCCTCACCTGCCCCATGGCCGGTGCTCCCTGCTGCAGCCACTCTCAGCTCACACAGGGCTGTCCTGAGCAGGCACAGGCAGCGCCACACAGGCTGTGAGCAGCTGCTGCACAGGGCACCAGCCACGGGGCGAGTGAGGGGCCACTTTTCCCTGTGCTCAGCACCAGCTTGTAACCCGGCTCCAGGTTCGCCCACTGGGGCTGTGCACAGTGGCAGCAGCTGCGGCCCCCCCCCCCGCATGCCACGCCGGGCAGTGTTGGCTGCTGCTGCCCCCCCAAAGCGTGAGCTGGGCAGCCCACAGGCAGCGGTGGGAAACACTGCCCGCAAGCGGTGGGGCTGCAGCTGCTGTCGCCACGCACAACCCCAAAAGGCGAGCCCGCAGCCATGCGGGGCCAAGCTGGTCGTGGGGCTGGGTTACAAGATGGTCCTGAGCGTGGGGTGGGGGAAAAGCAGCCCCTTGCCCGCCCCCCGCACTGCAGCCGCTCGCAGCCTGCGCAGGCTGTGAGCGGCTGCAGCAGGGAGCACTGGCCACAGGGTGGGGAAGGGCCGCTTTCCTCCACACCAGGAAGAAGCAGGGAAGGAGCCCGGGGAAAAGTTGAGCACAGGGGGGGAGGCGGAGGGAAGCGGTCCCTCCCCTGCCCCGTGGCTGGCACTCTCTGCTGCAGCCGCTCGCAGCCTGCGCAGGGCTGTCTGGAGCAGGCACAGGCAGCCTTATGCAGGCTGTGAGCAGCTGCAGCGCTGGCCACGGGGCGGGCGAGGGGCCGTTTCCCTCCTCCCCTCCCTCCCACCGTGCTCAGCTTTTCCCCAGGCCACTTTTCCCCGGGCTCCTTCCCGGCCCTCTTCCCCCTTACCTGTGGTTCTGGTGCGGGGTAGCCATGTGATCTCAGGACAGAAGCCCCTGCTGGAGCTTCCGATTGGGGGGGTGGGGCCAGGTGGGCCCTGCTGTTATGGGAGCCTGCCGGGCTTCCCCCGGGTCCTACTCCCCTTGGTTCCTGTCATTTTTTACAGGAATCAAGGGCAGAGAAATATTAATTTTCTAAATTTTTTAGGGGCCCTGTGGGCTGGATAGAATGGCCTCGCAGGGCGGATTCAGCCTGCGGGCTGGATTTTGCCCACCCTTGTACTAATGCCTGAAAATTAACTGGGCCAGATTCTTGTCCACTTATTAGGTGTCCAGATGTGACCCTGTTCCACCCTGCTTAAGTCCCTGAAAAAAAATTTAATGCATGTAATGGGTGGAATAGGATATGGTCCACAGAGTTTAAGGGCATAAGGGACTGTTACGATAATCTATCATGACCTACATAACACAGCCAAAAGATCCTCAACTAATAATTTCTGTCATAAACCTCCATCAAAAGCACATAATGTCTCAGTGTGATGAAACATGCAAGCTACACATAAAAAAGATAGTGTAGTGTGAAAAATGATGGAATAATGTGCTTGAACATCATGAATTTGGGCACGGTTGCATTACTCAAAAATGAGAAAGCCATAAACGAGTTAAACCTGCAGTCCCAAGCAAGTGCTTGTTAATCTTTTACCACTCTGAATCACTGTGTATTCCTCATATGGAATAAGCTTTATATATTTAAAGCGCCTTTTCTGCAAGGCCCAACTTATTTGCACATCCTTCCACTGGTCAAGCCCTGCTTCCTTGGTATTATGAGTGTAATTACACTGCTCTTTAACAAAGAGAAAAATTCAAAATAGCAAAATGTAAGTGAATTTACTTTTCTACAGACAATAATTTTCCATCTAATAGGTGGAACAGTATCTGGCCCCTAGGGTCTGGCCTTTTAGTACTTAGGACCTCTCTACACAATACATGTATTACACAGTTACCTGGTTAATTGTGCAATCAATTCAGAATGGCTACATATGCAAATTAACTGTGGCACCTTATAAAGGTCCAACCAGGTATAAACTTACTTCTGGAAAGTGTGTAATAACTTTATAGCTGGTTTCTATCCAGCTTTAATTTGCACATGCAGCCTGTGCCCCTCTGGCTGGGAGCTCCAGGAGCTGATCAGAGCTCCTAGCCAGGGGGGCCCATGTGCACCCTGGAAGCTCCCAGTGGATGGTGGCCACCAGCTACGAGGGCGCTTCCACGGCTGGAAGACTGCAGTAGCTGCATCTCCCAGCCCCAGGGATGTGTGGCCTCTGGGCTAGAAGCCCCATCAGCTGAGGGGGCTTCCAGCCACAGGAACTTGCTTTTTGCTGGTACATGGAAAACCCAGAATTGGTCTCCCCCTGCACCGGCAATAAGGCATGAGGGGATCTGACTTGAGATTGTGTGGGTTATGCATTAAATCCCATCACGCCTTTACCTGCATGTGCAGAGGGGGGCCTTAAGAGTGCTCTATGCCAGAGAAAGCCCCATTGAAGAAGCACTCCTGACTGCTAAACTTCCCTTCTTCACTACACTATTTCTTTTATTTTTAGTCCTGAAGGTTTATAAAATTATGAATATTACATCTGCCATATGAATAAAACCCATCCCAGATCTCAAACCAGTACAGTCTGGAGGCTGGATTAAGAAGATATGCACATGGATTGTAATAAATAATGGCTTGCCAAAAATTTAGAAACTTTATGGCTAGACTCCCTGTAGTGATTTGTCCTAGGCATTTTTGTAAGTCTAAGAATGAGCCCTTCTTTTGTCAAAGTTCTTCAATGGCCATTTTTTAAATACCAGGGGGGGATGACAAACACCTTGAAGGGAACCTTAAGCTTGCAGTGGGGTAAGATAAAACAAAAATTAGGAAGTGCCCAAGTTATATTCTACATATGCAATGGGAGAGCATGGAAAGGAATTTGGGGAAGGAGGGAAAAGCGAGTCATAAATGTTGATAAAATCTGTGACTTTTCCCAAAATTTCCCCTGATAAATGTGCATTTCTATAGGAGATATTACTGAGAGTATTATCTCAGAAAAAGCCAGTCCCTTAAATAAGTGAATAATTGGAAACTAAACATTTCTTCCTTTGCACTTCTGACCCTACCAAGAGTTATATGAATACTCACTGGGTGCATCTACACATGTGCTTTGCTGCAGAGTAGACTGATTAGCTTTGCAGTAAAGCATCACCATCTACACATGTGCCAGTATTATGGTGCAGTAACCCATTAACTCTGCCTTAAAATAGTACTGTCAGAGAGTAGTATCTTACTGTGGAGTAAGAAACTACTGAAACTCATGTGTGGCAAGTGACAGGGGCTGGCTAGGGGACAAGGGTGCTAAAGTGTGGGGGCTGTCTGCCAGCTAGCCACACAGTTCTGCAGGTTCTTCACCTTTGTACCCCAGCCAGCCCCAACACCACCCAAAGGCACCACCCAGAGCCAGGGCTGACCCCTGATGCACCCTGCCAGCCTGGGGCTGCTCTGCCCCAGCTCAAAGTGTTGCTGTCCTGGGCACAAGAGCAATGTACTCTGGCTCAAAGTGCTTTGGAGTGTATTGCATCACATAAATTGCATGTGTAGATGTACCCACTGTGTGTAAATTTAAGCTTATGCACACCTCTTTGCAAGATCAGGACTTTATTTTCAATCAAATCTGTTTTAAGACTCAGCAGCAGCTTTCAGGTAAAACGGCTACTTCATAGACAAGATGCAATTCTAAGATTCAAATGTGTACATGTACTCAGGTCCGCATCTAACCCCACACATTGTACAGATTCAAGGTTGCTTCTGGGTCGTTATCAGGTTGCTTATTCAGTGGCAAGAAAATTTAGGTTAACTTTAAATTAAAGGTTCATAACAAGCAAACCTTTGTACATGTATTACAAGGAAAATATCAAATAATTTGTAACAGTTGGACACATTTCACTCCTCCTTCATGAACTGTCTTACATTCAGATTATGATTTTCTTTAATTTATCCATTCTTCAAAGTGAATCATAAATAGTTTGTTCTGATAAATCTTGGGCTATAATTTACTGCGGAAGAGCAATTACTTCTAATTTCAGGTTCTGTGCTGTTTTTATGTGATACCAATTTCACGTTATTTTTCTAGTATCTGTTGGAATAATAACAATTTGCAGAATAGGTATCTAGTATAAATATTTATGATTATAAACATTACTGTTTGTTTATATTTGATGTTTCCTAGAACATCCCTGCCAATAAACTCATTTGGTAGAATAATTAGAGCAGGCACACACACACACACGCGCATACACACACATGAATACGCACACACTTCAATGAATATCCATGGAAAATAGCTTCCATTGTTCAACCAAACACTGTTCTGTTTACCAACAGGCTCACATGATACATGCTAGGAATTTTTGCAACAATTTCTGCAGAGTTTAACTCCTGGTAATTTTTGAAAAAGACCATACAGAAGCAATGCAAAAGTGAGAAAGCTTAAAACTCACTGAACTTCAAAGTTAAGTCTTAATTTTACAAGATAAACAACATGGCTTGAAAAAACAACTTGTTATTTTGTTTCCTTTTATTATTTTGTTTAAGTTTGTTTAAGGATTAAACAAGCTAATTATTCCCTTATGGGTAAATAACTCCTATTGCCATTAATAGGAATTACACATATGCATCCAAAGGAGGATTAACCTTTAGTCTCAGAATTCCCTGGCTTTAGGTGGAACCAAACTACAAGCCTTATTTAGAGATTTAAATACATTCAATATTTAAGGCATATCTACTTACTGGCCTGGATTTCTCACTTACATTTGTTAAATATTATTGTAATTCCAATAACTTAAGATAAAAGTGAGGATGATAGTGACCTTTATATATTAAAATACAATTAGTATGACAACACAGGGTATTATAATCATAGGTGGCTGCAAAAAACAATAGCTAAGATTTTCAGAAATATGGATCTAAAATTAAGCTCTTAAATCCTTACTAAAGCAACATGAGTGGCTAGATTTTCAAAATTGCTAAGCACTCAGCACATCCTATTGGCTACAATAGGGATTCCAGAACTTTTACTTCAGAACATCAGAACTTTTAAAAATATGGCTAGTTATTTTGGTGCCTTTGTAAGGAATTAAGAGTTGGGATTTCCAAAAGGGAATTAATTGGGAGTTGGGTCCCTATATCCCTTAAGTTCTTTAAAAGTCCCACCCAAGAGCCATTTTTGAGAATCTATGCACCTTTCCATCTTTTAAACACAGGTCCACAATTCAGATAAAGCCCACTTCAAAAATTTATATTAAATCATTATGTACATAAGATAGCAACCAAACAATTAACAGACTTACAGCTAAGTGCAAAGGACTTTTGGTAGCTGCTGAGTCCGACTCCTCCAACATATGGTTGTTTTTTTCCAGCAGCTAAAAGGAAAAAAAAAAAGAAAACTTTTAAAACATCTTTGTAAATCCTAACCACTGTAGTGCTGTGTGTGTAAGAGCAACCTAAATCAAACCAAGTGAAATAAGATTCAATTTGTAAAATGAGATTTGGGTGATGTTACGTGAGAGAGAGAGAGAGAAGTATAAAAATATTTGTCAGATCTATTATAAAGCAACTAAATACCAGGAAAAACTAGGGCAGAAGTATCAAACATATAGCCTGGGGACCATATCCAGCCCATGGAACCCTGTGATCCAACCCACAGGTCATGGACCAACCCTGTGCACAACATGCAGCATGCAGAGCTGGTCTAGTACACTGCAAGTGCTGCACACAGTGCAGGAGATTGGCCTGAGACATGTACTGCATGCGGTGCCCATGCTGGACTGGCCCTGAGTGCCAGCTCCAGGGCTGGTTTGGATCTAGCCCTGCTCCAGGGCTCATGTTGCATGTGGCATGGGGGCTGGCACAGGGAGCACCATATGCTGGCTCTGGCACTCATGGACAGCCTAGGGCCAGAGTAGGGCCAGCATGTGCTGCACGCAACTTATGGGGCTGCACCAGCCACACATGTTGCACGTGGCCCAGGGGGCCAGCGTGGAGTGGGTGCTACATATGGTGCACAGCCGGATCAGCCCTGCATGCTCATTCCAGCATATGACCCTGGTCTGGTTTGTAGACTGGCACAGTGAGGCAAAATGAGTTTGCCACCACTGGAGTAGAGAATTTAGAATAGTAATATTCAACAGTACCCTACTACAAGGATAGAGCTGAAACCCCTCTAAGAAACCTATTTCTGTACAAGAGACTTTTCAGTGCTCTGCATACAGAATACTCCACTGTGTATAAAACAGATACTATTTTATAGTGAACAATTATTATGTAAAACACACGCAACAGCTAAATTCAAATCTGGTTCCCACTGATATCCAGATTTCCAATGACTTCAGTGGTGGCATGTCTGAGCCCCTGTTTTGCTGTTTTGAGTGAACATACATTGAATTAACTTGCAGGGATGTACTGGTTATTGGTTTTGGTCTTGTTTTTCTTAAAAATATCTGGATACATGCACAGCCTCATATGCAGCTAGAGCACAAAGGTCTGCATGTGAGAATTTGTAGCTTTTTATCACCTACAGGACTTCTTGGCAATGACCTCTTATACTAAATGACTGTCCTAGTTTGGCTTTTTCTCAAAGTGAGAGTGGATAACTTCCATTTTCAATAACTAGCACACAGAAAATAATGTTTTCTTAGCTGTTTTTCCTCCATCAATATTTAAGAAAGGTTTTAATAAGTCATGAATAACTTTTTGACTTGACTGCCTTCACAAAATATTTTTTCAAATTATTCTCCACAATTAAGTTAAAATTCATTTAACCTCCATCGTGGGCATCCTTGCCTTCAAAACAGTCCTACTGAGATCAGAGGGACTGGACTGTCTGTGTGAGAAAGACTACAAAACCCTGAGTCCAAATTATAAATTATAATTGTAATAAGACTAATACATATATGATTCATTTGTATATATTTAACAAAACAGGAATTACCTCTTTAATGACAATCATCCAAAACACAGCACACCCTCAGTGCTTACACACATTCCAAGGACAGCATATCTAACAAAAGCATGAACATTTATATAGCACCTCCCATCCAGAAGAACACCAAAGGCCTTTATAGACTTGCCAATTAGGATAATCTCATTCACCATCCAGATGGAATAGATAGCCATTGGTTATCCTCTATGAGAACTTGTGGAGGTTGAGTGAAGTTCCAGATAAATGGAAAAGGGTGAATGTAGTGCCTATCTTTAAGAAAAAGAAAAAGGAGGATCTGGGGAACTACAGACTAGTCTGATCTGAATACCTGGAAAGATAGTGGAGCAGGGCCTCAAGGGATCTAGTGGGAAGTACAGAGAGGAGAACCTTGACTTTAGCAAGGCTTTTGGCACTGTTTTCCACACCATTCTCATTAATAAGCTACGGAAATATAGATTAGATGAAAGTACTGTAAGGTGAATACATAACTGGTTGGTTCATCATGCTCAATGGGTAATCATCAATGGTTCAATATCTAGTTGGGAGGAAGTATCCAGTGGAGCTCCCCACAAGTCTGCCCCAGGTCCAGTATTGTTCAACATCTTTATTAATGATTTGGACAATGGGACTGAGTGCATGCTTAGCACATTTGTGGATAATAATAAGTTGGGTGCAGTTGCAGATACTCTGGAGGGCAGAGCTATGATCCAGAATGACCTGCACAGACTGGGGAAATGGACCATAATCAATCAGATGAGATTGCGCAAGAATAAGTCTCAAGTCCTGAACTTGGTATAGAATAATTGCATATACAAATGCAGACCTACAAGTGACTGGCTAGGTTGCAATACTGCAGAGAATTACAGTAGACTACAAGCTGTGTATGATACAACAATGTGCTCTTACTGAATATAAAAAAAAGAAAGAAAAGAAAAAGCCAACATCATACTAGGCTACATGAATAGGAATGTCACTTGCAAATCCAGGAGTTATTGTTCTACTCTATTCAGCATTGGAGAAAAGACTGAGATGGGATTTGATAACACTTCTCAAACACCTGAAAGGTGATTATAGAGAGGATGGAGATGGTTTTTTTTTCTGTGACTATAGGGGACAGGGTTAGGAGCAATGACCTCAAGCTGCAGCAGAGGAAATTTAGGTTGGAAATTAGGAAAAGCTTTTTCACTCTGAGGGTGGTTAAACATTGCAACAGGCTACCTAGAGAGGTTGTAGAATCTCCATCCCTGGTTAGACAGACACTTGACTGGGACAGTTCACTCAGGGATGGTCCTGCTGTGAATGGGGGCCTTGTTGTCAGCTTTCGCCATTTTAAGGGGCGTAGGCCAAGCTGCAAAATTGTAGCTATGCATAAGGCCACAAAGTCTATTTCTAAGTGACCACAGTGTGAACCTTTGCAGATGTGACAACTAGCTTGATCAGCAAAGCAAAAGAAGCCATCAAACAAACACAATTAAAAAAACACAAGGCCCAAAAGGAGAAAAGGGAAGACCATACATTAAATAATCCAAATACACTATATTATAGCCTTATTTTAAAATAGTAGTAGTGATTGATGTAACCAAATGTATTAGATGTTATTTTGCTATGATAGATATATTTTTGTTAGAGATGCTTAGACAATTTGTAAAAACAAAAAAAAGCCTTGTTAGAGAAGACTATAAACTAAGGTAAAGAAGAAATAGGCCAGTGTTAAACAGCACTGTACAATGTGGAAGGAAAAGAGATAAGAAACCCTCCCTTTTTCATTTCCAAGTGTAACCTGGGTGCATCCAATATATGCTCCCCTCTACGAACAGAAGGGATGTGTAGCTAGGCAGTAGTGCTGTGAGAGGGATCTGCAAATGCAAACCAGTTTCCTCTATTCCCTATAGAGTCAGGCCAGGACAAGGAATGCTTAACTATATACCAATTTATTAATATTTGCCGGGAACCGTCAAAAGATAAATATAAATATACACATATTTACACAAAATATGCGACTATAAACCTTATTCTCTATATACATATATATATGATAGTTTACTACCACAGGGACTTCAAATAAGTTGCAGGTGAACACAGGTAAGTAATAGGGAAGGATCCCAGCAGGGCCCCAACATAGATCATACACACTAAGCTCTAATAAACAATAAACTTACAAAATATAAAGGCGCAATATCACAAAATATAAGGCACTCTCTTACAAAATATAAGGCGCATAAACATCAAAAATAAACTTGATTCTTTAAAAGTCCCCAAAGCCCAAGCTGTTCTTAAGGCCTTGGCTGCACTTCAGTGACTAGTGGGAGGGGAAAACCCTAATGCCCCTTGGGCCTTCCACAAACCCCAATGAGGCCTATAAACTCAAAAAGGCCCTCACTCCCTGGGACCTCCCCTCCAGGAGCCCTTTACTAACCAGGAGGAATTTCTCCTCCCCTGTGGGAATCCTTTTCCCCAGCAACTCATGACTCCGGGGGCCAGAGTGAGTGGTCCTTGGCTCCTCAGGCACATTGCTTCTTGCTTGCAGGAGCCTCCAGAGCCTTTAACTCATTCTGGGCCACTTGCACACTTGGAGCCCTGAGCACTGTCATGTGCTCCCAGGGGCTTTGCCTTCCGCTCAGGGTTGGAAGTCTGGGCCACCACATGCAACACTGGGACTCGGTCCACGCCCGGACCCTCTGTGCAGCGTTGTCTGCACCGGGCTGCTGGCTCTGTGCCTGGGAAGCCCAGACCCGAGCCGCCACAAGTGGTTCCCAAGGTTCTGATCCCTCCAAGACTGCTCTGTGCCATGCTATCAGTACCGACTGCCTGGCCCTGTGCCAGGGGTTGCAGGCCTGAGCCACCTTGAGTGGTTCTCAGGGTCCTGCTCCATGCACTGGCCTGTGCACCACATTCCTGGCCACACACCAGGGGTTTCAGACCTGAGCCGCCTCAAGCAGCTCCCAAGGTCCTGGATCCTCCTGGATCCTCCGTCCAGCACTGCTTGCACTGATCCCGAGTTCCTCAGCGGCGGGCTGGGGATATGGCTGCTTGTTGCTCCCGTCCAGCAAAAAGGTCTTTGGGGCAACAGCTCCGCCCCACTGGCCAGCTCTTATCAGTTCTTCTTTTTGCCCGTCCTCTTCTCTGTCCCTTGTCACAGCCGCCCATGTTCCAGGCACGCTGCTCTTTAATACCCTCTGAGGGCTCTGCCCCCAGATTGCAAATGGACCAATCAGGTTGAAGCAGGGTGCAGGCTTCAAACAGATCCAGGTTCTCTGCCTTGCCCTGGGTAGGGGCGGAGCAAGCCCCTCCCCAGCAATTGCCTGATTGGTGGAAGGGCTCCACCAATCACAATGAAGATTCTCCGCACCTGGGACATGCCGGGCAGCTATTGGTAAGCCTGCCACACAAGGATATAAATCCCGCTTAATTGACACCTTCCAAATCCATAAGAGATCTGGTTTAGTCCAGTTCCAAAAGTTTCAGTAAAATTAAGAAATTTAAACAAAACCAATCAGAGATAATTTATCAGAATATTAGAACCAGCCATCTATAAATATTGGGCATAGGTGGAGGGAAATTTGGAAAATTCAGCAAATTCAAGAAGACTTGCTTGCAATCTGCATGCCACCCTCCTCCCACCTCTTGAGTTCCCCCCCGGCCATTATAGGTGAGAATCTATGTTGTACTGTTACAGGTAGCCAGATAGATTTGGGGATAAATGTTTGTTTTCATGTTTTAAAGTGCAAGCAAATAAAAGATTGGTCTGTAGACCTGTTTCTGCCTCTTTTATCAGTAGCCTACCTACAAGATTACCTGTAAGGTGGGGTAACAGCCTGGACTGGATGACCTCATGAGGTTCCTTCCAGACCTACTTTCCTATGATCCGATGACACGCATCAGCAACATAAAAGGCCAAAAAGTAAAACATGATAACTTGTCCTACTATAGCGTCAAAAGAAATACAGGCAAACAGCTGGTGTTGATGGTGATTATTTAACATTAGTACTTGGCACCACTGGCATGCATGATACTTTACACTGGAGTTAAAGAGACAGTTTCTGTTCTGAGAGGAGTGTGCTGGGGAAATAATAGCAAACAAAGGTTAAGAAAGAGTATAGGAAGTGACTACAGTAAACTAATGGGGCTGCTAGCATGACAAGCAACCCAATGTTTGTTCTTTTCATAGCTGTGCATTTTTGTATTATAGGGTGTTAACTGACAGACTGTGAGAATAGGTAGGTTTCAAGGAGTAAAGGAAGGATTTGTGGCAGAAAGGCAGAGAATTAGAGCTGTACAGCACTGTGAAGACATGCACATGGAATCAAATTCCTCCCTGCTGTAATCGCATTAACTTTAACAGACTTGTGTGGAGGATGAATTTGACCAACATAATTCCCCAAGATTGCTTACCATTTAGTTGTAAAAAACCAATCATGTGTCACAAGTTCTTATTAGACAAAGACATGCATATGAATAATTCTACTGTAATGTAAGAGAAGTATATGTTGATTTTGTAATTATTATGTTTTAGAAATGCCAGGGCTGAGAAAGAAATGTGTGTTACTGAATGTATGTTATTTCTGGAAATGTATGTTACTGCTGGATACTTAATCTCTGTGCAGAACAGCACATGATATATTCCTTGCAATTGTAGGCCTATATCATGCTGTTTGATTCTGAAATCCAATCCAACTCAAAGTTTTCAAAACACTTGGAATAGGGTTTGCACGTTTCAGCATGGGCCTACCTCCAGTTTTTACATTTTGTCACTCCTTTTATAGTATTCTTCAGTCTTTTACAAAATATCCTTATTTATATGTATAATCTACATTTGATGACAGCTAGAGTTATTTTTAAACTGCCTGTTGGATACATCTATTCCAGGAGTCAGCAATATACAGCCTTCAGGCCAGATCTAACCTGCAAAGCTACTGGACCCAGCCCTGGGAGCTAAAGGGCTTTGTCTGTGCCCACACCCATGCATGCACTGGGGCCAGACACTGCTGAGAAGCCAGCAGTGCAGACACTGTTTGCAGCTGCCCAGCCTTAGTGCAGCTCCACACCGGAAGGAAGGTGCACCTGTGCTGCAGCTGGAGAGTTGGGAGGTTGGGAGGAACCGCAGCAGCATAGACAGAGCTCCCAGTTGTCTGGCCCTGCTGTAGATTCAGGGAAAGCTCCTACCCATGAAGCAGTGCTGAAGCTACCTGATTTGCATCAGGCTGGACCCAGGTTGTTCTGGCCCGTGGCTTGTTAAAGATTGCCGGCTACTCATCTGTCTTATTTGTAGAAGTTTCGCACCGAACACCAAATATATCAAACAGATTTTCACTAGAGTGTAACTACACTTTAATCTGAATATTCAGTTACTAGTTCTCAATTTTATAAAATAGTCTCTTGAGTAAGTAATTAAATTTGACTTCCATTTACTCCAGTGGGTAAATAAACTCTTTAAAAAAAAAAAGAAAAAAACCCATTCACTAAGCCTTCCCATTTAACACTGTCACTCACTCCTGAGATTTTAAGGCCTCCAAAACAAAGGACTGGTTTGTCACTTTTTTAATTAAACCTATCTCATTTTTTGGGCATCAAATCACCACACTTAAGAATCAAAACCTTAATACAGTAACATCTCTCTTTGTATGCTAGGCCTTTAAAGTCTTTTTTTGCACAAGGCTTTTGTACAAATGTCTTTACAGGAGGGAAAAAAATAAATTGAAAGTTTCTTGAATGAAGACTCTAGAGGAATAAACTTCATGAAATTGGAGAGCTTCTACAAAAGGCACTTAGATTACTATGGACTTAGCTTAATGAGCTTACTACCCAGAATGCTAAACATGAACTTGACGGTAAACCTAGTAGCCCTCAGATACGCAGCCAGAAAACACAAGATGAGAAATTATAAGGGTGAACAAGCTTAGACGTACAAAGACATGCCAATAATCCTCAAGCACATCTTGCCAAACATAACTTTCCCTAATAATTAAAGCAAAATTACCACAGGGATTCTATGAAATTCAACATTACATCCATAAAATGGGGAAAAAGCCAGGTCTATTTATTGTGTAAGTGCCTCTTTCCTGAATTTTTCCCAATATAATCCTTCAGTTGTTATATGGCCATTTTAAATTTCTCTGCCTATTTACCAAGAGTTAGGCAAAAATGTCTTCTTTTTCTCTTGCACACTTCTTCCAACCCCTTAATTCTCCCTCTCACCATGCACAGCCAGCACCTCCACTGCTTCAGGGGTTGTGTGCTAGCACAATATAAACAATGTGGAAATTAATTTGGTTCTCTCTCAATAACCCTGTGAAGAGGGTATATTAGGGTCTGTCTCTTAACTCCGTATCCTGATTAATAATACAATTTTAGCTATTTTTTAACAAAGGGTTCTTTATTGACATTAAGACAATTTGCTGCCTGTTTTCATTCTCTGGCTATAATAATGGCTTACAATCAATTTTTAAAGACTTTTTCTGGCTCATATGTCACATTAATGGCTCAGGATTGTTTAAATGCTTTTCCTAGTGGACTACAGAATGTTCTAAAATCTAGTTCTGGTAAAAATAAGTAGCAGCTCCACACACAGCATCTCCAGAATTTAAAATCACCTTTAGACAGAAATGTAGATGAATGGTTTTGTCATACATAAAATGTTTAAAGCAGACAACTGAAAAGAAGTTCTTAGAAGCTATTTCAACCCAGAGCAGTGATAGGTGCTAAAGCAAATCCTAAAACAGACAAATACATAATTCCATACAATAATTCTATACAAGGCATTGCAAGTGTGAAAGCAACAGTATACCAAATGGTATACACTAAATGGGTTATAAATTTGGTTCCCACTGAACTGTGGTTCCACTGCAAATTACACCCTTCTACAAACTACAGCAAATTGCTCAGATTACATTTGAACATGCACATTTTAAACATATTAATGAACTTTTTCAATTAGTATGATTAAGATTAATTGCATAAAGTAGCAGACCTCTAGCCCAGATGGGCATGATTAGATAATCTTGCAGTGACATTTATTCTGAAAGGGTGTTGACCAAATGATATATGGAAATTCTCTCACACATGGAGAGCTAATCAGAAGGCAATTAAAAGAACTGAAATAGTAAGACAATACATTTCTGCAATAATTATGCCTGGATATAATTTCTGACACAAGGTCATCCAACGGAAGCGATTAGTTGTGATTGTTTTAATGTCATTTCAAAATGAAGCAAAAATGTTTGATTGACATGTAGCTCTGAGTCTGATCTCTCTCTGCACTCCAATTGTTAAGACACAGGCACTACACTGCAAGGGTGGTGGAAAAGCATGCTTGCCAGAGCTGAATTTAAAAGGGTTTTGCTAGCAAAGTGTTAGCAGTTTCCCTGGCTGACATAGGTAAGCCTGAACATGGCTGTCAGCAGCTTTAGACTACATAGGGCAGGCCCAATAGACCAGACAGGAATTAGTTTCTTTTCCATTTTACAACAACAAATGGAGGAGATATTTTAGCCTTAGAATTATTCTAACTCAATGACCTAAAGGTAATTTGGGAAGTTATATAAATAGCACATCAGTAAATGGGGATAAGTGAGTGTAGGCTGCTTGAAAATAGTAAAAAAAACACTTTACCAGAAAAAGCAGCACTTTACTTAGACCTGGCTCTGCAGCATCTGTATAGATCAGATGCTTCAGAGGGGCTTTTTGATTCTATCAGTTATTAGATAAAAACACCAAAATAACTCCATTGAAGCACCTGATCTATACAGGTGCTGCAGAGCTGGGTCAAAGTAATGTGCTGCTTCTTTTGGGCATCTGTTGGGCTCAGCTCAGAAACGTGCTGAATTTAATGTGGTTTTTGGTTTTTTTCCATGTCTGCAAGAAGGCAGGCTAGAGAAGTGCAGCAGTTTAATTTATTTTAACTCAACCAAATGAAAACTAAGGAAAACCCCGGTCTAGGAAAGAAGCACTCATTTGAGCATTTTTCTGAAATCTTAAAATAAGTTGATCCTTGGTTAAGTCACGTTCACCCACACCAGTGACTTCCTAAATTAAGCTAAAATTTTAAACAGGAACCAGGACAGACTTGCACCCATTTAATTGGACTGATTTCAGATTAATGTATAAGCAAAGCCTGTATAACAATGAACATGAGCCACCAATGTGATGCTGTAGCCAGCAAAGCAAACAAAACACTGGCATGCATCTACCGATGCACCTCAAACAAGACTAAAGATGTTATCCTCCTGCTTTACTTGGCCATGACGAAGATGCAGCTGGAGTATTGCATCCAATTCTGGGAACAACACTTTAGGAAGGATGTGGAGGAGCTTGAGAGAGCCCAAAGAAGGGCTACGCATATGGTTAAGGTATGGAGAGCAGGTCATACAATGAGAGATTGAGAGACGTGGGTCTGTTCAGTCTAGAGAAGAAAAAACTCAAAGGGGACTTGGTGAAGGGCACACATCAGGGACTAGGAGAACATCTGTTTGCCAGGGCTCCCCGAGGGAAGACTAGGACTAATGGTCATAAATTGCCAGAAGACTGCTTTAGATTAAACATAAGGAAAAACTTCTTTATAACCCGAGTGTCCAGGGTCTGGAATAGACTCCTCCCAGAAGTGGTACAATCACCTACTCTGGATACCTTCAAAAAACATCTGAACACTCACCTTCCTGGAGTTATCACCCCAGCAGTCTTTCCTGCCCAAGCACAAGGGGGCTGGACGAGATGATCTCAAGAGGTCCCTTCCAGCCCCTAACATCTATAAACCTCTCTAGTATGGACACAGCTTAAACTGGGGAATGAACACTGATGCCTGAAGAAGCTGTACAGCTGGGTAGCAATTTTCCTGTTCAATGGATATTTTCAAGATTTCAAACTTTTTTTCCTATTTCCTCAAAAACAGAGGCTTTTCTAGAATGAGGAATAACTATGTTCAGCTTCTACTTCTTCCTGCTCCAGGACCGAAATCTCTGACTCCCACACCTCAGGTGAGTGCTCTGGCCACTTGGCCACTGGTTGGTTAGAAATTGGTCTCACTCTTTCCTATTGGAGCTGTTCCACTTCACATAATAATACATGTTCCTTGGAGTAAGGAGCCAGTGTGTTTTCCCTCTCACATCCTTTGCAAGCACCACAACCAATAAATAATAATCTATACAAAGCTGAACAGTTTCCATAAGAGAATGAGAGGAACCCATCCCAGACTAGCCAATATAATACTCACTAGGAATGTGGGAGATAAAGGTTCAAGTTCCTGGTCAGAATCCAAATGCAGCATTATTTTAACATACAAAAAATGTGCTAATCAATACATGCAATTTATCCAAAGTTCTGAGAAAAAAATACAGTGATTGATCTTCCTAGCAAAATCTTGAAGCCTAGTTTTTAAAAAAGTCAGGAGATTTGTTTTAAATAAAAAAGAGAGGGAAAAAAAAATTCATTTGTTTGAAGTATATAGCATGCTGGTTAAGAAATAATGACTGCTCTGTTCAGTTTTCATCAGAGTGAATATAGGAAATTGTGTAATAATAAGAACAGAATATACAACATGCAATCATTTTTATTTACTTACTACATTCAATGGAGTTTTGCTTCCAGTTTGATTAAAAATGGCAATCAGTACAATTAAAACACAACTAGGAAAATATGGTGGTGCTCTTCTCTGCAAGTTTTTCATTTTAGATCCTGGCTGTATACAAAATTGTACTGCAAATTTGGCATGAACAGAACTATAAATTAAGACCTGAGCCTGAAGGTTCTGATCTTGAGGCAAATGAGACTACTCATGACTGCAAGATGGGGCTCACAATAATGTACCATTGGGATTTAAACTTTATTGGAAGAGAGAATAAAGGAGGGGAATGCAATGAAAAATGAATGTGACTCACCTGTGTGTCAACATAAAGTGCTAAGTACTTTTCTATGCTAGAAATTATTATTTTTATAATATATACATACACACACACAGATATCATACACACATAATATATATATTTTTCTCCAAACTTTTTTTAAAGCGACAAACTCTTAACATTGGCCCAGTTTTCTCCTCTCAAACTACAGAAACATGGTATTTTTTGCTCCTTGGATATACTTATGTTAAAATAACAAAAAGAGCATAATTTCTCATCCAATGGCTGTGTTAAGTTGATAATTATTTGCCTACGTGCTATTTAGAGGGAGCATGAAGGATTTATGTATGTAATTCTCATGCCTCCTAATAGGCGTTCTAAGACTTACTTTCACATACACAACCAAGTGATAGGAATAGTAGTATAACCAGTGGGCAAGCAGGGCATGAACCCTGGGCACTGTCTGAGAGGGTTGGAACTCCTGGAATGGAGCTCAAGGGGCACCTTACTCTCCCATCCTCCATCTTCCCCCCACTCCCTACACACAGCACTTGCTCTGCAGTGGTTCTGGCAGCAGGAGAGCACAGCAGTGCTGATGATGCAGGACCAGCAACCAGAGGTTTGCTGCTGGTTGGGCAGATGACACCTTTTCTTGCCACTGAAAACCAGTGTTTTTTGGTCTCTGGACACAGGTCAATGGCAAACAAGAAGGTGACATCACTTCCAACAGCAGCAAACCTCTGACTGCTGCTCCTGCACCGATATCACACTACTCTGCCCTTCATGCTACCAGAGCTGAAGAAGATACAGAGAGGATAGCAGGTGGGCATAGTGCTGCCCAGTTATACCTCTGGGAAGAAGATTCCCTGAATGCTCTTTTTGAAGCATCTGTATGCTGAAATGCTTCAATTTACATAAAATATTTACATAAAATTTATATTTTTTTAATTTATATTTTACAATATAAATTGTCAGTGCTTTTACAGGAGAGATTATTTTTTGCCATATGGAAGTACTAGTGATACCGAATCACTGTAACTGTAATTTGACTCCAGTCAGAAACAAATCATTACTTCATTTGGTAAATTGCTTAATAAATATAATTAATGTATTAATTAAACATCAGAGGAGTTAGGTATTTGCCAGTTTTGTTCCACAGCTTGCTTACACTAGGATTTGAAAACTAAGATGAAAGTGGGGTGAGGTTTAATAAAACATTAGTGAGCCACAAAAGTATCCATTGCTTTAAAATGTATGATACATCAGTATGACTCACACTCTTCATCTCTAAACTTTGCTTCCTGGAGAGAAGGGTCACTGCAGTTAATGTTAAAAACATATAATTTTGCAAAGCACTGCCTTCCTAAACAACAGTGTTCTTTTTGTTAAATGCACATGAAGAACAAATGCTCATCTGCAGGTTACCTTCCAGAGGGCTGAAGAAGCAGATTATTCTGTCTTTATTATATATATTTGGAAACCTAAAATGTAATTATGTTTATTATACTGTAATTTTTCTACCATCATGAACTCAGGTTATGCAATCTAGCACTATTAAACCATTTTCATTTGGAGTAGGATTTTGTCCATTAAAAAAAATAGATTTGCAATCAAATTTTTAACCCTGCAATAATTGTGATGATGTTTTTATAAAAGGGCTCCTTTAATCTTGCTTTCACAGTCCATCATTCTACCCACAGCTAGTCCTAGGAGCAGACCTGCCAGATTCCCCTTTCAAAATATTTTGAAGATAACTCCAAGACAAATTCAGATAGGGAATACATTTTCTTCTAGATAAAATCGTATCTCCAGCAAAGCAGAAATGTTAACAGGGCCAAGCTCATACTTGGGGTAGCTTCACTGACTTGAGTGGTAAGACATCAGGGATGAATCTTGCTCCTTGATTTGGTTTGTGAACACAAAAGCAATGCAATTTTTTTTGCCTTGGTAAAAGGAAAATATTTCCAATTAATATGGAGAACAGAAGCAGAAGCCAAACACTGGACAAGCAATCCATAATGCTAATTAACTACATATGCACCTCCACTTACAATGACACTGAGAGACAATATTGTTGCCCTTTCAAAACTGGTTACACCATACCTAAATTCCACTTAGTATGAATATCCAGCGTAGCTCACTCTCATCTGCAGTCAAAAAATTAAGCATATATCATTCTTTACTGTGCCAAGAGATTCTAGAGTTCATCATACCCATATTCCTGTACACTGACCTAGGCACATGCTCTTTACTTTAAAATGCAAGAAAGAACTGCCACACTGGGTGAGACCAATGGTCCATCAGCCCAGTATCCTGGCTATGACAGTAGTAGGAGTGGGTGCTAGAGAGGGACAGCATGGAACTGGACAGATCGAGAGTGATCCATCTCCTATCCATTACCCTCCATATCCATCATAATTGGTTCAGACATGCCAGAGGAAATATCTTCAACCATTCTCTTCAACAGCTATTAATAGATCTACCATCCATAGTCTAGCTCATTTTAAATGCAGCTATGCTATCTGCCTCTACCACCTCCTGTAGCAATAAATTCCAAAAGTTAAATATGCATTGCATAAAAAGTACTTTCTCTTTTTAGTTTTAAACTTGTCTCCTGCTAATTTCAGTGAGTGTCGCTTAGTTCTAGTATTCTGGAATTAGGTGAACAACAGTTCCCCCATTCACTTGGTCCACACTCCTCATGATTTTATAGACTTCTATCATATACCCACTCAGCCTTCTTTTCAGACTGAAGAGTCCTCTCCTAGTATGGCAACTGCTCCATACCCTTGATCATTTTGGTTGCCCTTGCCCTTCTCTATGCCTTTCATTTTGCCTGCCCTTCTCTATACCTTAGTTTCCATAGTAGGTAAACTAGTAAGAGTAAACCGTTCCCCACAGTTTACACATATTTTATCATAGTATTTTTATTGCATTTTAATGGAAAGCTGCACTTTGGGAATGGGATTTTAACAGGAACCACTGTGCATCATAAACAAATTTACCCCCTACTATCTATCAGTACAAAAGAGCAGAAGTCCAGAGAAGGAAACTTGATACAGTTCGGAAAGTCACTAGTTATCCACTCCGGGCACAGGAAGATTTATTTAATTAAGTCTCCTAGTTTTCCTGCAAACAAGAACAGCTGTTTGCCGCACTAAATTTAGAAAAGCAGTTGTGCTACAGCAGTGCATATGTTCAGTCTATTCAGAGCTTCCCTCAGCCCACTTCCATTACAGAAGCACAGCTGTAGAAAGCTAGTGATTTATTCTTAACATTGCATCTATTAATCTGTATAATCAGACTAGTGATACACTAAACTGATATGCTAATATGCCACCTACAACCTGATACCATTTCTTACGCTGAAGATTAGTTCACTACATTCAGTTCTGGTCAACATTTTGATTACTAAACAAGATAGCACTTTTGGAGATGGGAAGAAATATTTTCTTCCTTTTTCAAGTTACTGGTTGTTTTGTGGGTGTAGGTCCTTCTGGATGGACCACCTTCTTGTAAACATTCAGTAACTGGCCAGCATCATATTAGGATCCCTTATTTTATAAATGTAGCCATGTTAGTCTAAGGACATAGGCAGACAAGGTTCTTTGGGTAAATCCAATAACTGGTATTAGACCAACTCAAATAGTTGGAAAAATTCTTCTTAGCAAGCTTTTGGACAGAAACATCTTTCATCAACTGAACTGACTCCCAGACCCATTTCTACCACTTTTACAAGATAATTTTGGTACTCACCAACAGCAGACAGTACACACAAGCACAGGGTGGTGGTGAACGTTACCATAAAGGGGATGGCAACTACAGAAATACGTGTTGCAGACAATGAGTGAAGAGCACAGATCCACACAACAGACTATATTTTGGCATGCATCACTCCCACAATGCACGGCACAAAGCAGCTGACTGGGGGTTTCCACCACAATGATTGCACAAGAGTGAATTTACCTCGCATGTAACTAATTTTTGGTATAAAAAGGGTCATCACATAAGAATGAATTTGCACATACAGAACCCGCATATAGTGCAAGAAACCTGTATCACTTAGAAAGATCATGTGGCACAAGATAACCTTGCTGGCCACAGAGAATAAGCAAGATGTTTACATGCAACACACATGCCACTTGCCTTCTGGATGGACCACCTCCTTGCAAACATTCAGTAACTGACCATCATCATTTCCCTTATTTTATAAACATGATTAACTTATGTTGTAAATCTACAACTGACAATCAATAACCCAATGTTCTTCCTCAAAACTCTGTCACATACCCAACATACTTCCTGTATAAATAACACTTTGGCTGCTCCCAAAAGAATCCTGGCTTTCATGGCCTTCCATCCTTTCTGTCGGGACCCAGGGCAGCCGGCCAGCAGCTCTCCCTGACTCCCACCCGGGCAGATAAGGGTCCAGGGCCTTAAAAGGCCGTCAGGCGGGTACTTGTGACGCTTGGAGTGGAATTAATTAGGAGGACGCTTATCGGTTGCAAAGCAAGGTTGTTTACTCACGTCAAGGTGGTGTAAGACGGAGGTCAGAGATACTTAGTTAGTTACAGCTTAGAGATCGTCGTTCAGTCGTTCTGCAGATATATATATATACGGGCCGGTGGTCGGCTTATCAGGCATGTGGGGCAAGGGTACGCCAGGGAGGTTGCGGTGGGAAGACGCTGACAACTGATCAAATTGTCAGATTTACTCCAAGGTGTGGGCAGAGTTGTCTTTGACTTTGCGAAAAATGTAAGCGGGTTTTGTTTGTATGATAGCCAATTGTTTTTCGCCACGTCATAAATCTAATTAGAATCGCCAATTATCTAGCGGTCTTCGCTAGGGTATTATTTTCACAGGGTTACTCCTTGTTTTCTTTGACCAATTATAATGATTTATATAAAGCAAAGAAGGCAAAAGTTTTTATCTCTGTTAGTGGCGCAGCAATAAATTTCTTTTTGACATGCGCAGAAAAAAGCGGTTACTATCATTATTGTTAACCCTTAGTTAACCTAGTGCAGAAAAAACTGTTTTAAATGGTTATTACTTGTTTGTGACATGGGCACTACTTAATTTGGTTGTGACACTTTCAAGGCTGTTTCTGAGGTATATCAGCTAATGTGATGCCATACTTTACTACAGACTCAATGGATTAAAGGGGCTTATATATACACACTTGACATTAATTTTTTTTAAAAATCTTCAAAACACACTTTCTGTTCATGAAGGAAATAGCAACAGCCCTCAGTTCCTTTTCAAAGGTAAGAAAACCTCTGTCTTAAAATCCTAGCTTGGTTTTTGTCACTTTTCTGTAAAGAGGGAACTGATGTCAGGGCTATGCAAATCAGCTTCCCAATTGGGACGCCAAAAAAAAAAGAAAGAAAAGCAAATCAGTGCTGCAAAGCATGAGTATATTATTAATGCAATTTGTTTATTTTACACTATATACATCGGAGCTGAATGAGAAAGAGACAGGAACCCTTCTTTCAGAGATTTCAGCTCAAATACAAATATGTAGTTTTAAGGAAACAATTCTGCCTCAAGAATTGACTCTATTAAGACCTATTAAGGAAAACAGCAAACTCTCTTGCTCCATGCCACATATTCTGCTTCCGGCACATTTTTTCCAAGATAAAACAATTGCTTGCAGAATATACAAACTAGTTACCTTGCTGTAATAGAGGGTAGGAATTCATTGAAGCACAGCTGCTCTACAGTAATTGCAAGTTGTCTTACTCCACTGTCCATGTTCTTACTCCATGGTAGATGAAAAGTTTAGCCTTTAGGTCTAAACCAAGGTGCTTTATCCCCACTTTTGCCACAAGGTAGCTAGTTTACTGTGACCTCTGCCATAAATCATGGTGCCACTGAGGTATAAGGGGATGATATACGCAGGGCATGCTTAATATACGGTATGGATCCAATGATAAATTATTTTAGTACCAGTCAATCATGGCCACATTAGTCTAGCAGTTTCCAAACTTCACTTAAATCTAAACCAAAATATGGTTACCTAGTACAAATATTTTTACCCAACAGTTGGATACTACACTACTGCCAGTATCAAACATTAAAAGTCAAGATGGGGGTGGGGTGACTCAAAAGATGGCACAGAAATGATAAGGTACAGAAAAAAGAACAAATAACTTTTGAGATTCCTTTTATTGCAAATAAAATGAATTATTGGGGGGGGGGGGGGGGTTGTTTTTTGGGTTTGTTACCTGGGGTCCTGGGGGCCAGGGAAGCTGCAGCCATTGTGATCCTGCAGCTTGGAGCCCAGCCAGCAGTTGGAATGTGGCTCTGGCCAGCCAGGCTCCAGTTTTGAGTGATGTGTAGTGCCGCCACATTTTTCCAAGCAGGTCTTTTTGACCCCAGGATCTCCCAGGGACAAACCCCTCCCTCTCTCACCCCACCCTGCACTGCAAGATAGCAGCATGGGCAATGCCTGAATGTGTGGTGTTTGGCACTGCAGACAGGTCTGTGGCGTCACATACCACACAGTCATGCTCATCTGGATGAGACCTTTGTATCCTTGTCTGAAAATCTCTTCTGCCAAATGGAGGAAAGAACTGGATATTTGGAAGGAAGAGCCTTATGCTAAAGTTCCTACGATGTGGATTATTAATGGTCCAGAGTTAGCATTTTATCTTTTGTTAGAATCATCTTTATTGATTTTTAAGTTCCACTGCATCAAACTGCCTTAGAGTAGAAAAAAATACTGCTGTTGCAAAAGTTTGAAGTCTAGTCTAATGATTTCTTGGTATGTCTGCAGAAATGTTTATATGAGAATTTGGATTATTTGGAGGTCCACCATTTGTTTTAAATAGCATTCACATGAATATGTAAATAAGGACAGCTGAAACCCTATGTACATCTTCTTTAGCTTAACACTATTTTGACGAGCAGTACTGTGGACATGAAAAGAACAGTAAATCCTGTTTCAACTATGTAACAATAAAACTAGTCAAGCACTGCTTGGAAATTACTACTATCCTTATGAATCTACCCTATATATTAATCCATGGATTCATCCTCAGTGTTGATTAGAAATTATTGCTGCATGCAATAGTAGCAAAGTGTCCTCACTGTTTCCTATAGTAGAGGAGATAGCCAAGTACATTTGGCAATATTGTGAATTTTAATTAGTCAAGTTTCAGAAATTAATAAATGGTAGAGTTAGAATAATAATAATAACATTTGGGGATTAAGGGCCTACAAACATACTGCATTTACACTGGTGTAAACAAAATCTGTACCAATGTAAAAACAGGACTGGACACGTGATATAAATCCCTACGCTAGGACCCAGTGTAGAGTTACTTCAGGAGTAAACAGCAGTAAAAATTAACTGGGGTAAGATACTCCCAGTGCTGGTGTCTTGCAGTTTTATCAAACCAAACAGGTCATTATACTGTAAATTCACCTAATGCAGAAGTTACACTGGGATAACAAAACATTTGCTTTGGATTGCAGTGTGATTTTACTTAGTGTTAATGTGTTGTACATTGCTCTTACTGTTTTCTCCATTAGCAAGAAATGAAGGAAATTACAGTAAAAAGAAAAATCATAGCTGCAAGTGAGCAGTAAGGGCTGGTTTGTTCAACAAAGAAGAACGGCAGCAGTCAACCTTCTGCAGTCAATAGCTAAAATTAAGGCTGTGGTTCAAGACAAAGATCCATACTTCTGTCATGGAGGGCATAATAAATTGAAACCAAAATCACTGAAGGGTCTCTCACCACACATACTCCCCTGTTCATGAGTTCTGGGCAAATTTGTATCACAGCACTCAGAAATCGTCTTCTAAAAGTCATAAATAACCATATATCTATCAAACACAATCATGTTAGAGAAGCATTGCCAAGGGTGATTTTATCAGAGGGATAGGGCTATGCCATTAGCAGATAAGTGTGTTGCAAAATACCAGAACCCTTTTCTTTGGAAAAAATGAATAAATAATGTAATAAAAATGATTTCCATCTTTATATCTAGGGTACAATAACATTTCTGATATTCACAACTTTGGGGTTTGATGCCAACTTCTCTTTGATATTAAATATAAACAATACATTAAAATAACATGGAAGTCTACTAACATGAAGGCCCATGATGATCATTTCTAAAAGCCGAAGAATTACTCCTAACAAAAACAAACTGGAACTAATGGTAAGAACCTCATGTTCAAGAAAACAAAACACAAGCTCTAATGATGTCCTAAATTAGGACTGAATATCATTTTGGGGGTGAGTAGTCTGAACAAAATAAAACAAAAAAACCCCCTGAAACCCCTTTATAATCATACTTCAGATACTAAGCAGTTCAATTAGTCTATGTCATGCCATATTTACTTGATTCTAATAAAAGGGTTTGCCCCCCTCCATTTAACATGGGGAAGAAAACCCTTCATCTTTGAATTGTATACAAGATCACTACCTGCCTCCTCCCTGCTTACCCGCCTGCTGCAGAGGGAGGGATGAATGCAAGATGTTGAAAAATTATATCAAATTTATACATTTTACATGTATAGAACCTAATTATTGGAGGGTCATCTTAGATTTGAGTAAATGTGGTAATTTTACAATTCACACCACAACATTTCAGAACACAATTCACACTACAACATTTCTAGCAAATCTGCTTTTTGGCTAACAACAAGTTTAATGGTTCCTTATCTGATGTGATTTCCAATAGTCAGATACTTCATAAACCTACAGGAATTATGTTGTACGTACTGCTAGAATGGTTTATGGTAACAAAGGAATACAGCGATTGTTACAAAACAACTTTAAAAAAATAACCAGTTTTCTTCAGTTGATAGTAACAAGTGTCTTGGAATAAATATTCCCTCAACATGTAAGTGATGTCTTATCTGTGAGCATTAGTTACATACAAACTTTTACCAATACTGACATTATAATGGCTGTTACAGTTAAGCAAAGCTATACAATCAACAATGCATGTAAGCATGTGATTGCTGAATTGAAATTAGATTATTTATGCATTTATCACTAAGTATATGAATGTTTTTTACTGAATTGGAACATGACACATCTGTGCTTTAAAATGTTCCATACCTAAACACAGAGATCTAGACCTTGTCCACACTCCTTTGGACAGAAAATCTGTAAACAGACCTGGATCCATTTTGGTTCTGTTATGCAAGGGAGAAACAGGGCTTCCTACTCATTCTTTTCAGAGCAATAAGACAGCTGGGCCTGGGCCAACTCCATGACTACATGGACAAAATATAACAGCTGAGCTTTTCGTTAACGCTATAGGACAACGGATGTCAGGACAGAGAAGAGAATGCAACCTCTTTGCCCCCAGTGAGAATGTCTTACAAATATCTCATTTACTCTGGCTCTGTGCAGGACCATAAAAATGGGAAATGACGTATAGTTTTGTGCATTTGTACTGCACCTTATTCTGGCACACCATGAACAAACTGGATGCTGGCCAAACAATAGCGTTTATAACATTGCCCTAATCTTCTTTTGAAGATGTGCCTGAAAGCTTGTCCAACATCTGTCTCAACTATAGAGTGGGTCCAATAAAAGAAATCAGAAAAAAACCAGGGGCATTGATACACAAACATTTTTGTGCCAGGACGCGCAGGAGATCTGGTGTGTCGAAGCAGACATGATTAATCAGACTCATCATATGCAATTGTATATGCAACAAAATACGTCAACATGCGGAACATCACAGCAGTGTCCTTTTGAACTAAAACACCTTTGATGTGTTTCAGTTCAAAAGCGCACCGCTGCCATTTTCTTAGTGATGACATGCATTTTGCCACTTATACAATTGCAGGTGCTGCAGCACCAGGCACTTTTAAAACTGCCCGGAGCTGCAACACAAGCAAGTGTACAAACGCCTAATGTTTTTAATTCTCTGAAGTAATGACGCTTACTCACCAATTCCAAACACTGCCTATGGCCATAAGCAGCAGCATAGTGCACTGTGTTGTACCCCTCTTTGTCCTGAATTGATGGATTGGCTTCATTTTGAAGCAAGAACTCCAGACACCTGTGAATAATTAATACATTTAAATTAGAGAAGAACATACTATCTAACAGAATCATTCCTCGTGGCAAGAAGGAGGAATACTGTGAGGTGATGGTTAAATTTTGTTCCTAACAGAACATTTACTACTTAAGTGTTTTCATTCATTTATCAGTTTTTCCCCAAAACTTCTGATTAGTAATAGCTAGGAATCTACCCTATTTGCAATTTCGCATTTTTTGCAGAAACTGTGAAAAAAGCAGTTTCTACAAACCCTGTGAAAATGGTGATTCCTGCAATTTTGGCACATAATTGCCAAGGGAAAAAAACATGCTAAAAATAAAACGCTGGGTCCCCAGTGGGAGGCAGTGATCTTCAGGGCTGCTGCAGCCTGGCCTCAATGCCCACTGGAGGTGGTGAAAGCCACTGGCATGAAGGGAAGCAGCCAAGATGGTGGTCACCCCTCCCCCGGCCCTCACTGCTGATTGGCTGAGAAGGCAGGCCATCATGTGGTCTCACCCCTCTCTGCCAACCAATGGCAAGGAACAGGGCTGCACAATGGGCAGCAGTGAGAGGTGGGGCCACTGGGGCTCATCAGTCAATCAGCAGTGAGTGGCAGGGTGGTGCTGCAAAAATGGTGCAACATGCCATGAGCAGCTCATGATTTTTTTTTCACCTCCTGTGCCACTAATGAGGGTTATAATTTTTGTTCTACAACATTCAAAATGTCTTCTCTGTCCTCTTTTCTCTCCTCTTCCATAGGTTTTAACTGACAGTTAGTTGATATAAAATGATTGTTAAAAGTAACATTTTAAACAAAAAATTAACCATCTCTGCAAGAATATGTCATAACTGAAGACAGTAATAATTTCCTGGAAGGCACCTGAGTTTAATTTTTCTTGAAACGTACAAACCCAAGGTATTGTATTTTTTTTAAAATAGTGTCTGATACTAAAGCATTGTTAAAATACAAATGTAATTTTTTTTAATTAGGAAAGGCAACAAGCATGGAAACAGAAACATTAGAAAATACATTAATAGAGCACAGGTGAGTGCTTTTCATTCAGGTAGCAGACATTTAGTGTAGCAGAGCAACGAGTGAACAAAACATTGCAGCCCAAAGCAGACAGAGACATTCTCCAGAAAGAGTCGAACTGCTGTACTGACACCAAACTTACAATGCAGCTTCTTTTTCCTTCATCTCATTGGCTCTTTCAAGTTCTTCAGCATTTTCATGGGAGTTACCTAGAATATTCTTTCTTCTTAACATAAAGGATAGAAAAATGCAACTCATTTTGAAAATGTCAGATCAGCATTTTTGGTTTGATTTGCCTCCCCCCAGCTTCTCTTCCAATCTCCTCCATAACTCCTTGGCTTCTATAAATGGGACCAACATATGGGCATCTAGCTGACTGTATTCTCAAACAAGGAACACACCTACAAAAAACTGCCTCTACATTTGGATTGTCAACTTTAAACTAATACAAAGAGCTCTGCCAGAACCAGTTTATATCATTCATCCCTTTCTTCAACTTGGTCCCTCCGTTTCCCCATGGCTGTCCCTTGTTATCCTGCTTTCTTCTTTGTAACCCTTTGCTCCTCATCACTATCTCCTGCTCCTTCTGGTAATTTGCTATAGTTCTCAGTGGTGCAAAAGATAGAACCTTGTGAAATATTAACAACTGACACTGAATTGCCCTGTCTGCGCATGCCACCTGATTTATTACTGAAAATTTCCATTATCCGCTACGTTCCTAGACAAGAATGTGATGATGCTTCAGCTAGACCACTAAACCATTGCCCATGGACAACATATTGGTTGCAAGACCCTCTGACATAGCTCATAGCCACAGGAAACAGGGAGTGCCAAAGTGTAATGTTACTACAAAAGTTGCTGCTTTTTCACTATGATTGTCCCTGAGCTAGATTCTTTAGAAGCTTAAAAAAGCTGAACAAATGCTAAGGCTCCTGAATCCAGTGACACTGAAGCATCTTTGGTAACTTTGCATGAACAGAACTAGGCTGGTGGGAACCAGAAGCAGAGTTAACTACACAGACATTATCTGACAGTAAGGATAACACAGGCCTGTCATATAGAAATCAAGAGGCAACAAAGAAAATAATATCCCCTAATTTCTGTGAACCTTCACAAACATTTGACCCAAAAGATCTATAGAAACACAGTTTGGGCTACGTGAATTTTTTCTACCAAATTGGTTTATCCCTAATTTCAGTCTCTTCTGAACATGAGTGACTGGTGCCTCCTGGTGGGGGGAAGACACCCGCCAAAGCCGCTGATGGCAACGGCCCTGTCGGAGGGGCACCAGTCCTACCGACAGCATCAGTGTTAGTCATTGGGGGGGCACATGCACCCCCGTGCACCTGCTACCAGTAGCCTATGCTTCTGAACACACATATTCCAGACTAGATTCTGAGCAATTCAGAATGGTACATATCTTCATCATATTCAATTTCCTTTTTGCCATATTCAAATTTAACTTTATCATAGCTAATACTAGAACAAATTGATAAATTAGTCTGCATTAATCTACAGAAGTCATATATTCAGACATTTCTATATAATGGTAAGTAGCCCATACACACCACAAAAAGACATCTGTGGATTCCCACTTTTTATTCCCAATAAAAACATGTATATGTCCCACTGACCAAAGGCCTAGGCAGCTGCACCTCTGGTAGGGCGCAAAAAAACCACTTTGTTTTTCCTGCACCAGAACACCTGCCCACTCATTACTAGCCTGAACAAAGCTGAATCATCTTCAAAAGTCTTTGGACTGAAATAGTCTGACCTCAGGAATATTTTCTCATAGGCTAGAAATAGCTACAGTGACCTACTAGGTGGCCAGGTAATAATGGCATTCTTCACATTTGCTATACAACCTGGCCCCTTCCAGAAAGTTTCAAACTCCAGGAACCTTAAAAAGAAGGCATCATCACCACCTTCAGGCATATATTTAGGATAAAACTTCAAATGAGCCACATTCTTCTAGTTTTTGTAGTGCCTGGTGAAAAGTCCACAATAGAGGAAAGTTTAGTCCACATAGTGACATAATGGCATGCCTGTACTACCTGACAGCTGATTATCCTTTTTGATAATCCACATAGCAAGAACGACCAAAACTAAGATATCCCCCGAAGATAGACTAGTTTGTGAGATCTTCTACCTTGAAAATATCATCTGAAAGTATCATCACCTTTCAGAAACACCTGAAGAAACAACGAAGGAACTAGGAGTGCAATAGGGGAAACACATTCTTACTGAAGTGAAGATAACTAATGTAATTAATAGGGGGTTTTTGCAGGTTGTCACTGGCAGGATGTATCTTGACTCTGCTCCAGTGCTCATTTACAGACTTATCATTTGACAACCCCAAACTTCAAAAAAGAGCAAATGGATAAAAAGTTCACACTAAACCAAGATTTGCAATGCCAGGATTGGCAGCTTCTGATGGACAGACAGGTTTAGAAATAGCCATACGTGAAAGTCTTTGTGCCACTCTATCACACTGGGCATAGATCTTCTTGTGTCCAGCAATACGATACTGTGAAGATGCAGCTGTCTCATGGACTGGACCATGAATATTTGAGGGTGCTGTTAAGGCTACTCCTATCTGACTTCTCTCAGTAAATGGTTCTGCAGCTTGTAATGCAATGGCATGAGAACTGCTGACCTAAGCATATGAAGCAGACATCTCACAACAGAGAATGAATTGGATGTCCGTAACTGCACGTTGAAAAAAAAACTTACTAGACTTTGCTGTGTAAGAGACCAAAGAGAATGATTGCTTGGTCTCTAAAGGAGACAAGAAGAGATGGAATGGTAGTAACCGTCCGGCCTATCTAACAGAAACAAAGGGTGTGAACCTAATGTTTTTAAATTCCAAGGACGAACTATAATTACAGTCAAGGACCTTTGGTTTATATAGCAGAGACCACAAAAATAAACAACAAACTGGGAAACAGAACACAGGGTGGTGAGGTGTGAGAGAAGAAGTTCATTAATTAAGCTGCTGTGTGGAGTTTAACTACACTGAAGGTCCTGTGGGGCTTAAAGGCTCTGTATAACAGCTGTTTCCCTGACTGCACAGGAAGTATTGTGGCCTTACCTGCTAATAGCTGTTGCTGCTCCTGTAAAGAGTTCTGTTGCTCCTATTGATTCTCCTGTTGCTTAGACCCTTCTGCAAGGTTCCTCTCATGCATGCTGGGTTCTACTTCTGTCACTTCAATCACTGGAGGGGCTCACTCTACTTCTGTCAGGATGCCTAGCCATCAGTTGTCTTTTTTCCAGTTCCCCATATGGAAGACTCTCTCTCACTCTCTCTCATTGTCTAATGCTCGGTCTTTTTTAAAGGACCAGAATAATAATGAATTTATGGGAAATTCCCTGTACTCTTTCTAAGGGGAAAACCACAGGATAAAAGAAAGTAAAATGGTACAAGTAATTCAGTGAGAGAAGGCAGCCTCAGCATTTTGTGCAACTTGAAAAGAACAGTAAATTTTGCCACCGTTCAAATGCATACCAGAACGGACTCTACTTCAAATCAATGCTATTTAAAAAAGTGGCATGTGCCCGAGAAGGAGAGGACTACCTTTCCTAGCTGGTTTGTTTTCGCTTGTTTAAATGAGAATGTGACCTGAAGAGACTAGAAATGACATTGATTTAGCAACACCGTAAATATAAAGAATACAAATAGGCTTTTTTACTTTCTGTCCATGTCTGAAGCAGCAGCATAGTGCAAAGGAGTACGTCCCCAGTCATCTGTTTCATTAATATTGGCCCCTGTGGTCACCAGTGTCTCGATACAGTGGAAATGACAATTCGCAGCTGCATAGTGCAAAGGTGTCCTGAAAAATAAATAGCAACTTCAGACACTACATAAGATATAATACAAATTATGATAATAAACCATGACTGAAACACTCCTTGAGAGGGGCTATTTTCAGATAACAGTAGAAGCTGCTTATGTTCTTGTACTCAAATACAAATTTATTATTTTTGCTTTGTGCAGATCAGTTAGACTGATTTTTGAGGCTCCCCTGAGAGATATTTCACTGCTACCAAACTTGAAAGAGACTGAGCAGTCAGTTATTAGTGCGTAAATGTGGAGGCCAGATTCTGAAGTGTTGTCCTAATGGTTTCATTTGATAGAAGTTCCATAAACTGTGGTATAACAGTTTTGTTTGCTTCATTCATTCTGAGATATGCTTGGAGTTTCAGGGTTATACCTCCATCTCAAGAAACAAAGCCCGCCTCAAGGCAAGCCCAACAAAACTGTAGCACAGAAAGGACTTCAATCTTTATTCTCAAATTGTTCCCAAATAATAGCAAATTAAACTCTGAGCAGAGGCAAGTCTTATCTTTGATTCAGAGGAGAGGAGGAATGAAATGAAGCCATCACATATTTTTCAACAGCAGATGAACAGCCTAGAACAGGATCTAGTATTAGTTACTCTGATTAGTTTGCCGATTCAGATCACTGTCCCAATTCAATTCGTCCACCTCCAAATCTGAAGATTCGATTCTGATTCGGAGAATCCGCAATTTGGCCATAGACACAGCTTTAAATGTTTTTTCTACATACCTCAAGGTACCAGGTGTGGCTCGTGAACACCGAGATGGTGGGGTGGATGGAACATCCCACAGGATCGCAGGGGGGTCCCATGTGTTTGGCGGTGGACCCCCCGCACCCTTCTGGCTTAGCAATTGGCTGTGGGGGGACCCCAGGTGCCCCCCCAGACCCAGGAGGCACCAGTTGCCGAGCCAGGGGTGGGGGGAGGCACATGCTCTGTGGCGGACCCAGAAGTGGATCAGAAGTGCTTCTGGTCCACTTCCAGGTCCACCACCAAGCACACTGGGGACCCTCCTGCACTCCCATGGGATGCTCCATTGCCCCAACATGTCAGCGTTTATAAGTCACCTGGTACCTTGATGCATGTAGAAAAAACATATAAAGCTGTGTCTATGTCCAAATCATCGAATCTCTCCGAATTGAATTGGAGGCTTCTGATTCAATTCAGAGAGATTAATGGGTCACCTGATTTAATTTGGATTTGGAGATTCGGCCGCCGAATTGGGCCAAATCTCCACCAAATCAAATTAGTGATCCAAGCTTCACACAGCCCTAATGTAAAGTATATTGGAAACTATATATAAAAAACCATATGCAAAAGGTAAATATAAATAATTATTTGTGAAATGTGCTATAGTTAAGCTTTTAATTACAATTGGTGTTTTCTTCCCTCTCCCTACTTTATTTCAAGTAAACCAAAGTGAACAGAGCAGGAACATTAGCAAAGGAGCAGGACTTGGCCATTTGGTTGTGAAACAGGTTACGTAGAATATAAGCTCAGTGTTAAATACTGCAAAGTAGTTTCCAAACTGCTGTGAAGCCACCAGTAGAAATATTAGTGGTTAAAAAGGAGATTTGTTTTTTTCTCTTTACATTACTTCCTTCACAGAGTTTACCGATACAATAGGAAGAAAAATTCCACAGAATATTAAAAAATATCTGTCACAGTATTATAACAGTACCAGCAATAAAACAAAATCGCTGAAGACTAATGGAAAGTTGACTGTGGCAGAGGTGACATGCAAGGATCTGGTCATAAGTTTTATGAGGAGGTGTGAGAGAAATGAAAATTATCACAGACCACTACCAACACATAATACCCTTTTTAGGCTTGTTTTTGTTTGGTTGGTTGGTTGGGTTTTTTTGGTTGGTTTTTTATTTATTGGGGGGGGGGGGGGGGTTACAACCAAAAGAACACAATTAGTAGATCTTTTGGCTATGAAGGTTAACAGTCTAAACTCCTGTTTATATACTGTTAATATAACAGTATATAATAATGTTTATAGACTGTTAATATAAAACCAAGCAGGATAACATCAACAAGGAAATTCTTATCTTTTTAGAGCTACCTGACTAGGCTAATTGCCAGAAAAATCCTACCTCTGCCTCCCCTGAAAGTAGCTCAGCCTCACTGAGTCACCCAGTCTTTCTACGCTCAGACACCTCCTACTGCTTCAACCTAAGGATGCACCCTTTGTTGAAACAATAAATCATCAGCCAGGGCTTAAGCCCCAAATCACCATGATGTTTCTTGGTTCAGCAAGAGGGTATGGACAACAACTTAGGTGGAGTGTGACATAGTTGTGGAATGCCCCAGACACCCTGTTATATGGGCAGATTTCAGAATCCAACAAAGGCTTCATTGTGCAGAAAAATTCAGTGTTATAAATTTGGTATTCCCACATCAAAGCAGGATTATTATTCAGAGAACACATGGATTATTTGTGAGGAATGCAGAAGAACTCTGCTGGGTTAGAAAATTTCAAGAGCCACTTCTACCACCCAAAGAAACAAAAATCTCAAGTAATTAAAATCATTACATCCAAAAATACTCACTACCAATATTTGGTAAGTTATAAAATGCAAACAACTGAAGCATGGTTTATTCTTCTTATTAACTCTCTCAGTTTTGTGTCTCTACTTAATTTAAATTGGATGAAACTATGGGTTGTTTTATTTTACAGTTTTTCTGAAAGCTGACAGACTTCTATTGCCTCTGTGACGAGCTAGGTGGCAGTGACCTACCCCAGGGGTTTTGAAAGGGCAAAAGATGATTGGAGGATTTGGGATTCCCTTTCCTCACCAATCTGGTAATGATTTGGCCCAGGGGTTTTGAAGGGGTAAAAGATGATTGGAGGACTTGGGATTCCCTTTCCTCACCAATCAGGCCCCAGAGACTCGCCTCTCATGTCCCCTGATTGGCCTTGTGGGTCACCTGGAGGGGGATAAAAGGGGCAGCATGGCTGACTCAGGAAGAGACCAGCGAGGGACCATGAGGAAGGAGCTTCAAAGAGCTGTCAAGAGCTAGGTGGAAGCAGTCGCCCCAGAAGAGCCTGAAGGAGCAGGACCTGCAGGCAGCAGTTGGACCCTCAGCAGCACGGCGTGTGGCTGGCAGGAGAGGCTTCCTGCTGGGCTCCAGGATCCCCTACGAGAGGCTGTGGCCAGCAGGAGAGGCTTCTCGCTTCAGCAAGGATCTGAGCAGCGACCTGAGGGGTCCCAGCTCAGCTTCTAGCTCCTCCAATCAGAGACCAGGCAGCTTGATGTGAGACCGGGGCTCCTGGAAGGTCAAGACCCCTAGCAGCTTGGAGCAGCACCAGCATTGGTGGCTGGGTGGTAGTGTTCCTACCTACCACATGGGAGATCCAAGTTCAAGTCCCAGCTTTGATGACTTGGGGTAAGTGACTGAACAAGGAAAATTCCTACTGCAGTAGAAAGGGGCCACTGTTTTTTTTTTTTTCCCCCCTTTCCAGGTACCTAGGCCCTATATTTCTCTGTCCTTTGAAATTTTGTATTTTGTGCCTTTTTATATTTCCCCAACCAGTATTGTTTGCTCTGCTGTTTGCATCTTATATTTTGTTAACCCTGTCTTTTGTCAATGATTGTAAGTGTCTAACCTTTGTTGAATCCTGCCCTGCCCCCTTGCGACATTGTAGTGTCCTCTATACCCCCTGATTATGCCTATTATGTTCCCAGTATTGTTCCCTCATTAAAAGGTATATGGTTAAGTCCCCAGTGGTGGTCTGGCTCTGCTCTATAGGGGGAGGAGAGTCCCTACCCCTCCCATAGCACTTGTGCACCTGCTTTGATCCCTTCAATTGGAGAGGGGGTACCTTTTGGAGTACCACCCGGGTTACACCTCTATGTAGCAAGTATGATTGAAAAAGAAAAAAACATTACTGCATCTCCAAATGCTAGTAATACCTTTGACATGCTAGAGACTTTATGAATTAGATTAATTAAACTATTATTAGAGACAAGGGAAACATTTCTTAAAAGGTATATCCCAGTGTATTTAATTTACTAGAGCTTTTAGTATTTTGGTGCTAAATAGCAATAGTATTTAACCCACGTTAATACAGCAGGACTAATTTTTTACTCTTTCAATTTGATTGCAGGACATATACCTATCATTGTCTTGGAATTTATCCTCCTCCTCAACCCAGTTCTTGAAACTGAAGTATGCTGTTAACACGTACCACAGTTAAAAAGCAAATAAACCTCACGGAGTGAAGACAAGATTTTCAGAGGTGGGTGTCTGAAGTTAAGTTTCTAACTTAATGCATTGCTATTGTGCCCACAGCTGAAATCAGCAGAGGCAGTGGTGCCCAACCTTTTCTCCCCACAGGCCAGATGGGCACTACCAGGTCCCTCTGTGGGCTGGATCCAGCCAATGGACCTGATGTGGCTGTGGGGGGTTGTGCAGTTCAATTCCAATCTGGACATACTGGGGGGGGATGCAGGAGGAGGCAGAAGAGCCCCAATCGGACGTGCAGGGGTAGGGGGAATGTGTGGAAACTGGAGTGGGCTTGATCCAGGTGGGGGGGGGGTGAAGAGGACAGCTTTGATCTGGGGCAGGAAGGGGAAGAGACCATCCCCAGACCCAGCCCTGATCTGAATATGCAGGGAGGGGGAGATGGAGAAGGTGAGGTGGCCCCAATCCAGACACACAAGGGAAAGGGGGACACAGTGGCCCCAATCTGGTGGATGGGGCCATGGTGTGACCCTGATACAGACGTGTGGGGACCAGGGAGGGTGTTTTAGGACCTGTCCAGATGAGCAGGTAGGGGGGGGAATAGCCTGACCCAATCCGGATGTGTGGCGGGCAGGCCCAGCTCTGATCCCACTGCACCAGCAATGGCCCAGGTATGGCAAGAGCCAGCCGTGTGGAGCTTCCACCACTCCCCACTGCTGAGTTTTCCAACCCATGAGGAATCCCCACTTACCAGATGTCATAGCTCTACAGGCCTGAGGTTGAGCACCCCTGGTCAGAGGGGTACAAATAGGTATAAACAAGAAAGGGCTGCTGGCTGGGTACCACAACTTAGGAATTTACTCCCCCCATCCCTTTGATACTTGAGTAACCCATTGCAAGGCTCATTTTTTCCAGTTATAAGATTGGGGTGAGATATTGTTCACTGGGATGGAGGAGGAGGAAGACTCATTGTGTGTAATCTTAAACTGATGCATTGACGATGTATTTTAAAATAATCTCAAGGCTAAGGATGGGTACTCTTTTTAATGTATCTATTATTATTCTGTTTTTATGGAAAAGTAATTTAGGTTCTTGAAAAAGCATCCGATTTTCAAATGCCAGAGTAATCCAGCACACCCCTCGGACCTGAATGGGAGCTACTTGGAGGTCAGAACTTTTGAAAATCCAAGCACTTACTCAGCTGCCTAATACCTAAATCTTGCCAAGACTTACAGTATGTAAAGGTATGGAGGTACATAAATAGCTCCTAAAGTTAGCAGACTTACTAACAAAGCAGGAACTATGCACATGTGAATATAATTGCAGGACCAGAGCCTAAAAAATGACTAGATTCCTATTTTTGTAAACCATGACCTAGACACAAAACACATTTCCAAATGTTTAATGGGGATTTTGGGCATTTAGAGAGTTAAATTAGCACATCCATTTCTGGCACAGAGATATTTATGGAAATGCTTTACTTTAAAAAAAAATCTAGGAAGCGTGCCAATAAGGAGCAGTTTTCTCCACAGTGACCTGCATTTGTTGTCTTATGCATACAGCACTAGGATCTAAGCTGCAAGAGGAGTAAAGAGGAAAATATTCAACCAATAGTAGTTTTAAACCAGAAAGACTGAACAGGGTGGGACTTTTTTTTTTGTTTATGTATTTAGCATATTCTGCACCTACCTTTTTGGCATCTGACTTCAAGCAGCCATATTCTATTGGGAATGGCAATCTCCTACTCTGTTTTACTATTTACCCTTTTAAATGGAACATATGATTTCAGATAAAGAGCTCTTTCTTTCCTTCTTTCCTGACAGATATTCAAAAAACAGCTTCACAATTTACATACCTCCCACATTTGTCCTTTTTATTAAAATCTGCTCCACTGCTCTGCAAGAGTTTTATACATTCAACATTACTGAAAAGACAAGGAAAGAAAAAAAAACATGAACAAAACAAAACAAATGTTGACACCTTTGTCTCTATAAAAAAGTAATTTCACTGGTTGCACTGCAGACACTGGGCATAACTAACTACAATCTGCAATCCAAGAACAAACAAAAGAACTAAAAGGTAAGGTAACTTGTAAAATTAACTCCTTTATTTTCAAATTACCTTGGAATTTTATTCCAAACAAGTATAAATACAGAACAGAGAGTATTAAATGCATTCTGGATTCAATATGAGAATGTAGCCAACCATTTCCAAAGGGAATATGCTGTTAATGATTCCCATGATAAACTGAGAAATTATCTAAGAACACTTTAATAAACTTGCTGCAGTCTTTAAAATGTTGAGCAATAATGAATGTGTAATTTATGGCTCTTATTCACCAAAGCACTGAAAACTGATCATGGGTTCAAACAGTTCCTGAAGTGTACATTTACTCAGCAAAACCTTTGAAGCTTATTTAACACCTTCTTCAGCATATTTGCAATTCTCTGCAAAATCAGAGCCAGAACATTTACAACTGATGTCATTTTGCCTGGGCTCCATTGCTTTATTGTTTTTATCCCAGTTGAATGAAATTGCTATGACATAACTTGCTACTGATGCTATTTAAGCCAAGGCAACTCTAAATAGAAAATTAAATAGCTGCATTTTCACATCTTTGTAATCCAAGTAAATAATCTATTATACCAAGCCAGAAAATGATGTAATGAAGCACGGTAATCTTCCAAAGCTCCTCTGTCATTCACCAGGGCAATAAATCATTGCTACTAGAAAACTGAAAGAGAGCCTTTGAATCATATTCTCTTCACAGTGCTCACATAACTCTCATTAATATAATGGGAGTTACAGACATGCATCAAGAGGAAAATGTGGGCTTTGTATACAATTCCAGTTCCAGTATGACAAGGGTGGATGAAATAAGCTAACATATATTCATCCTTGCGGTTAACATGCTATTACATGAAATATTTATAAAATATTCACCCCAATATAATAAAAATAAAAGTTCTTTTTAGTGATAGCAATTGCAGTCAGCTACAGATATGACTCCTAATTAATTCCCTGTCTTTCAGATACCTAGGTTTTTTGAGCGTTCATCTCTAAGGGAGATGCAATGGCTGAAACATACACTATTATGTCATTTCATCTGAACAACTCCTATATGAAATACATGGTTAACCAAATCAATCCCTAGAGCACTTTTATGAGGTACTTCTGGGTGTGAAATCTTATGTGATGCAGGTATTGGTCCACCAGGAAGTAAGTTGACAACATGTTCGAAAAAGGATAGTGAACATTCACCAGATAGTTACTACTTTTCTTCAGTGCAACCACTACTAATCTAAGCTGAATTGTACCCAAAACATCATCCTCTAAGCCATCAAGTCTTCAACAGAAGAACCCAAAATCAATGGGTTACCAAGCTTTTGGGGCTTTTTCTGTTAATTTCACAGAATTTCACAAGGCATTAACAGAAAATACTTACATGAACTGGCTACCATGGCTACAAATTAAATTGATTTATTTCAGTTTTAATTCACTGTTATTTCTGGGTCCAATCACTCTAAGCTGAGCAGCACTGTCCAGAGAGGATGAAAACTTGCTGATGCTTGACCTTGGAGATTTTCAGTAGAATCTATAGAGATACACTTGAAAACTGGTGTGCTGGTACAAGCAAAATTGCTGTATTTTAACTCCTGAATTAGATTTTTTTAATGACTTGATTTCAACTCAAAGACGCAACTCATAACAGGGACAGTGCACAGCTACATCACACCAGAAGTATCTTCAAGAAGCCACAGTTCTTTCCCAGCACTACAACTTGATCCTGAGGGCTAATTATTACAGCTGGTCTATACCAATTAAACTACAGCTACTTGCCCTGTGTTTGGCTCAACTGCATTCAGGGCCAAAGAGTGGCACTGATTGGCAGCAAAAATGAAACCCTTCTTTTACCTGGCACCTGGACCTTAAGTCCAAGTAGTCTGCAAAGGGAGGCAAGGAGGAAGAACGTTACTCTCTCACAGAGAGATGCGTTTCAAATCACAATCTGGCCCTGTATAATAAAAGCCTGGACTCTACCATCCTTTCTTACATTGCATGTAGCCCCAACATGAACCTCCACCAAGAAACAGTGGCAGATTAGGACCCTGAACAATAAGGATCTGACATTTAGCTACTTTGCTTTCCTTTAAGATACACAAAACAAACAAACAAACAAACAAAAATCAGTGGATGGTACATGGTTAGATTCCATTACATTGGGTCCACCATTAAATCACAAATAACAACCATAATTGTGACTACTCACCCTCCTGCAGCAGCAGCATGGAGGCACGTTCTTCCAAAGCTATCTGGGGTGTCTATATCAAAGCCTGCAGACAGCACGTGCTCATTACTAAACAAGGACACTATGCTATACTTTTGTCCTAGTTAAACCACAAGAAACATTGCAGAGACAGAAAAATCAGTTAGTTAGGAAAAACAGAATGCAAGCAACTATAGTCAAAAAGAGGTTGTCATGGAAACAGACAGTGGCTGCTCAAGCTTGGCAGTTCTATAAAAAGAACTGTGAAGTCAAGAATCTATCACCACATTCATCCCTGTGCTACATAACTATTTAAATCATGTGACAGGCATTTGAGGCAGATACTTATCAAGAGAACTGTGACAGCAGGCTGTGCAGACAGAAAACACGATGGAATGAGGAAAGCCACAGAGATTGCCTTAACATGCAATGACTTGATTTCTATATATCTGCGGTTTGCAGGTTGCTTTTACATTTTAGAAGCTTCCAAAAATGTGCAAAGGGAGTTTTAAAGATGAAGAGGGTGTAAAATCAATTGCAAGCTCTTATAGAATTACCCCTAGCTTGCCTAAGCATTCTGCTTTCCCTTCTGACCTAACTGTTGGAGAACATAGCAAGGTTTGCTGTAACAGGGCTGTCAATTTACATGTTTTGCATCTAAGGAGACTCAAGCTTATGAACAAAAAGTGACTGTGGGAAGTTACACATGATAAGGACGGAACTGCATAGAGAAACATATGATGCGTTTTTGAACCAACTGAAATTTTTGCATAAAAAAATTAAAATTCGAGTACCTTTCCCTTATTTTCTTTAAAAGACTACAGGCAACAAATACATACTTGCCTTGAAAGCTTTGGTAGCATGAGGACTGTGAGAGTCCTCTTTGGATAGTGATTTTTATATCTGTGCCTTTCAGAAATTTAGCCAGCCCATTTTCTTTACAATGACCCTAATTTAGAGAAAATACATTAGAATGCATCTTAGGCATATGTGTATTAACTTCAGTGGGGTGCATATACCTGCCCAGATGCTGTCTTCAATAAAGACACTTCCCTGAACTGAGGATTACAAATCCTGTTTTAGACAAACCTACAGTGCCTCATATTCCTGCGGCTCAGTAAAGGGTATCCCTTCCTCCCCCTTTCAGTGACTGCCAGGAGGAATGGGCTTCAAGCATGAACAATACAGGATGCTGGAAACTATTAGCATGCAGTTAAGAAAGCCCTGAACACACTCAAGTATGCTACGCCACACAGTCACATAAAGCAGAACAGGTAGTCTTTAATTTGAACATTTCACAACACTGAATAAAACCAGGGCCGTAAGTGAAATGTTCACAATATTAATTTAGCTTCACAGTCACCGCTAGATTTACTTACCTGATGACAACAATTTCCTGCAGCAGTCTGAGTGAGCATTTAGTGCTGCTAAGTGTAAAGGGAACATGTTGTGGATACCACACCTGAAATACAGAACAATCTTATTACAAGCGGATTCCAAAAACATAAGTAACACACAACAAAACTGAAGAACATTCTCCTTTCAAAAAATTGTATCAGTACTTCTGCAGGAGGCTCCTCCTCCCAACCTTAATTTTATTTGCATCTTCTACAAGCTCTCTTTGGAGTATAGTTTGTTTGGTTAAAGCACGAGCTCAGTTTTAGATAATGTTTAGAATACAACAGCCTTAAAAAAGTGAGGTGAAAAGTAGCAAGAATGAGGAGGCTTAGAGAATGGATTTTGGTTATATTCAGACTCCAGACATAAAACAAGAGTTTCTATTGGGACTGCTAGTGTTGCACCTGACATTCTCTCAAATACGGTACAAATAAATTATGAAAGCTTCTCTTTATCGTTTTTAAAACTCATCTATCCCCTGCATCCCTACTGTTAACATACCTTAGGTAACTGCTGCCTAGACTACTGCTATTACCTCTTCCACCTTTTTGGTTTCACAATGTTTCACAATTTTCATTTATTCTATTTTATTCCAAATACCCTAGTCAGAACATCTCTCTCTCTGGGTGTTCTGATGTATCACCATTTTCCTCATTCATAACATACAACTACTTTCTTTCAGCAAAGCTTATATAGAAGTCCACCTCCCTGCTGCCATTATCTACATTACTTATACTATATGGGTAAAGTTACACTTACACCATACTAAATCTGTGGAATGCTAAGCAGTTAGTGTTAAAATGTGTTGTGAGCAGTCACACGTTAGGAGTTAATATAATTTCTTGCCTGCACAGTTCTGATTTACCATTACAGGGCTGGTGAGCAGAGGTGTGGTTAGGAGTCAGGACACCTGGGTTCTACCCCTGCTCTGGGGTGGGGCGCTGGGAATAGCGCATCCCAGGATGCTGGAGGACTGCAAAATTGCTCATTTTATCTCCATAGAGCAGACTGACGTTACCCTAACATAAACTAGCCAGAGTTAACCCTCACCTGAAGTGGGATAACTTTGAGATGCTCAGAGGGCACTTAGTATGAGTTAACAAGCTTTAATGTGCAGACACCCATATTTTAAGTGCCTTTAGTATAGTTTAAGTGTAATATGTAACATCACCCTATGTCTCTTGCGCCTTAGGTTTGCTGTTGACTGCTCCCTTTTGGGCTTGGACAGATGTTCAGTTTCTTCAGGGAGAGCCCCTGCTCTCTCTGCAGAAACCACAAGTGTACAGAAGTTCATAATTTTTCTCAGAAAGTAAAAGTGTCCACTCAGGGAGAAAAATAACTTGGGAACAACCCAAGTAAAGTGGTTTCCTGGAGAATCTCTCTTAGGAGTCAGAATCTCTATACAGACAGCAGATGCAGAATCAACCTCTGTACTCTGTGCTTTGTTTTTCTTTCACTCTCCCCACTCCCACAGGGGGAGGGAGAACTCATGTTAGTTTCAGTCATGCAGGGAGCAGAATATACCCCTTGAGTGCTTTGGGATGAAAAAGCCTAGTGCTGAAGCAGTTAGGAGCGCACGTTGTGCTCCTGGCTTGTTCCCTGCCTGAATCATACTGCAGCACTTGGGTGCAGGGAAGAATACAAGTATATGCCTTCCCCAGCCTTAGCTGGGCTCCAACACAGCATTTGGGGGGGGAGGGTGGAGAAGCTGGAGGACTCTTCTGTGCACAGCACAGACCCTTCTCCCACCTTCCCTAACCCTGATGGATCCCTGCCTACCTTCACTTAAAAAAATGCAAAGCTCTCTGGGCTGCTGTAGGGACCCATGGCAGCCCAGTGTATTGGGCTGAATATCTCCAAATCGACTGCTCCCAGAGCCCTATTCAAAATTCATCAATGGACTCCCAAACCTGCACGTACATGCGATCAACCCCTGGGGCTGACAGATGCCATCCAGTAGCTACCAAGGGGGGAAGTCCCACGAGGGTCAACGACCCCTGGATTGGGCAAACCTGAAAACTGGGGAGTCACCAAAGTCTGCCAAGGACAGATAAAAAGCAGTGAAAAGTGACCCTCAGTGGTGCCCTCTTGATCTCCAACTTGACCAGCAGCCAACCTGTCCAGCCAGAAGGACCAGCCGGCGACCCCCTTCTGGAAGATAACACCATGCTGAAAGAAGCTTCAACAACAGACTCCAGCGCCTGTAGGATAGGTATACCTGACTCTTGTAGCGCGCGCGCGTGTGTGTGTGTAAGGACCAGCCCCAAGGTTTATGATTTAACTCATTACAGTGTTTCAATCCGCCTAATAAACTAGAATTTTAAGGATCCCGAGTTGGACATTTGTAGCCAACAACACAAGCATGCAATGTCCAGTATTAGAAAAAAGAAGATAGACAATGTGCAAGGAAATGGCACAAGGTCCACCAAACTGCTCAGCGTGTCTAAAGAGGCTGCAATTATTTAACCTGATATCATAAAGAAGATTTTGTTATAAATAGTCACAGTATTCTCGATAAATCCGATTTCCACATCATTATTCTCTTCTACTCTGCTTAGTTAACTTAAGTTGCATTTCGCTTTCACTGCAAAGATTTCTACCCAAGTGCATATTTTGGCTGGTGTCCAACAAGCCATGCACTTTGTACATCTGCTAGCTAGTGTCATCCTGTACAGAACTGTTCACAATGGCTCCCCTCATAATTTACTTTCTTTACCCATGAAATGCAATTGCATCCACAGCTGGTCATGCTGTCTGCAGCTTTTTGCTAGTAGCACTGAAAAAAGCTTTAATTCCTTTGCCAGTTCAAGGAACTAAGCCAAAGTGCTTTATATGCAATGTATATTAACACCTCATTCCCAGTGCTTCAGTGGGATTTGTTTTTCACAGCAGCATTGTCCTTTAGATCTTCCCACTACAACTAAGCAGACTTCTCATTTCAAATATTTCTGCTCTTGGCAGAAGCTTTTTATGTGGTTTAATGAATGATCACCCAAGTGTGGAATAGAAATTTTGAGCAGGCAGCTACCTCTTGTAATCAGGTTCTCTCACTGATGTTCATTCTTACCTTAAACCTCAGGAGTAGATGGATTAAAACTTTCTACATAAGAACGAGCTGGCAAAAATCTTACTCAGACACAGAGGACCAACCCCAACACTAGTATAAATAGTGGAGTTTCACTGGAGTGATTTTGAGTGAGTTGCCTTAAAACTTGGTAAGGATTTAGAAATAATAGAAATCATAGAAAATTTGGGTTGGAACGGACTTCTAGAGGTCATCTATTCCAACCCCCTGCTCAAAGCAGGACCATCCCAAATCAAATCATCCCAGCCAAAGCTTTGGCCGGGTCTTGAAAACCTCCAAGAATGGAGATTCTACCACCTCTCTGGGTAACCTGTTCTAGTGTTTTACTATCCTCCTAGTGAGAAAGTTCTTCCTAATATCTAACCTAAACTTCCCTTGCTGCAATTTGAGACCGTTCCTCCTGGTTCTGTCATCTGCCACCACTGAAAACAATCTAGCTCCATCCCCTTTTGAACCCCCACTTCAGATAGTTGAAGGCTGCTATTAAATCCCTCCTCCCCCCCCCCGCAATCTTCTCAAGTGCGTGTACACATGACAAAATTAGCCTCTAAAGTGGTGTAATTGCCCTTTTGCACCACTTTAATGGTGTCACTGTTTACACCTGTGGCAGCATATTTCGCTTTAATTTTGTCATGCTGTACATGTGTGGTGGTGTATTTTGCTTTAAATGACCTTGTTACATAGCAAGGTAAAATCTATTCAATGTATTTTAGTTTGCTACGTAACAAATTGCAATGGTGCATGGGGCACTGGAAGCCCAGATGTGCTCAGGGAAACTCAGGCCTGGTGGGCTTTGAGCACCCCAGGCACAGTCCCTGCTGCCTTCTCCCAACACTAGCACACCCAGCCGCCCTCCTGCCACCTTGCCACACTGCCCCAGGGCAAGCCAGCCCATTCCCTGGCAGTCCCAGGAGGGCTCTCCTGCAGCAGGGGCGTGAGATGCAGGCAGGCCGAGTGGCTCCTGAGCTGCGGGGGACCCTGGACCTTCCCTCCATGGTGGTGGTACCCTGCAGGTGGCACCCGCTCACTAGTACCTGACCCAGGCAGTCCCAGGGGGTACCACCACCATGGAGGGAAGCACCAGGCCCCGCGCAGCTCGAAGGCTGTGAGACCTGGTGGCAGCTCACACGAGCAGGCTCTATTGAGAAACGGGGGAAAAAAAAAAAAAAAGCAGCCTGATCTTTTTTTTCCCCCACTCCTGGAGCCTGCCTGCCTCTTCCATGGCTGGGGGGCAAACTGCTGGCAGGCCCTGAGCTGTAGGGGACAGTGGTTTAGTTCTCCTTAAATTGAAATGGTGGGTTTTTAATTGCATCGATTAAAAACTCACCATTTAAATTTATGGACTTCCATCACATCACTGTGACGCACCCCTCCTATGCCCGCTGCCATGGGCAGGCTCCACCAGAAAAATAAATTTTAAAAGTAGTGAGGGGCCCAATCCTTTTTTCCCCCCACCTTGGAGCCTACCTGCCTCTCCTGCAGCCAGGGAACGAACTGCTAGTGGGCCCTGAGCTGCAGGGGACCCTGGTCCTTTGCTCCGCAGTGGTGGTACCCCCTGGGCAGAACCCACCCACGAGCAGGCCACCTGGGTGGTCCCAGTGGGGGCATGCTGCCGCCATGGAGGGAAGGACCGGGGCCCTCCACAGCTCAGGGACCACTTGGCCTCCCAGCAGGTCACCTCCTGGCCAAGAGAGAAGCAGGCAGGCTCCAGGAGAAATAAAGTGGTGAGGGGCCCTGATCCTTTTTTCTCCCCCCAGAGTCTGCTTGCCTCTTCTGCAGCTGGGGGACAAATTGCCAACAGGCTGAGTGGTCCCTTAACTGCAGGAGGCCCCAGTTTTTCCCTCTGCATCAGCGAAGCCCCCTGGGACCACCCAGATCAGCTGGCAGAGGGCAGGTGCTGCCTGGGGGGCACCGCCACCACAGAGGGAAGCACCAATGTCATGGGTGTCCGTGTCCCACCCCCCCCAGTTCAGGGCCCGCCAGCACCTCATCCCCCCCAGTTGCAGGAGAGGCAGGCAGGCTTTGTGGGGGGAAAAAAAATGGTCAGGCCCCTTGCTGCTTTTTTTTTTTTTACTGATGGAGCCTGCCCATGGCAGTAGGGGTCGGGGGGGAGGCATCACTCTGACATTACAGAAGTTCCTAAATTGAAACAGTGGGTTTTTAATCAACACAAGTAAAAACCCACCAATTAAAAACCCAGCATTTCAATTTAGGGAGAACTAAACCCCTGTCACATATACAAGTACCCCTCTTCTCTGGACTAAATAAACCCAGTTCCCTCAGCCTGTCCACATAAATAATGTGCCCCAACCCCCGAACCATTTTGTTGCCCTCCGCTGGGCTCTCTCCAATTTGTCTACATTCTTTCTGTAGTGAGGGGCCCAAAACTAAAAGTACTCCAGGTGTGGCCTCACCAGTGCTGAATAGAGGGGAATAATAATTTCCCTTGACTTGCTGGCAAAACTCCTACTAATGCAGTCCAGTATGCTGTTAGCCTTCTTGGCAACAAGAGCACACTGTTGCCTCATATTCAGCGTATTGTCCATTGTAACCCCCAGGTCCTTTTCTGCAGGGCTGCTGCCCAGCCAGTGAGCCCAGCCTGTACTGATGCATGGGATTGTTCCATCCTAGGTGCAGGACTTTGCACTTTTCCTTGTTGAACCTCATGAGATTCCTTTTGGCCCAATTCTCCAATTTGTCTAGGTCACTCTGAATCCTAGCCCTACCTTCCAGCATATCTACTATTCCTCCTGCCTATCAATTCTGTCTGGTGAGATGCAAGTTTAATGTTACCGTAACAATCAGAAACAGGGACAAATATACCATTTGCATCAAAATCCCCAAATGCAATCTAGAAAGCTGCAAACATCTTTAAAAAGAAACAGGTTAATTTGTATCCTAAGGCAAGTTGCTCCCATACTACTTTCATAGCACTTTCTCTTTTCTGTTTAAGAATTAATTTCAATCTTCCCCAAATCAGTTTTTAATTTGCCCCCAATTATTTTGGAAAATTTAGGACTTGTTTGCCTTGCTATACCAGGACCAGGCCCTGTGAAATACTGGATATTTACTTCCCCTGAAATCTAAACACTTTCCAGGACTGGGCCCACAATGTATATTTATAAATAGTAGGATAAGGGTGTTGATGTTGCCATGATGGTCCAACAAAACTCCAACCCTACTACAACATGGAGGCTATCTAAATTTGTCTATTTAGAAATAGTCATATACAATCGTTACATGTGTGTATGAGAGGCACAGAAACATACAGCAAAATCAGATTAGTAAAAATCAGCCCTTGGAGCACAAGGAGCTTTCGATTAGAAATACCTCAAAATAAAGACAGCCTCATTGTCTCAGTCAATAAAAAGATTTGAACCCAGAGGACATGACGACAGGTACCCCAACTGCATTAGGTTCAGAATGATTTATTAAGGCCTAATTTGGACCCATACATTTCTACTTCCTTAGCACCAAAGGGTAGTAGACATAAGAAGGAAACAATGCAGTAACACAAGCCATTGAACATGAAGCTATTTTAAATATAAAGGGAATTACATGGCCTTCATTAGTAGAGTCACATTTTAAATCAATTTCATGTCAGCTTGCTATATAAACTATTTGTTACTGAATGGAGCTGTAGTACAACTATGTACAGGCATGACCAGAGAAATAATGGTTTTCCTAGCCTAACTCTCAGCATTTGACAATTTGGAACAATATTTCCTCAGCAACCTACTTGGCAGTGTCCGCTCCGCTGGTTATGAGGGTGTTAATCAAAAGCTCATGTCCATATCTTGCAGCCACATGCAGAGGAGTGTTACCATCCTTATCAACACAGTCAATTTCACCTCCTGGAGAAGACATTTTCATATAGTTTAACACAAGGATTAAATACAAGTCAGTGACCAGACATGCTATGTAATGTATTTCTAGTAACCATATATTACCCATAATGGTAGCTGAAACACTGAATTTCAGGGATACAATATCAGTACACAGGAAGCCATTAGCTGTGATGCTCATGCATAATGTCCATGATTCTGGATACTGCAATGTTCTCCCCCATTTTTTATTTCCACCTCTCCATACATTTTATACAGGCTTTTAACCACTTGCATATACTGAGAGACATATATACGAGGTGACTGAATTGTTGCTGATAAAAAGTTATTAATGAATGTCCTAAATTAAAACAATAATAAACATGTATTGTTGAAATTGTGGCATAAGTCTTTAAATCACTGGTGCTCAACCTTATCTACAAAGCAATGATGGTAAGTGGACCTTTTGCCAGTGGATTACAAGGCTACTTCTAGCACTTCCAAAACAGCTTCTATTACTCTTGGAACAACAACTCTGCATGCTAGCTGTGGCCCCCAGAGTTCAGAACCACCAATATAATACAAAGCATAGCTGCTTTGTATCTTTATTTGTCACGTGCTTCTTTGGTTTTAAATTCACCTGTGATCAAAGCTTCATACAACTCCAGAAATAGAGAGGCAGCAAACATAAGCAAAAACTGAAAAAAGCAGAATAACCTCAAATAGAGCAGAGGAGCTACAAAGTGCAAAGAAAGGCTTAACAAAGCACTGTCAACTGTTTCACAGAAAGAGATTAAATAAACTGGACAAGCATTTGGAGACTGGCAGGGGGTCGGACTCGATGATCTACTGAGGTCCCTTCCGACCCTAACATCTATGAATCTATGAAACAGTGTGGTTAAAAAAAGAAAGAATGGGACAGAAACCATGTTAAATTTGCTTTAATATGAAGTATTGGGCTAAGTTAACTTTCTGTCTGCCCTGTAATCCTTGTTTGCACTTCATGCAACCAAGTACTACACTTGCCACACATATAGGATATATTGTAGTATGTCAAAGAGGAGATTGTCTTCAAGGAAGACCTCCATTCCAGAAGATGATTTGCAGTATTAAGAAATCTATCCACCAATACATGAGCACATCTTCTAGCTCAGGGGTGGCTCCCGAGTCACAGGTTGGCTACATGCAGCTCTTCAGAAATTAATATGCGTCTCCTTGAATCTTTGTACAAGCACCCGGTGACCAGCTTTCATAGCCATTATGTCATGTCATGTGATGCAACTGCTCACAGCAAGCACATTACTCAGTTTGAACTCAGAAGTTTGGACTCCAGAGGCATGGGTTGGCCACCTGTGTTTTAGATGTCACTCGACTCTCCTCATATGTTTCATATACAGCAGCTTTCAAGGGACACATTCCATTAATTCAGTTCCCAAATTTGTGTTTCATAACAAAAAACATTAACATGATTAAAAACAATGATACAAGTTAAGAGGAAAACATCTAAAAATATTCTCACAATTTGATGGAAAACCTAATGAAAAGTTTTGTATTAGGTAATGAAGACAAAGACAAGTATCTATTGACAGAAAATGAAACTAATTAGTCTAATGTCATGATTCAATAATACAAAGTAAAGCAAGACCATGACATATTGGGGACAAACAAGATTTTTAACAGTTATTCACTTGAAATAATCTTGGGTGTTCTTAGAAACATGAACGAAGTTTGGTTTTTGTTTTGTTTTGCTTTGTTTTTTAAAGATGTTGCTGAGAGCCAAGAAACCTGAATTCTAGCCTTGATTCTATCAGTGGCAAGCTATTTCTCCTCTATCTCCTGCCCTAAAACAAGGATAACACCTGGACAGAGTGTCTAGTTCTTAGGAAGAGAGAGAGACACAGAGAGAGAGAGAGAGAGAGAGATGTAATGGATTTATGGTCTTTGTGAGGTGAGGGAAGCCACAAAGTAAGATTTAAGAAGATGAAAGATCCTTTGAGCTCTAGAGCTACAAGGGATTGCTAGTTTTATTCAGGACTTGTTTTTCATAAACACTTGTGGCTTCTTTGGACAGGTACAGAACCTGAATGCTGTTTTATATTCATTCCCAGGTCAGGAAACAACATATAAAATCACCGACCCTTGCCAATTTGAGGAGACAAGTAATTGTAAATTTTGTCCAAGATCACAAAATGAGAAGTTTCAGCCTAATTAAAAGGCAAACTTATGTGAGGCAGTTAAATATGTTGACTATCCTTTCCTAGCTCACTAAAACAAAATGCAGGCTTCAGCCTGCAAGTAGCTCAGAAAAAAAATCTCATAGCAAATCATTGCTGATGACAAATTATCAGAAAGTTTATACGTACCATTCTGAATAAGGGTTTGGGATCGTGTGAACCTCCCATGGACAGCTGTCATGTGCAGTGGACTCTTGCCATCTTTACTCTAACAAAAACAAGATGACACTCAACTATAGTACAAAGTAATATAATCATTTTAGGGTTTCTTAAATAATATAAATAGCCTGAAATCCTGCAGTTCTTATTCAAAGCTCTCATTCACTTCAAATGGCTGAACCCAAAGCCATATATGATCCATAAAGAAAATGTTGTTGCTATAAATATAAGAGCTTTCTTCAATAACATGAATAGCAGTTAGGCCTGCTTATGGTACTGGACAAAAACAGTAATGAATACTTGACATATTCCTGATTGTTCTTTACTTTCCAGATATTATGAGTAGTTCTTATGGTATTTCCTTATTTTCCATATTGCTTGTGGAACAGCAAAGGAACACAGAGCTAAGTATCTGCAGTCACTGGAAAGTATTAATAAATATAAACTATTTAATCAAATTAATTATTTAGACATACATTAAAATACAGATGGCTACTATGTAAAGAGATTTGATACATGAAGTGCCATCCAAATTAACTTCCAAAAAGGGCCTTTAGAATGTAGGTACAAAGCAGGTAAGTGAAGGTGCAATGGCACAGAGTATTATTTGATTCTGGAGGCATACATGGGGGGGCCTGAGAAGGAGAAAAGGAAGGATATTTTTTGAGTCATCTGGTTCAATATCTTATTTCTTTGAATCAGGCTTTGGATTCCCTTTCAGACAATTCCCAGCTTTGTATTAATTGTCACTGTTTTCATTAACAAAACAGGGCACTTGTCATCTATTCATTTCAAAGAATTTTACAGAGGTTGACAAACACTAACAGTTCCTTTATAGATGGGATAATAATCGAAACACCAAAAGCATAGTTTCTAATAAATATAACCCATGAGATGTGAAATTGACTGTACTTTTCAGACTGTGGTTTGTAATGGCACACATTCTCAGACACTGATCTAGAGTTTTAGGATGCCATTATATCAACAAAGGCATTGCAAGGTTCACTGCAGATCTCTAGTCCCATATAGGAAGATCAACATCACTGTTATTCCAGTTCATTTCCTGAAGAAGTATTTATAGTAACATATCCTATATTATCACTTTCAGACAACCTTTTATAGAATGCAGAGATTTAAAACAAAAAGGGGCTCCTTTTAGGTAGGTATACTTATACAGCTAAAATTAATTAACTGAAACAAGTTTTACCTGAATATTAACGTCTGCCCCATTATTCACCAACAATTCAAGACATAGAGCTCCATGAGTGGAAGCAGCAGCAAAATGCAAGGGGGTGAAACCACTGTTGTTAGGCTGGTTTACATTAGCACCATAGTCAATCAGCTCATTAACTACAGAATCCTGACCATTATAACAGGCAATGTGAAGAGCAGTATTTCCATATATGTTTATTTCATCGATCTGCCGTGAAACAAGAACATACAGTTAAAATTACAGATATCAGTTTATTTTGCTTTACATAATACACTGTATATGGCAAATGGAAATAGCTGGAGGCTTGAATTGTCATTGTGAATGTTGTTTGCTAGCAAATGTCACTGACAAAATATACTCCAAATCTATGTCTCTTGGCATTTGGGTCTGAAAGGCAGCACAAACTATAGAATGCACTACATATTCCAGAGAACTGGAACTGATTTCTTTTGAAATTCAGCAAATATTTGTAGCAGCAATAACCAGAGAAAAATCTGGCACTTCTAACCTACAGAAGAAGCATGAAAGCCATGGAAAGAGGGAATTCTATTTTATTATTATTCTATGAATAAAGTATATACTGGACTAAATAAAAGTATGATAAATAGTGACCAGACTTCAGTATATTATTATGGATTAAAAAAAAATAGTCCCACTTATTCCTACATACCTCGACACCTAGATTAAGGAGGTGTTTCACTACATTAATCTGCCCATTGGATGCAGCAGCATGCAGTGGAGTGTAACCCTTCTTGTCCTTACAAGTCACCTCTGCACCATGGTTAATCAGTAAGGCAACAACTTCCAGGTGACCTTTAAAAGATGAAAGAATAGAAATCAATTTCCCCAAATTACTGATTTATTATTAACACGCTGTTCTGTTTGCTGCTGCTTTATGAATGCTTTCAGATCAGACTTAATTTTGCATGAAAGTTCTTAATTCCAGCCTTGCTTCTTATTAGAGGATCTAGAAGACATACACATTTGTTCTGGAAAACGTAGCAAGTCTCTTGTTAATGAACTCATATCCTTATTTTTCTTTATACTTTACAATTTTTTTTTTTATTAACCAAAGGCAGCCCCCCCCATAACAGACAGAAATGTGAAAAAGCAGCATAACCATATTAAAAAATTATCAAAATTAAGTTCAGTCAGTGTTATCTATTAATCTATCTGCTAATACTGTATTTTTGCTGCTGCTTCATAAATGTCTTTAAAAAAAACAAATATAAAAATGTTCCCAAAATCAGCAGTCTTTGAGACAGAGAGAAGTAAAGTACCTAGGCTTCAAGGCAGTCCGGAGGTTAATCTAAATTCCATTTAGCTAATAGCAGACTTTCCATCAATTCCAATGAAATTTGAATCAGAGAGCAGGTAAGCAGGAAAACTAAGTTCACAGGGATGACTCAAAATGTTGTAATTAACTTCAAAATATGCAGAGACCCATGATTACCCGAGCATTTAAGCGTGCCTAAATTTGACTTTGTTTTCTAGGTCACTGAATCTTCAAGCTGAAAAAACTCTTGACATTCATACAGAATCATAATGTCCAAATAGACAGAAAATTAAGACCTTACCAAAATATTAAAAAAGAAAGCATGAATTTGCAGTTGTTAAAACCACAAACTATAAGGATGTATGTAGCATGATTCAGAAGTCTTTTATCTTCTTAGAGCAATGTCAAATTACAATCTAGATCAAAAGTCAAATGTACTTTGATAGCATCAACCTCTTCAATCCATTTTTAGACAGCCAGAGGCCACAGTACATTTTCCCCACAATCATAAACCTATAGCAACAGCCTTTGGCAGAAGGGACCAAATTAGCATTAAAGAGAATGCTGCAGGTCAGGAGTGAAAGAGCAATTAAAACGAGGATTGTTTAAATAATAAAAATTCAATAAACATTAGTGTTAACCTAAATGTATGGATCAAGTGATCTTGCCTGCTCTAGCATATGGAAAAATAACTTGCTTCTAAGCATGGGAGTGAATATATGAGGCTTTATAGTTATCACATAACCTAATTTGTTCTAGATAAAGAGAAAAAGAGAAAATGGAAGAATAGGGAAATGAATAATTCAGAAAAAAAATGTGCTAATTGTTTTTGTGCCAATCATTTGAGACACCCAGGGCTGGGAGGGACCTCCTTTTCATGATGGCACAGACTAACTTGTTGTATAGTCCCAAGTACAAGCTTATCAAGCTCACTTCAAAAAGTAGTTAGGTTTTTTGCCCCAATACTGCCATTGGAAGATTTCCAAACCTCACTGTTCTGAAACTAAGGCTAGGAATCATCTTCTAATTTCCAGCCAAACTGTGTTCATAGACTGTTTACACAGATTTGTGCCAGTAATGTCCTTTAGTTTAAACAGCTCTTCTCCTTCCCACTTGTTCACCCCCTCCCTCCCCCATGCATTTATAAAGAGCAACAATACCTCTTCTCTTCACTTTGCTAGGCTAACGAAGCCCACACTTTTAAAGTACAAACACATATAACAATTATAGCAGTATCAAAGAAATCCATGGATGGATCCAGGATTTTGTAAATGGGAGTTCAGGAGCAGTACCTAGCTTTGCAAAGGTGGCTGCCCCCCCACCTCACCCACACCATAGGAACAGCAGCTGGGCACCATTTTAAAGTTCCAGAACCAGGTAAGAATTCCCCCCACATTCCCTCCCCTTCCCCTCATGCTTAGTGGCACCTCCCCACTCTTTCCCTCTCATGCTTACCGCTGCCACTGTCCCCAGTTTCCCCGGGGTGGGAAGAGAACTCCAGAGCTGCTCATGCCCTGCTCTAGTGCGGCTGTAGGGGAGCCAGGTTCAGCCAGGACAACAGCAGCAGTGGCAGCAGGTGGGCTTCTCCCTACCTGCTGGTAGGTAACACCAGAAGGGAACTGAGCAGGAAGAGGGAGGCTGCTTGCTGCCACTGCTGCCTCTGACTGAACCCAGCTCCCTGTGCAGCCCAGCTGGAGTGGGGCAGGAGCAGTTCTATACTCCCTTCTTCCCAGGGCAGCAGAGATAGCAGCAGCAGGAGGCAGGGGAGGGACCATGCTGCAGAGCATTGGGAAAGGGAAGAGGAGCAATTCTTACTTGATTTAGGAACTTAAAAGTCCCCAGCTGCAACTCCCATGGCATGGTCTGAAAGGGAGTGTGACCACAGCACTGCACTCCCCCTGGATCCGTCCCTGAAGGATGCTGATATAAGTTATTACAACACAACTATTAAATCTGCATGGTTCTGTAGCAAACCACTCCAACTTTAATCCTGCTTCAAAGTCAGGGTGATTCAGCTCATTTCTATTGTTCCAGGATCATACATATTGAACAGCTATAGCATAACAGCTGATGTGCACTCCTGGCTCTTAGACATCCTGTGGTTGACTAATACACCTAGGTCCTTCTCCTCAGTCTTTCTTTTGATTGACGAACTCCAGCTTCAGGCACTAAGTGAGAATTTCCTCTAAGTGCATTATCTTGCATTTTGTATAACTAAATTTCATCCTTTTTGTATTAGTCTAGATGAAACAAATACTTCTTAGCAAAATCTAAATCAAATATAATATGTATTTTTCACACACATTTCTCAGGCTAGAATTTGAATCAGGAAAGAAAATAAGAGAAAAAAATGCAACATAATATAAACATACATGTGTTGTGAAAGCTGGGACATTAGGCCAGAATCTTAGTATTTGTGAATCAGCATAGTTCCATTGACATAAGTGAAGCTAGGCCAATTCAAAATCAGCTGAACACTTAGCCATGAAGAAAGCAATTACAATCTTCACTTTCTATCACAGAAACTGTGTTTTAATACAATATAAAACACACTCTTGGTATTCCAGTAATAGATAAAAACAACTTAGTTCTTACCCATATAAGCTGCCCAGTGAAGAGCTCTCCTGTCCTTTTTGTCAAAAGCATTGATGTTTGCCCCTTTGGCTAAGAGTAAGTCTACCATCTAAAACAGCAGTAAAAAGCAAAACATTGGATCAGGAATGTATTCCATCTACAACAGGTCATTTTATTGGCAAAACGATCATCCCAGATGCAACACTTTATAGAAACTGCAGTTGTGAGTTGCTAACAAATTACAATATCTGCTTTTGAGGGATGTATACATAAATTATGCAGGAAAACTTGATACTTAAAGATGATTTAAAAACTCTTTACAGGAAAAACACTATCCAATTAATTTAATCATAAAAACAATGTTTTTTGTGTTGAAAGCAGCACAATTTTGTATCCTGGCCCAACCTTGCTTTGGTTAAAGCTGGTTATAGTCACAATTAGAGTCAATTTTCTGTTGAATGTTACAGTTCTAATGCATCCAGTAATTTACTATTTAAAAATGGAATGGATTAGTGATTGTGAAAAGTGCTGGGAGAAACTTGATATTCACCAAACAGAAGCAGGAACACTTCAAGCTTTTAAACTATGCCACCAAAGACATAACAGGGCAGCTCTGAGCCCTGGACAGTAGCTGTGGTAGCACAGCCAGCAAGCAGGCATGGCAGCCCTATTTTGGCACTCCCTACTCATCGAATTGGTTCCTAAGTCTCCTTTCCCCCCAGTTAGGTTACTGTCTGCTTCTTTAGTGCATCTCACTCCTAAACTAAACCTGAATTCAAAGCTCCATCCTGAAAAGGTTCTGAGTGCTCTGGCCCTGATCCAAGAATCTGCTTGAGCATGTGCTTAACTTCAAACACAAGTTATCCCTGTCTTCAACTGGTCTATCTGTATGATTAACTCTAAGCACATACTTTAAATTCTTGATGTGGACTGAGACCCAAACCCTCCATACTCTGAAGAGTCAACATTTAAATCCTAAGTTTTCTGCTGAAACTATAAAAAGCTTCCACCCTTTACCAACTGGACTGAGATCAAATTGTTTCATGAATGTTGCCAAACAGCTGGAAGAAGGTAATACATTTCAATTGAGCTGAATAAGGATGAAAATCTCTACAGCCCATTGCCAATCTCCATTACCATCTAAGTACTAAATGTTATTACAGGAATAATAATAATTAAAAAATTAAAAACATAGTTTGAACATGGAACACATTCACTTATTTTCTTTTTTCAGCAAACAACATTTTAAGATCTCAGATACCTGATTGCATGATTTAAATTACAGCACACAGTCAACTTGGTCTGATTTTATTTTGTTGGCTACATCATAGTTTCAAACATAATTTTTATTATGCATATAGACCTAGATCTTGATGTCAAATATAACTTTATATAAGGCACAGGGGTCTCTTTGTCTGGATCTAATTACAAGATCAAAGCATTAATATAGTAGTTTTAAGCCTATAACGATACAGCTGTTTGTTTAGAAATAGCAATTACTCTAGTAGAGCTCTCTCCTGAACTCTGCAAGTTAAACTGAAGCAGCATGCCTTATTTTTCAACCAGAAATCAATTTTCTAGAAAACCAGTTAGTAAAAGGAATATGATAGATTGGACCTATTTCTCACACATGTATACCTGTTCTAATATCAACTTAAAACCTCTTTAGACAATTTTACCTAGCCCATTCTTCCTCTAGTTTTCTGTATTACATACTCTGTTAACTAAAGGATAAGATATTGAGCCACATTTTCCTTGCTTTTACAAATGGTGCAAGCCCATTAACTTTAGTGAGGTACTGGATGTGTATTTAAGAGCAGAATGTGATCTAACATGGCTCATAAGTGAAAAATAGATATCTAGCTATGTTATATACATATCTATGTAGAACTTAGAGTCCCTTAAAATTCCATAAATCAATAAATGATATTAACAATGGTACTGGACCATATGGGGCATTGCAGAAGACATATTAAGGTGATCTCCAGTGGCACGAGCTTGTGTCCTACTCCATATGTATGCTGAGCACCAGCCCCGACAGATGCAGCTATAAACAGATACCTGGTCATTCAGGCTGGGGAGTCAAAAGTGGCTGGACATGACAGTAGCCACATCAGTCCCTTCTATGCTGCTGACCCACATGTTATAAGCATGGCTCAAGAGGTCCTTGACTAAATCACTTACCTCAATATGGCCATTCAGAGCTGCATGGTGTAATGCTGTCCGTCCCCCTCTGTCAGACACATTTACACTGCTAAGCATTGGAATGATTACTTCTGCACACTTCACAGCTTTGTTTGCAGCTGCTACATGCAATGGTGTCTGCCAGTTCTTGTCCCGAGCATTGACATCAGCTGAATGCTTAATCAATACTTGTACTGCTTCCTGCAATGGAAAAACAGTTATACCTACAAATGAGCAGTTAAATAGAGAGCATGAGTTCTTGACTGCATTTCCAGTAGCTATACAACTCAGATGGAAAAAGGAGAAGTTGAATTAGTTACTAAAAAACATCCCAGAGAAGTGCCATAAAATCATTTATTAAAAAGCCCTAGGATTGCACATTTTGAGATCTGTATCATCCTTTAGGTTTTCAACCTGTGGACTGCAGACCCCTGGGAGTCTGCAGCCTGTGTCTAAGGTGTCCCCCAAAGATGACTGTGACCAATCAAAAGTACGTGAATAACCACACTTACAAATTAGAGAGGTTGATACACCTCTATCTGAGTTTTCCAAAGAAGTCTGCACCTCCACTAAAAATTTTTAGGGGCCCGCTAACGAAAAAAAAAGGTTGAAAACCACTGCTTTAGGGCAACATCCTATGCGTCTTGCACACCAAAAATTTCCTGTTTTAGTTTTAGGGTGTGGAAACTTTCAGGGTCAAATCTATGCCATAGAATCCACTAACCATGAAAATCAAATACATTATGTCTAGGGTCTGTTTGAGGAAACTGATGTATTTTGGACTAACTGCAGATAGGTATAAAACATCAATTCTTCCTATAACATAAAGCACTACTTATTGCTACAGGTTGAAATAAAACTGCTGTAAGTTACTTTCATTACAAGAAAATGAAGTTTTAAAATAGTAACTAAGTTACAAAAATTGAGAATAAAAGTTGGTACAATATTTTGAATTGACAAGTGTGGGAGTTCCAGCTAATGACTGACATATGCCCTTTGTTCTAGTCAGCTTATTTCTGTCCTCAGGGACTAGAGTTGAGATCAAGTGTTTTGACTACAACATCAAATTTTTCAGGCTTTAAGTTTTAGGAAAAATCTATTTTAAAAACTATTTTTTGTTAGTCATGTCCTTGGGTTATCAACTGCATATTTTCCAATTGATACATTTCATGTTTCTCTACCTGGCACGGGTGTCTGGTGCCTCTTGATTCAAGGGGGGCACATGCCCCCCCAACACCAGTCAGCAACTGGGGGGGGGTGTCCCCTGGCAGCCAATCCTGCTGGCCGGGGGGGGGCCACCAGTGGCTGATCCCACTGGCTGGGGTGGGGGGTCCCCCCGGCAGCCAATCTCACTCACTGTAAAAGTGGCACAGCTGCTTTTGCTAGCAGCCCCGCTCCCCAGTGGGTGTTCGTGGGGGGGGGCGGCGGGCACTGACACTCCCGCCTGCCCCCCTGCCTGCTGGCTACACAGGAAGCACGGCCTGACAGGGGGTTCACCAGCACTCTCAGGGAGTGCACATGCACCCCTGTGCACCCTCTACGCATTGTCCCTGCTACCAGGGAAACATTTCCTAAGTGAGGCAGATGGGTTATTATCCACATTTTTTGAAGTCAAATCCCTACCTATGTATATATTGTGTGTATGTGTGTGTGGGTGTGTGTATGCATATATATATGTAAGCTCAACAATATAACATGTTCATAACAATGTACAGATAGATAGATCAATCTAAACAATATGTAATAGATAAATATTATATATAAATGTGTGACTAATGGTGTAGATAGATATATAGATATCTACCTTTATATATACACATGCATAGGTTGCACACACCTACACAGGCTACACACACACACGTGTGTGTATGTAGCCTACAGAGATACATACAATATAACTGTTAAACCTTAATTTAACCAAAAACTAGGCCAAATCCACTCTGAATCGAATCAGGGACTGAAGCTTCACACAGCTTCACTCGCATGCTATATATTAAAAAGTTTGCTGAAAAGACTATCCAAAAGTTTTATTAATGAGCAAAAAGGGCCACAGAGGATATATGCAGCCTATATCAGAAAAGCATGTATATTGTACAAAATTTTTCCATTTGTCTTTTGAATTCAGCAATTTCATCATCTATGGCAATCTCATAAATTGATGCATAGCAAATTCATTCAATTAGTGAGATTGCTTGTCTTAAAATGCCAATAATCATATATCACTGTTAGCCTCTCGGCATTTTTTTTAATTTTATTACAGACCAATTATTTTAAAAGCTATTTAAAGAGAATTCACAAGGGATGTATGCCCTCCACCATTTGGAGCCACAAAGCCTATGGGAAAACTTGGTGTTGAAGTGTTCAAATAAAGAACAAACAGGAACTGAAATGTCTTGGTAGGTACTTTTTTTAAATTTATCCTTTCAAAAGTGTTGGTGATGACCTGAACTTTTTTTCTCCTGATTCTGTGTGGAGGAATTTTAATCTTAACACATAATTATCTAATAGGTAATAGGACCTAATAGGACCTAAATCGGACCTTAAATTAGAACTTTCATGTGTACATCAGTACAAATCAGAAGTGCTGGGATTCAATATTTATATTTCTTTTGGCATTTCCAGTATTGTCCCAATGAGCTGAACGAAATCTTTAAATGGCTTCTCACACACACTACACAAGTCTAAAACTTGATGCACATGTTAAGTAACGTGTACTAGCACACTTAGGAATTTATTTATAAAAATAAAGTAGTTGCTTAGAAGTTGGACAGCCCTGTCTTATATAAATGTGCTTTACATAAAGGCTACATGTAAAATATATACACGTAAATAGCATTAGCCAGTTTACATTGGCCAAAGCTCCTCTTCTGTTGCTACCTCACAAATTATACCTCTGACACCATTCACTCTGGAGTACCAAAGTCACCAGTACAATAGAAAGTTACATACAGGGTTTACACTTAGTTTTAGCAGCAAATGGGTTACAGATCAGGCACAAATCCAAAGAAGAGCACGCAATTTAGTTACTGCTGTCACAGTAGATAAAAATCACCTACTCTGACATCTAAAAAGAAGCCAGATTGGTTATAATTCCTGGGTTAAAGAGACTATGGGTATATTCAAAGGCTTATGTCTGACCTTTATTTTTAATGTGGCTTTTTATACATTATTTCTTTACAGCATTTGTATTCTATTAGACATTTCTTTCAGTGAGCTTCACTGGAAGCCAGCAGCTGGGAAGCTCAGTTAGTAGCCAAACAATGCTTGAGTTCAGAAATGAGCTAAGGATTCCTGCCTCCAGGCTTGGCAAGCACTGAAATTGTTATGGAGGTGATTCCATCAATCTCTGGAAGACAGCCAGCTCATCTCTCTTTTAAATGCCCCTCTTGGCAGCCAGTCTGCAGTTGGGTGCATTGCAACAACTCAATTTTAGGAGGATAAAAATATACACGAAAGCCCAAAATGGAAAGCCCAAAATGATGGTATAGTTGAGAATTCAAGCATGCCTGAACTGTTCTCCCTGATAATTACTATCCCTTCTCTCTGAGACAGCAATGGAAAAACTACAGTAAAATGCCAAAAGATTTCTTGTTGCCAAATGGAAGAAATATAGACTTGACCATTTTAAGTGTGATTCAGAGGAATTAGAAGGAAACCTAATGGATGTCTTTAAATGCAATTACCCAAATAAAACTGCACAGTAAATCCATTTGATCACTACACGTACATTCACAGCATGTACTCACGCATGCATTCCCCACCACGTGTTTATTCCACAATGCCTGGCCATCTGAAGGCCAGCACCAATGTACAGGATATGCCATTTCTGTCAAGATAATTCTACTTGAATACCACACACTACAGTTAGCTTAAACCAGGCACCATGGTAGGGGAAAGATCTGCTACCTAATTAAAAACCACAAAATATTCAGCAGACCAGGTCTATAAATGTACATACAGTAGCTGATTATTCTTGCTCCACTAAAGAGTAAAAAGCTTTGCATTCAGAAAGTCCTTTCCCTCTTTTTGTCACCATTTTGTACTTTATTACTGTAATGATTTTTTTTTCAGTTTCTATGCAAACACTGAGGTAACCAGATCTCACTCACTTCACTCCTTGCAGCAACTGCCCGATGAAGAGGGGTCAGCCACATATTGTCCTTGGCATTGACACGAGCCCCTGAAAATAAATAGCACAGATTATTGTTAACATTACATCAAAGCAAGTAAACAACTTCACATGGTTGGTTTCTTGGTATACTGAGCTGTTCTGTATAGAAGTTTATTGTTTACAGGATTTACTACCTATAGGATTGTGAGATGTAATAGAAAGTCCTACTGTATTTGGTCTCCCCTTTATGTATGCAGAAAGATTCATCAGGAAAAGAAAAATGGATTGGCTATTAAAGATTAGCAGATCTTTCTGAAACCAGGAAATTTGAGGGTCACCAAAAGGTTGGGCAGCTAAAGAAGGGAATCAAAGAGACCTGATCCTGCAAGATGCTGACTTGCAACTTCCATTGATGTTGGGAGAAGACAGTGCTCAGCAACTTGCTAGGGGGAAGGGAAAGAGAAGGATAATCAGTTTGTAGTGTTTTAGAGGGGGAAGCACATACTATTTAACCTTTTTAATAGGCACTGTGGGAAGATTGGGCAGAGGGATACTGACAGCTAGTTTGTCAATGACCTGGTCCAACTGTGTGATAGTACCCTGACCTCAACCATGGACACGGTGACACTCAGGTGTCCACTCCCATCACTTCGGTAGCACAGATCCCCTTGGTATACAGGTGAGATGAAGTGACTGAAGAGGGAGGGTAGGCATTTAAAAGGCGGATGGCTCTCAACCCCATGCTGAAACGAGTCAATTACAGCATAGATCCTTTCCAAAGAATTATGCTGTGGCAGTAACAGTGGTTCTTCTTCTCCACTGCCATCACATCTGCAGTGTGTTATCTGGTGGAATTGTTCCATGTGGTGATTGGCCTGGTAAATCCAGATGGTCTCCACCTAGGAAACTGAGTCATCCACAGTCCACCGTGACTAGGGTTACCATACATCCAGGTTTTCTTGGACACCTCCTTTTTTTGGGTCCTCCCATCTCTGTCTGGGCGTTTTTTTTAAATATCAGCAAATGTCTCTGATTTTGCTCTGCCTCTGCTTTCCCAGCACTTCCTGGCTTGCCCCAACAAGGAGCTGCTTGGGGCTGGGGAGAGCAGGAGAAGGTGACTGGAGGCTGGGGCATCATATGCTCTGTGCACAGGCCCTGGCAGCTACAGGCAGGTAAGTGTGTGTGCATGCATGCACATGTGCCTGCCGGTGCTGGGGCTGCAGCAGGGCAGGGAGGTGGGGGAAGGGGGTGGGGGGACAGGGGGCTGTGGGTCGGGAGTGACGGGCACCAGCATGGTCTGGGGGGCAGGGTACTGTGGGTAGGGAGTGAGGGTCAGGAGCAGGCCATGGGCATATCACTGCCCCCCCACTCATATACACCTTCCCTCCCTCTCCCCCCCATAGGCGGGGGGGGGGGGGAATATTCTTTAAATTCTTTTGGAACTGGAAATATGGTAACCCTAACCAAGACAAGCTTAATGACAAAGTTCCTATTTCAAACAAGACCATTTCTATAGTGCTGATGCCATTTTTGCCACACTACCAATGGCTCACACATCTATACATTCAGTTTTTGTACTGCTACAAGGACATTTGTAACATTCAAATGTAAAGTACATCCATGGCCTCAGAAGACAATTAGAAAAGCCAGAAAACTCTGTTTCAGTAGCTGTGAAATAATGAGCCACGTGGGTCTGAAGTCAGGTAGAAGACAGGGCAGGGTGGACAGGGCAGGATTATGAACAGTTACTGAATAGTCTGTTCAAAGCATCTGATGAAGTAGGTTGTTGTCTGTGAAAGCGTAAGCCTTTCTGAACACTTTAGAGACACTTTAGTCTCTAAGGCTGTTTATAGATGTTACATTTTTCTAGGTTTAATCTGGACTACAGCTGTCACTATAGACAAATCAATGTCTGTAGTCCAAATTAAAATTAGCTCCAGTCTAAATTAACTAATCCTCATTGAATGCGGATTAAAATGAATACAGATTAGGGCACTGAATTAGGCAATTTAAACTGTATTAATTAATGTGTATATACAAGTCCTTAGTAACTCGGCAGATAAGCATTGCAAATATCAATCCCAGCAAGGGAAACTCAATTGGGTTTTTGCCACACAAGGGAGGCTATCAGGCACAAAGTAACACCTTTACAGAGTCAAATGTGCCAGCAACACCTCAGTATAACTAAGTATCAATTGCAGGTCAATTGTACCCATTATGCCTTCTGGAATAGCATTTTAGATAACTGTCAGTAGGATTACAACAATGTAGCAGTGGTTAAACAGATTTATTATTGCTCCTAATTACTTCCAAGCATAAGCCCACACAGACACTGAGAACTTATGCCTGTTAAAAGGCTGTCAAGTGTATAGACTGTGTATAGCCAGGGCCCCCTGCTGTGATAGTCAATGATTATCAATTAGCTCTTAATCTGAATTGAAATTTGATTCGAACTGTATGATATGAATCCATTAACATGGTTTAGAAAACAGTGAGCACATCTACAAACAGCCTAAGGTGCCATCCTGTCCTGCTCTTAAGTACCTGGTTAAGGTTTTTACTGATCTACTCATTCTTCAGAAAGCTGAATAGGTAGCTGCCATGAACATAACCGAAGAAAATTAGAAAAGCAAAGTGATCATAGCCGAAAAATATAAGCAACACATAGTAGCAGTCTTGTATCTCTCAGATGTTTTCCCCTGTACATTTTTCATTGTGTTCTTTATTTAACAGAGAGGGATTGCTCCTTCACAGCTAGTTTAATCTATCAACCGAATATATATTTGCCATAAACGTTTAAAAAAGAAGCATAATATTTAGGCAACATGCAGGAGACAAAGTTTTATCAAGTACAAATTGGTAAATGTTTTATTTCCAAATCATTTCACTCAATGTATTGTATTTGGTTCAACTAAACTATGATCTTTAGCTTCTTTTATCCAAGGATCTCAAAGCACTTTAAAATTATTTTTACAAATCACAAGTTCCTCAGACATAAGGAAATACAGGCCATTTTATACAAGGGAAAACAAACACAAAAAGATTAAGGCCTATGTTCTCAAGAGTATCCTCAACATCTAGATATTTCAGTGTTTAGGTTTTCACTTAAGGACTGATTTTCAAGTGTGATGTGTGCCTGCATTTAAGCCACCTGCTGAAATCCAGGCTCTCTATCTCAAATTAAGCACCTAAATCAGGAGCAGGCAATTATTTGGGCCTGCAGACCACACAGGCAGTTCTGGAGAGCTACTGTGGGCCAGTCACAGCCCAGAGCCCGCATGCCCTGTGGTTCTTCCTTGCCACCGCCAACAGCGCAGAGCTCCAGTCCTGACCCTGGCCCACCCCGTGCCCATTCTAGACTCACCCTGGCCAGAGCAGACCAGCCAGAAACCATATGCACAGTCTGACCCCAGCCTGCCCCATGCCTGCTCTGGACCACCCACTGATGCTGAGCAGCTGCCAGGCAGAAGCTGCTACTACTCAGTGCAGGGGAAAAGCAGTCCCTTCCCCTCACCACTGCCAGGCTCTTCTTGCTACAGCTGCCCGGAGTCCATGCCCAGATTGCCCTGTGGCTCCTCTCTGATGCCATCACTGCTGCCTCCAGGCCGTGCAGCAGGACAGCAGTGTTAGTGCAAAGGAGCCACAGGGCAGCTTGGGCATAGGCTCCAGGTGGCTGCAGCAAGGGGCTGCTTTTCCTCCCATACTGAGCAGCAGCTTCTGCCCAGTCAGCACCACTGCTGCCACTGCTTGGCGTGGTAGGACTAGTTTGGAGGAGGCGTGGGGCGAGCTGGGGTCAGGGCTGTGCATGCAGGTTCCAGCTGGTCCACTCCACTGGGCCGAGTCCAGACTGGGCACAAGGCAGGCTAGGGCCAGGGCTGTGTGCGCAGGTCTCTACCAGTACCATGGGGCTGGGGCCAGCAACGGCAGCAGCCAGAGGGAGCTGCCACTGTCTGGGCTGCCTAGAAAGGCAGTCCAGCTGTGGAGCCACCCCAGCCCTGCTGCGTGCCCAAGGAATGGTAGGACACACCACGGGCTGGGTGGGACCAAAGGACATGCTGCAGGCTGGACAAAGTCCCTCCGTGGGCTGGATCTGGCCCACAGGCCATATTTTGCCCACCCCTGACCTAAAACCTAAATAACTGTTAGTGGACACAGGAAATCAGTAGCAGGACCTAGAATAAGATAGATATTTCCCAGCTCCTGGCTGTATATTTTGATCTTAAATCCACCCTTCCCAGTGTTGTACAATGTTAGTCAAACTAATCTATGTTTTATGTTTATCTCTGCAAGAAATTTACGTTTGTTTAATACAAAGACATGCCTACATAGATGTAAAGATGTCTAGCAGTGCCCTTTTATCCAAAGCTGCATTATTCAAAATCCTTCAACACTGTTCTTCATCATTTAAAATGCAGCAAGCAAGCAAGCAAACAGACAAAAAACCCTCAGCAACAACAAAAAGTAACTTTCAGACCAGAACCTGTTTTCAAGTACGTCATAACTACCACTATATCAAGCAAGAGTGGCATGGGTACATCTGAATGCATACTGTAGGTATTAGACTTGTATTTGAGAAGTTTGAAGCAGACAACATTCACAATGTGCGTGAATAATATTAAAGATACAATCAGAAGGAAACTTCCTATAAGCAGGTCTTTTCTAACAAGACCATTCTGTAATCACTAAGATCTTTCTCTCTCAAGCTTTACTGCCTAAAGAGGAAATAAATCTGTACGATCTAAGCGGCACTGCTCATTACAAATTTTAACTATTTGTTTTTCCAAGAAGTTGCTGCTGTTCCAACTGATGAAAAAATAAATAACCAATTTTTGCTCTCAGAAGCCTAGTTAACATCTCTCTAACAGTTTTCCATAGCACTATACATGCCATACCCTGACATCTCCAGAGAAGTGAGGTTCTGAAGTCTAAGCTCTTGAAATCATTATCTACTTGCCAACAGATGGAGACATCTCTCATTAACTCACTTCTCTTTAAATTCTAATTTAAGGTGTCCTGATTTATTAATTTCAGGTGAATTTTAAAACACTGCATAGAAATATCATGTCAGTAATGATTTCAGTGCTTACTATGAGAATCATCAGGCATATGCAAAACAAGTTAAAGAAAAAATGAAACACAACAGAAAGGGTTTAAAGTGAAATACAGTATAAAGAAAGCCAAAAACAGAATTGACTCAGCCATTCAGGCAAGCTGGAACTTATAACCTTAGCACAAGCTGGACCATTGCCAGATGCGACTAAATTAAACAAATGAACGGTAGGTATCTTGCATGTGCGTGCACGTGTGTGCACTCATACTCGCGCACTTATAGTAGATTTAAACCACCATTACACTCCCATCCGTCTGGACTATTCTGAGACCCCATTACGAAATACAGAAAACTTTGAAGAACCTATTTACATTACAGAGAACTGTTTCCTAACATGGGCTGGTCACCGCACCATCTGGAATTCTCATATTACCACGTGTTGCAACCTTACAACTGCCCTTGCAGGCTGGAGCTTTCAAGGGGGTCTTTAGAAAGCAACCTTATCACTGTCCTTGTGATCTAGCTCAGAGCTGCCTAACTGGTGGCCTGTGGGCCCAGGGAGGGATTAAATTGTAGCTTCCAGGCTCACACTTAAGGCGCTGACAGGTTTGCAACTTCCCGCTGTAACTCATGGCACTTCACAGGAAGCACCATCAGTTGTAACAACCCCTCATCCCCCCATCCCGACCCAACAGATTTTCTGTTGGGTCGTGGGGGATGGAGTATTGAGCTTCATTTTGGAGCCAGCTGCATTTCTGCAGCCTCTCTCCCCTAGCCCCACTCCCTACTCCCAGCTCCAGTGTGGTCTTCCAGGGTAGATTGGAGCCCCGCCCCCCAGCTAAGGGGGTCTCCAATCCACTGCTCCTGCCAGTGGATGCTGGGCCAGACACAGACCAAGCTCCCCTCCCATCCTGAAGATAGCACCAGGGGTGGGGTGGACTCTATCAACCCAGCTCTGCTCCCAGCGTGAACTGACAGAAGTTAATGAAGGCACTCCACTTCGGAGCACCTTCATCTGAACCCTCAGATAATGAGATTTCATTTGTCGTGCAACTGGGCACTTTTAAAGTGCTCTGCAGCAATCCACTTGTCAAGGCATGGCTGTAGAGTGCTTTCTGGTGGCCAGTCACATGACAAAGTGTTAATTCTGACAGCACCCTTAATTCTGTCAGCACTCTTAGCTGTTGCTTTGCCCTGGAAAGCTCACTGGCAAAAAGCTAACAATGAGTCAGGGCACCTGTGCATCCAGGGGTGGTAATCAGTGCAGCAGGCAGGGCACAGTGGAGAAGGGGGTTGCAGGAAGCAGCAGTGAAGGAGGGAGAATGCAGGGGGGGAGGGGAGGGGTCACCCAGGCACACAGAGCAGCAGGTGGGTGCAGACAGCGACAGCAGGAGGGATTTCACAGTCCAGCAGAAGGAGCAAGGTGCAGCAGGGGGTATGGAACCAGCACTAGGGTGGACATGCAGTGCAGCTGTGGGGAACCTGGATGCAGGGTGCAGCAGTGGAGAGGGCACACAGAGCAGCTGGGGATGGGGGGGGCTGGGGAGGGGCCATCTAGGCAGACAGGGGGGGAGGGGGCATGCAGCCTCTGGAGCCAATGGCCCCTGTTGGTGTAGCCCCAGGGGTGTGCAGCCCTGGCCACTGGGAAGTTGAACAACCTGGAATCCTTCTCCAGCTATAGTGAATCCTATTGTGGATCCTATGGATTCTTGAGTTCCCTTTACACTGCTCAGGCCTTTTCACTCTATGCAAAAAGTCTAAGTGGGGTTGAGAACCTGACCCATAGCATCCAAACTGCAGGAGCATAAGATTAAAGGTGGGGTATAACTGCACCTTATAGACCAGGGGTGGGCAATTATTTTGGGCAGAGGGCCGCTTACTGAGTTTTGGCAAACTATTGAGGGCCGCATGACAGGCAGCCAGGGACAGATAAATATTAATTTTCTAAATTTTTTTTAGGGGTCCTGCAGGCTGGACAGAATGGCCTGGCAGTCCACATTTGGCCTGTGGGCTGCATTTTGCCCACCCCTGTTATAGACTAACTAAATCTGAGATGCATAAGATTTCTTAAGCAACAGCTTACTTCTGCCACAACTGTAGCCTTTACATGCTAGGGCTGCACAGGACATCAAAAGGATCCAAAATTATGTAAGACCATAGCCAGTAGCTATACTTCTCCTCTTGTTTCCAGAAATCTTGCTGGGACAGCTGGCTCTACGATTGCTATCTTATGTCATGCCATACAGTGCTACTTTAAAAGCATGATAAATATCTTTAGATTGCAAGCCCCTCAAGGCAAGGCTCTGAGCTCAGATTTTATTAATAAAAGGGGTACCTCAGGAAAGACCCTAGGCTTGCACCAGTGTACATGGGTGTGAGATATGTTACCTTGTATAACTACTTGCCTGGGTGGTTCTCCACATGCACCTGTGGATGTGTGCATTTATAAATAAAACTGTATTGATATGACAGACATTTACTATTCACCTACTCTTCTTATTCTGGGCAGGGGCGAAACCATGTCTAAATGCTCAACCTGCACTTTCAGTGGAGACTGCAAAAATAAACTCAGCCCCCCGACCCCCTTTGATGAAAATAATCATGGGTGATATCCTCAGCTCATATAAATCCACCTAGTTCTATTAATTTGAATGGACCAATGCTCAATTTGCCAACTGAAAACCCGAGTCTATATCTTCTTTGTTAATTCTGAACAGACTCTTATTTTAATGGTTACTTATGAATCCACTAATGGTATGTCTCAAAGCAACAGGGCATATGTTTTATTCATTAGACACCATTTTTTTTTTTGTGCTGCCAGCATTAATGGGCTACAAATCTAAGAATGAGCATATTTTATGGAGTTTCTCTCCCGAATCCTGTATTAAATGAAATAGGTCAATATGTTTCTTCGCTTGTAGGCATTCCATTTCTGCTTTCTCTCCTTAAATACATTTCCTGTCCTCTTTTTTTTTTTTTTTTAAATCAGACAATAGAGTTATGCCGTTTATTTGGTGATGTTTGTCATCAGATTTATCATTTGTGAAGCACTTTAATAAATGCTGAATGCACAAGAGAAAGGAGGGAAAGATGCTGTTGTGACCTGAGCCCTTCTTGCCCGACTAGCAGTAGCAGATCACTATAGCAAATAAATTTATAATGACTCATAACTCTGTCTCTTTCAAGGGGATACAAAAGATGTGCAGTGTGAATAATGATAGTTCATTGATTGAAAGGAAATGAATAGATAGAATATATCACACACAACATTAGCTTTGACTCAAGCCCCAGGCACGTTAACAGTGTTGAAGTTCCAGAGTTCCCTCAAACTGAATTGCATCATGGTTCTGCCAGTATGAAGAAGAATCACTTAAATTATGAACTAGTTTCTATTTTTTACCCCAGTTGGTTACCTCAAAGCCAGATCTGAATTTTAACTGTCCACAAGAAAAACTGCAGAGACTATGAGACCTGACTGACAGTATGTCTGAATTCAAAACTTCCCACAAAATTTTCTTTCTATATAAGGAACAAAATGGAAAAACCAATATTTTCTAGGGTATTCTACCACAATCAGGCACTTCTTCCATAGGGAATGTACTGAAGATGTTATTAGAATTCATGGGAGAAATGAGGCAGATGTTTCATCTGTTATTTCGACAGATATTCTTTAGGCAGCTACTTGTGATACTTGGAAAAATAATGCTACTGCATCCTTCTTGCAGGGTGATAATGCACAGTAACAGGAACTGACAATGACTACATGCTATATGTTAAAATGAAGGTTATTAATCTTTACCTCCTGCTGAAAAAAGTATGTTTGTTCTAACATATCAGAAAAACTGTCCAAGCATGATCAGTCAGTACAATAACGTTCACTCCAAGTCATTTTTATATCACCGACACACAGTGAACCGTCTGATGTACAAGTGCTTCATAAGTTAAGCTTCCTGATCAGACAGCGAACTGATCTAAAATGTCAGAGATGAACAGAGAGAATGTGTGCACTACCTCATTTAGTTAAATAACTACCCCATTTAAACTTTTTTTCTGCTTTCTCCAAGTATTTTTGGATAATGAGCTCTTCTTGAAAACTGGCTGAGCAATGTGTGTGTGGTGGGAAAACAACAACATTTAAATGAGAGTTCTGTTTCAACTACTTTTGCTTCAAAATATGTGAACATTATTGATGATGTAATTTTGGTATTATTGACATCTAAATAAGAATTTTGAGTAGATTCATAGATGTAGATGTTAGGGTCAGAAGGGACCTCAACAGATCATCGTGTCCGACCCCGCCATTTACTTTAGTTTAGATGGTCTAAACTAAAGTAAAAATTCTAGCAGCTATGGTTATTTCATAAAATACCATTCACTGGCTAATTTAGTGGCAGTTTTTAAACCACAGTTCATTGTTACAAACTTTGATACTGCCAAGGCATTCGTCCATCACAAAACTAATATCTCTTTCATTACAGAAGTCCAATCTGAAAACAGTTTTATATTGTTTTGGATAAGTAAAAGCAGCCAGACTCACAGTATTTGACACTATTACAACAGCAGCAATGAACAGATGTCCTATTGCCATTTTCTAATCTCTTTGGCAAGGAAAGTTATAATTTGACAAACAGTTCTCAAATAAAACTTGAACAAATAAGAACTATTTTTTAAAAAATAAAATTAAAACAAAATCTTTTTTCAGGTTAGAATAAACGTAATTATATGCATCAATCCTTACTTACAAGTTTTGCTAGTACTTTACATATTTTGTTAGGACATAACATTATTGGGAGAAGAGACCTCACTGAGATTTCCTCTCTCAACACAATAAGAAAGGTAGTTCTGAAATCTTTGTAGAAGGGCTCTAAAAAAAGTGGGCTGCTGAAGCTACAACAAGAAGTTGCTACTGTCCCTGTGTGTGACAGCAGCCCCAGGCACTGGGACATGTTGTTATGCCATTGATTATTTTTCCCAATGAAACTACTTATTAGCAAAGTAGGTGGGTATTATTTCCTACTATTGACTGGAAAGTAATAGAGAGGAGTTTGATTTGGCCAAGTCACAAAAGTTGGTACTGTCAGCAGCCTTGATTAAAAATAATCAGTTCCTGGTTCGCAGTCCAGCATTCAAGACTGTTTTACCCTTTACATCACAATGTCTAAAAGGGTATAAAATGCTGTAACCGATTCATCCCAAAACCAAGTTGCCTCTGGGACTCACCATGTGGCATGCTTGGATATTCTCCCAAATAAGATTTACTCCTGTGGTATTTAGTCTCAATTTGTAGCTCATGTAAAAATGGGTCCAGTTTTGTTATTTTCATATCTATATGTATTATGGTATTTAATATAAATGTATTCTTGTAATTTCATGATGTAACTGGAAGATAATCAAGTGAGGTATTTAGTACACACCCAAGGTATTGTCTGCCTGTTATGGGGAAATCACTCTGTAGCAAAGACATCTAAAAGAAAGAGTCCATCAGGCCAAAGAAATGCCAGGTGCCCAAGGGAGAAAATTTTTTGGAGAAGTCTCATGCTAATGGAGACTCACAAGCAATTAGAATAATGTTAAGGGGGGCTGCCTTTGGAGGCCTTTTTACATCTGAGATAAATCAAGGCCTTTTGGATCCCAGGCTTTGGTGGTTCAGTGGCCCAAGCAAGAGCTGACAGAATCAGCAGGAAAGCTGAATTCTGGAGACACTGGCAAGGGCTAGGGCGTGGCTAGATGAGAGGGTAAGAAACTGTACTTGTTCTATTTGTCTGCCTCCACACTTATGGTCAGTTTTGCCTGTACAATTCTTTTCTCCTGCATAATAAATCCTTCTGTTGTTTTGTTTCCCCGATTGCTTATGGAAAGAGTGATCTCTGGACAAGTGATAATCCAGGCTAGCCCTTTCTATGAAAAAGGAGGCCTAATATTTCTCTTACAACCCAAAGAGGCCACCTGGAGTTGGCAGAATTCCCCTTGCTGATGCTGTGGGGTTCAGTATAGGGTTACCATATGTCCAGGTTTTCACGGACACATCCTGTTTTCAGGTCCTCCCATCTCCGTTTGGACAGTGTTTTAAAATAACAACAAATGTCTGGGATTTTGCTCTGCTCAGCATCAAAGTTTTCCCTGGCACTTCCCAGCTTGCCCTAGCAAAGAGCTGCTTGGGGCTGGGGGGAGTGGGAAGAGGGTGACTGGAGACAGGGGGCATCATGTACACCCACATGCACACACGCATGTGGCCAGCATGCAGCCTTGAAGGGTGGTGGGAGCAGCTGTGGCAGCTGGATGCAGGTAAGTCTACGGGGGTGGAGGTTGGAGGACCAGAGCCTGGGGACTGTCCGGGGGAGCTGTGTGTGTGTGGCAGGGGTGTGTGAAGGGGATGGGTGTGTGAGGGGGGTGGGTGCCTGTTGGCACTGGGGAAAGCTGTCCAGATGCTGGGGCTGCAGCAGGGCAGGAGAGGTGCCTGCCCCTTAAGCGGGGAAAGGGTGTAGAGGGGCCCTTCGGGGGTAGCAGGGAGCTGCATGGCCCAGCTGGTGACACCAGGCCCAGTGCTTGTATTTGCAGCAGTGGGGCAACTGGGAGCGAGAGGCACCAGCATGATCTGGGGGGTGGGGTACCATGGGTCAGTGGTGAGGGGCACCAGCAGAGCTGGGGGGACTGTGTCTTGGGAGTGAGGGACAGAGGCAGGGCACAGGCTCATCACTGCCACAATCATATTACCCCACCCCCGACAGGTGACCTCCTTTTTGAAACTGGAAATATGGTAACCCTAGTCCAGTATAAGGGCAGTGGAACTGAGATTTATGGGGGTAAGGAGTTATCCTAGGTCAGGGGTGGGCAAAATGCAGCCCGCAAGCAGGATGCAGCCCACCAGGCCGTTCTATCCAGCCTGCAGGACCCCTAAAAAAATTTAGAAAATTAATATTTATCTGCCCCTGGCTGCCTGTCACGCGGCCCTTGATGGCTTGCCAAAACTCAGTAAGTGGCCCTCTACCCAAAATAATTTCCTGCCCCTGTCCTAGGGCAATCTCAGCCTGTTCCAGGACAAGAGGCAGTACACTGGGGAGAAACTCAGGGCTCTGAGGGTCCCACACAAATGGACGTGTGACAAGTACCTTCTGCTTAATCATCAAGCACATATATATTAGAGCACATTACTTTATTCAGTGCTTAGAAAGTTATTAGATAATCTGTTTCTCAGTCCAGGACTTCAGACAGCAAAGAGAGAATGATTTTTCATTCAAAGCCTCACAAAGCAAGCCCAAGTAAACTAAGCTGCTTAACTCCAAAGAGTTTACAGCTTTTACAAATTCTCACATTCTTGTTTATAAAGTTTAATATAGCATATATTCAGCTTAAGATGTTGTACAACAACAAAATGAATTTACAAAAATATAAAAATAGGTTGTGCAAGGGTATACTTGTACTACACACACACAAACATATTTGTTATGTTAAAACACACAGAAAAGGTTTTCAGAAGAGAAGTTATTGCTTATTAGGGTTTGGTGAGCAATTAACAACTTATTTAACACATTTCCCTCCTTACTGTGAATTGTCTCCCAACAGATAATGATTTTCTCAAATTCATTTGCTATACAGAATAAATGTATAAATATTTGTTGGTCAGTAGGCAATTTGGAGCCAGCTTGCTTCAAGTGTTTTGTTAGTTTCTAATCTCTAAGTAGATGTCAGAATTCTAGAATGAGGTCCACAATTCTGTGAAACTGCTAATTCAGTGAATTTTTAAGCATATCTTTCATTTACACTACACGTTTAAAATCAGCCCTATTTCGCAGAAGTCTTCAGTTCTCCTAAAAATCAACAGAACTTAAGCTCTTATTTCAGCTCATTGCTGAACACGGATGGTCTTACACAGGGGTAGGCAACCTTTTCTGACTGGGCCAAAATGACCCACCCTGGGCTTGAGATGGGAGGGGAAGCACTTGGACCCTGCTATCAGCACTGTTTGCTCCCCAGGCACACAGAAAGTGTCCACAGCTGGCACTTCTTCCTACGGCAGCATGAGGAGAGTGCCTGCAGACAGAACCTTGTCACTGAATACCAGCGCAGTCCCATGTCTGCAAGCTGGATCCAGCCTGCAGGCCACTAGTTGCTGACCCCTGGTTTTACATGTGTTGAAGTGCTTTTTGGTACCTGGAAATACAGAACAGCCTTAACACATTGCAAATTAGCTGCTTTACTTCATTTAGTTATTCTCACAGTACCATTAACATAACTGTATCAAGTCACTTAAACCAGCTCTCTTATCTTGTAAAGGGCTTAATGTTATCTGAAACATTCGCAAGGCAGTGCCCAGAGCTAACCTGCATAAATTAAAGATGTCTCCTACAATTATTCCCTTCAGCTTGCAAACTATCTTTTTTATCAATTAATAAAGTAATGCACATTTCATGTTACCTGACAGAATGAGGAGCTCGATGATCTCTGCATCGCCCAGGAAAGCTGCAACGTGAAGAGGGGTACGTTTCTCAGCATCCTGCAAAGCAACATTGCATAGCTGTGAACTATGGCCAGCGGATCAGTACTAGTACTAATTAAACTGCAATTAAATTTTAACAAACTCTTCATTTTTAACAGCTTCTCACATCAGAAAGATAAATCTCAAACAATGAAGGAAAGTCTAATCCAGGCACTCTTCTTTAACAATCCACTTCACTGCCACGTCAGTTCCACCAAGAATCTATCCTATGATTTGGGCAGGGGGTGTCATAACTTAGATAATGTTCAGCAGTGCAGGCTGACAATGCTGTCTTCACAAAATTAAACTAAACAAAATGGACCAAGACCCTACTACATCTTTTTAAAGGTCTGGACATTGGAAACTGTTTTCAATTTCCCTACCCTACCAACTACTCATGTGCAGTGACTTAACTTCAATGTCTCAGGAAACACTGCATACATCTGGACAGACTATGGTTTCCTTATAAATAGGGACCTACCAAAATCATGGAAGTGCACTCCACAGTGGCTCCATTAATCTTGCTGGTTTTTCCAGGCCTCCTCCCCCCACCCCTGATTGGCAGAGGAGCCCTGCAGGCCCCACCACTGATTGCCAGGGAAGCAAAAACCATGGTTTTAAATATGCTGCAGCTTTTGCCTCCTGGCCGATCAGCAGCAAGCAGTGGGGCCACCAGGGCCCCTTGGCCAATCAGCAGCAGGAGGCAAAAGCCACAGTATATTTAAAACTACGGTTTTTGCCTCCCCAGCGATCAGCAGCAAGTGGTGGGGCCGCCGGAACACATCCACCAATCGGGGGCAGTGGGGGGCATATGGTAAAACCATCCAGATTAAAGGACCTCTGCAGAGTGTACTTCTACCACAATTTTGATAGGTCCCTACTTATAAACCAGATTTAAATAGGTTTGTTATATTAATTTTAGATACCTCAGGGCAAGAAGGGGTTAAATACATTTAGAAGAAAAACCTGCCTGAGTGCTCTATTCTGGAAATAGGCCATGAAGCAAGAAACATTAAAAGGAGTCCAGACAAGCCCCTGAAAAGACTCCTTGCTGTTTCTAGTGACAGGGAGAGAGGACGACCTGAAAAGGGAGATAGATGTCCAGAGACATACAGAGGACAGACAGGCAAGATGAGAGCTGCCCAAGAGAGAACAGCCAGGCAATTTTCCTGACAGAAATGGCTTGGGCTTTGAAGCAGAAGGACTTTGTCTGCAGTACTGCTGTAGGCCAGGTGTGTCAAACTCATCTGGCCCCATGTACTGGATCCAGCATGCAGGCCGGTACAGTGCTGGTGCCACACAGTGTGTACCCTGGACCACTTCACATGCTGCTTGTGTGGCATAAGCACTGGCTCCAGCCCCACACATTGTATGTGGCATGCACCAGACATAGCTTTGGCCCTACCCATGGCATATAGGGTGTGGGGCATGTTTGGGGTATGCACTGCATATGGCATGCAGGACCAATCCAGGGCTTGTGTTGCATGTGACACCTGAACCAGATCAGCCCTACGTGCTGCACGTGGCATGAACAGCCAATTTGTAGACCCAGTCTGAACCAGCCCCATACCCAGTGCGCAGGGCTAGTCCAGTGTGGGTAGCACATGGAGTGCAGACTCCAAAATAGCCCCACACGCTCCAGCTCTAGCCCAGTATGCCATGGCAACCCCCATCAGATCAGCCCCACACACCACATGCAGCACATCCTAGTCCCAGCTGCAGCCCTGTATAACACGTGACCAGTCCAGAGCCCATGCCACATGTGCCAGACCAGCCCTGCATGCTGAATCCAGCATGTATGACCAGTCTGTATGCCTGATCTGGACAGGCCCCAGATCCAGCATGGAATGTCAGTATAGCATGGACATCACATGCAATGCACACCCTGTGCAGTGCATGCCCCAGACTGGCCCTGTGTTCAGGACAGCCAGCTCCAGCCCTGATGCTATGTGCAGCCTGTACCAGACTAACTGGTACTGCATGCAACCCAGGGACAAGGGCCAGAGCATGCTGCATGCACCATGCAGGGCTGTCCAACAACCATGGGCAGATTATAGGGCCCTTTGGGCTGGATTTTTGACAGCTCTGCTTTAAGCCAATAAAGGTTGTTTCATTTTAAGAGCTGAGTGTTTGCTGCTTGTCACTTTGGGTGCACTCTGTCCCCTTGAAGAGCTAAATTCACTCTCCAGAAACTGAACCAGAAGGCAAAATGAATAACCAGCAATATTAGGGACCAAAAGTTCTTGAAGTCCAAGGATCCAGGGACTTACCCTCTCTAGAAGTTACACTTGGGCTAGCTTCAGGGGATGCTCAAAGAAACTATACCAAGCTGAGGATCCCAAGAAAATGCTTCTCAGGAAATCCATGGCATCTTCACAAAATGATACTTTACGTTCTTTATTACCACTCAAAAACATGTAAGATTTACAGTGCCGTCACTGGTATGTGAATCAGTGCCCTCTGAAAAGATCAGGGTGGTTCATACAACAGACGTATTATTTCACATTCTCTGCACACTCAAAGAGCTGTCTCTGAATTAGGTACATTATTCCACATTTTGTATATTTTCTTTACTAACATGACAGACAGACTTTGATCTCTCTGTCTTTATTTAAAAAAAGGGAAGCTGAGACACTGGAACAAAATGAGAAGTATGCCTTCTTCTAATGCAAGTCAATACCATTTGGGCATCTAATTTACTGCCTGAAACTCCATTTAAAATCTCAACCTAGACTGTTAACAAATTTATATATTCATTTCAATATCCCCGCAATAGGGCTGAGGAGTCTAGATGAATAGCATATTTAACTGTGGGCAAAAGGAACATGTAACTAAGTCCAACATCAAAGCAGGAGCCTTTTTAAGTTTGTGAAGAAGTTTGCCTTGAGCCAAATTCTGAAAAAGACTTCAGTGTAGATTGGAACATGTCCCTACTTACAGAATGCAGACATGAAAGACCTTTAGGCTGCTGACAAATGTGAAGGGAAAAAAACAACAACAGAAACCAACAGCACTTCACCAGAAGAGGCATCACATCAGTTTGACCCAGTACCCCAACTTCTGTATAGCCCACATACTTCAGTGGGGCTTTTTGGTGTTTTTATCTAACAGCTGAAAAGCGCCAAAAAGCCCCACTGAAGTACATGAGCTATACAGATGCTCGGCGAGCCAGATCAAACTGTCACGATTCCTCTTCTGGACATGCACAGCACTTGGCACAGGGCTGTGCCAAGCTGAAAGTAAAGCACTGCTTGTTTTAGGGGTGTAGGTTGTAGCCGTGTTGGTCTAAGGACATAGGCAGATAAGGTTTTTTGGGTGAATCTGTATCAGATTCACCCAAAGAACCTTGTCTGCACCGCCTGTTTGATTTTTTCTTATGTCTGTAAGCACCCCTAAAGTGACAGAACGGTTCCTAAAGAAGGGCCATTTGTTTCTAGCACAACTTTATTCTCCACTGATACTTGAGTTCCAAGGACAAGATCATTTTTCTTTGGAAGAGAGCACAATTCAGTCTGGTACCTCAAACAACTGAAATACCAGAGAATTTTCTCCCTTAATCCCAAATTAAATGCATCACTCCAAATTGAATGGAAAGCTGCTTGCATATTAGTTAGTCAAGGTTTCCAAGCCTCTAAGGTGTGCATGCACGTGCACCCTGAATGATACCTAATGCTCTCCATTTCAGAAAGCAGTACTACAATCATGAAATAAAGGTTTAGTAACATTTGTTTTCTTGTGGAGACCTGATAAAGACTGAATATTTACCTCTATTTACCTGTACATATTCTTTCAAACCTGTGTACCGACCCGAGATCAAGTCTGAATCTGGTCTGCCCGATCCCTATTTTAATGTACACAGATGACACCATCATAATGTCAAAAACCCTCATCAGATTATAGAGAGCAACTATAACTTTTGAGCATCTTTATGGACAAAAATAACTTAAAGATAAATTACAACTTGGACTTTAGATAAGCTCAGTATAGATACCAACCCACCAACTGTTCATGCTGACCTAGTAAAGGGGCACCTGGAGGGGCTGAACGTATTTAAATCAACAGGCCCTGATGATCCTCCAGGGAGAGGAGATTGATGTCATATATCTTGACTTTAAAAAAGCCTTCGATCTGGTATCCCATGACCACTTCTTAGCAAACCTGAACAACTGCGGCCTCAGCTTCACCATGATCTGCTGGCTGGGGAATTGGCTCCGTGGTCAGACCCAGAGGGTGGTGGTTGACAGAAGTTAATCATCGTGGTGCACTGTGACCAGTGGGGTCTCTTAAGGCTCTGTCCTTGGGTCTATATTATTCAACATCTTCATTAATGATGTGGACATTGGCATCAGAAGCGGACTGGCCAAGTTCACTGATGACAAAACTTTGGGGTAAAGTGTCCACACCTGAGGACACCAGGGCAATCCAGGCTGACCTTGACAGGCTCAGGAAATCGGTGGACAAGAACCTGATGGTGTATCACACCAAAAAATGCAAGGTTCTCCACCTTGGGAAGAAAAACCTGCAGCATCCTTATAGGCTTGGCAGTGCTACGCTGGCTAGCACTATGGACGAAAGGGACTTGGGGGTCATGACTGACCACAAGATGAACATGAGCCATTAATGTGATGCTGCAGCTAGTAAAGTGAGCAAAACACTGGCTTGCATCCATAGATGCTTCTCCAGCAAATCCCAGGACATCATTCTCCCGTTGTACTCGGCCTTGGTGAGGCCGCAGCTGGAGTACTGCTTCCAATTTTGGGCTCCACAACTCAAAAAGGATGTGGAGAAGCTTGAGAGAGTGCAGAGGAGAGCCACGTGCATGATCAGAGGTCAGGAAAACAGACCTTATGATGACAGGCTGAGAGCCATGGGACTCTTCAGCCTGGAAAAGCTCAGGTTCAGGGGTGATCTAATGGCTGCCTGTAAGTTTATAAAGGGTACTCACCAGGATCTGGGGGAACATCTGCTCACCAGAGCACCCCAAGGGATGACAAGGTCAAATGGTCACAAACTCCTCCAGGACCGTTTAAGGCTGAACACAAGGAAGAACTTCTTTACAGTCTGAGCCCCCAAGGTCTGGAATAAACTGCCACCGGAGGTGGTTCAAGCACCTACTTTGAACGCTTTCAAAAGAAATTTGGATGTTTATCTTGCTGGGATCCTATGACCCCTGCTGACTTCTTGCCCCTGGAGCAGGGAGCTGGACTTGAAGATCTCCCGAGGTCCCTTCCAGCCCTAATGTCTATGAAATCCATGAAATCTTCATCCTACGGTACTTAGGAAATTATCTGGAGTCTAGCACAGCCACTGGCACGACTGTTTGAGCACTCATGGTGCTCAGGACAGGTCCTGGAGGATTGGAAAAGGGCCAGTGTGGTCCCTATTTTCAAGAAGGGGAGGAAGGAAGAACCGAATAACTATTGGCTGGTTAGTCTCGCACCTCTATCCTTGGCAAGACCTTTGAGAAAATTGTTAAGGATCACATTTGTGGGGGACCAGTGAGTAAAATAATGGTAAGGGGCAATCAGCAATCAGTTCCTGCCTGACTAACCTGGTTTCATTTTACGACCAGGTCACAAAATGCTTGGATGAAGGAATAGAAGTAGATGTTATTTATTTAGATTTTAAAAAAGCCTTTGACACAGCATCATACCCAATTCTTATAAATAAACTAAACAGTTGCAATGTAGATTATTACACAGTCCGGTGGGTAGAAAACTGGCTTATGGGACGTACCCAGGGAGTGGTGGTGGACAGGTCGGTTTCTACCTGGAGAAATGTAGGCAGCGGAGTCCCCCAATGCTCTGTCCTAGGACTAGTACTATTCAATATCTTCATTAGTGACTTGGATGAGGGAGTAGAAAGCACCCTGTCCAAGTTTGCTGATGAGACCAAACTATGGGGGGAGGTACACAAACTAGACAGCAGGGAGTGAACACTGGATGATTTGGACAGGCTGGGGAAGTGGGATGAACAGAATAGGACGCAGTTTAACAAGGATAAGTGTCATGTGTTGCAGCTGGGGGGAAAGAATCATCAACACTCCTATAGCCTGGGAGGTACCACTCTAAGTAGCACAACTGCAGAAAGGGATCTTGGAGTCATAGTCGACTCCAAAATGAACATGAGTCACCAGTGTGATGAAGTAATAAGTAAAGCTAACCGCACTCTTTCTTGCATAAGTAGGTGCATCACAAACAGGTCTAGGGAGGTGATACTTCCCCTCTATGCGACATTGGTCAGGCCGCAGCTGGAGTATTGCGTCCAGTTTTGGGCACCGCACTTCAGGAGGGATGTGGATGGCCTGGAGAGGGTTCAGAGGAGGGCCACTCATTTGGTTAAAAGGCCTACAGAAAAAAACCCTGTGTGGACTGATTGGGAGACCTGAACCTCTTCAGCCTCTGCAAGAGGAGGCTGAGAGGTGATCTTGTGACAAACTCATCAGGGGGGCCAGCAAGAAATAGGGGATACAACGTTTACCAGGGCACCCGTCAGGGTAACTAGAAATAATGGCCACAAAGTGGAAGAGAGCAAATTCAGACTGGACATCAGGAAAAAGTTCTTTACAGTGAGGGTTGCCAAAACATGGAATATGCTTCCAAGGAAGGTGGTGCTGTCCCCGTCCTTGGAGGTATTTAAAAGGAGATTGGATAGACACCTGGCTGGGTCATCTGACCCCAGCACTCATTGCTGCCCAGGGCAGGAGGTTGGACTCGATGATCTAATAGGTCCCTTCCAGTCCTAACATCTATGAAACTATGATAAATCCAAAATAATGTTTTTGGGAAGCCATTTGATAAAATACCCATGGAACATGGGGGAATTAAACTCAAAGTTTTTAAAAACCTATAGGTATTTGGGTGTGGTGTTTACAGCTTCTCCATCACAGAAACACCACATCCAGTTGGTTAGAACTAAGGCAGCCCAATCAGCAGTGGCTATAAATAAATTTTATGAGACCACAGCAGGACAATCAGTCCAAGCTGCCATATTAGCATATAAAGCCAAAGTTGCGTCTCAGATCCTGTATGGCACTGAAGTATGGGGCTATGCTGCCAGTAATGATGTAGACATACCTCAGAATACATTTCTCAGGGCTCTTCTGGGTCTTCCTCCTTCACTACCCGCATCTTTCTTGAGATTAGACATGCGACTAGATTCCATTTTAACTAATATTATTATTAGAATGGTGAGATTCTGGTTTAAATTCTGCCTCTTTTACTGTCTCGCTTGCTCAAATTGTGCTATACAGAATACATCAATAATCCCCCTTCTCTTCAATCTCCTTGGCTAGCTTTTCTTTCCCCGCACTTTTGCATTTTCTGGGATGGAACAATGAAAGACTTCTCTCCCACAGAAAAGGTCCAGGTTTTCCAGAGGTTCCAAGATATTGCCAAGCAAACTCATTTTGCAGTGGCCAGGGCTATTTGCATCGCCCCTCTATATATTCTTTGGAAATTAGATTGCAGGGGGAGAAAGGTGGAGCTCAACAATCAATGGCGAACCTCTTTGACTAGCCTCAAGACTGAATAGGTGCCCAGAGCTGTTTTGGGTGGACATAGACTTTCCATTCCAAGGGCTAAAAGATGTTGCCCAGCCTGTGTAGAAGTTTTGGAAGACACTATTCATTACACCTTAGAATGCCCTCTATATAACAACATAAGGAGAAAGTATTTATCACCGTTCTTGCAGAAATTGACATACCTCTCAAATAGAGAGAAATGAATATGGCTTCTCCAGCAAACAGATGCATATTTAGTAAACCATCTTTCAATTTTTGCTTACAAGGCTGAAGCGATCAGAGCTAAACATCTTTTACTGTTGATATGACTGATAAACTTTATCACTATATTTGTTTTTTACTGTGTTAATTGTGTACCTATGGACAACATTTTTATAGATTCATGATCTGATTTATCACCATATTTGTACTTGATTATGTTAATTCTAGGAGTAGGAATAATGCTTTTATAGTTGTTGGCCCTATTTTATTATTAAATTTGCATTTCTGTTATTTTTGTTTAAATTTATATTATGGTTGTATGTCTGTTATTTCGTTTTCAGAAGCATGGCTTTCAGTTTATTAAGGATTCTGTCTGAAATTGAATTGAATGGGGTTTGAGTGTGAGAGAAAATTAAATATCATATATATAAAATGTCCCTATATTAGTGATATGGTATAAATGTTCTCTATATAGACTTCTGGTGAAACCACATTACGCAAGCGAGCCCCATTAATCTGTCTAGGCTGCACCCACAACTACTGAATAAAAAAAACAAACTAAAAATGTTTAGGGTAGTGTGTAGGGTCCAGCCTTCTGACAACAAAGACTGAGAGGCTATTTGTTCCATATCAATAAGTTTGCAACAAAAAGTTTAATTTTTCATAGTTCTGCCTCATAGCAGGCAACCATTGATCCTTCTGGATTATGCATAAGAGGTCACCAAAGCCTTCAATGCATATGTTTAGGCAGGAGTACAGAGGAGTGTGAAGGCTGCTCAGATCTTCCATCTCCCTGTTAATTCATTGAGACAGAAGCCAAAGGCTGGACAGTGTCTGGACATTCAGTGCCTCGGTGGCTGTAGTTATATATGTGTCCACGAATCAAACCCAGGTCTCCCACGTGGCAGACAAGGATGCTACGGCTGAACCACGCAACAGAGTAGCTCTGCTCATATCCTAACAGTTAAAGGGTCATAAATGTATTTTGAGCTTACTAAATCCAACCTTAAATGCATCTTCACAGTTGTAATGTGAAATCAATATCTGAAGATCTATACCCATACAGGCTTCCATTCTTCCTTCAATACTTCCTTGCCTGTAATGAACTCCAAGTTCACGTTATTGTTTGTGAGGCCCCTAGTCATAGCCTTTTCCTCCTCTCCATTTCCTTCATAGGTCATGGCTACTCTTGACTTCAGTCAAGATTACCGTATTTACTTGAATATAAAAACAACCCTGAATATAAAACGTTTCCCCAATAATTAGATTCTATATATGAAAATGTATACATTTGTTATAATTTTCCAGATGTAGAATCTAATTATTGGAGGGTTGTCTTGAATCCCTCTTCCCACACTGCTACAGGAAAAGCAGTGGCTGGGGAAGGCCAGGTGCCCCTCTTGCCCTCTGCCCCTCCCACTTCTTCTCCCTGCAGCCTTCCTGCCCTCCTTGCCAGTTGCACCCTGCCACCTCCCACCCTCTGCCCTTCCCTCCAAGCTCCCCCAATTGTTGCCCCTTCCCCCGGCTCCCCAGCCCTTGCCTGACCATGCAGCTGTCTCAGTGCTGCTGACTGGCCATGTGGGGGAAAGAGTTTCCACATGCTGGAGACATCCCAGTCCAAGCCCACATGGGGCTGTGCCTGACAGTCAAAGGGAGGGGAAGGGAGGGAAGTGAAGGGAGTGGGCAGGGGGGCAAAAACTGCAGACAGGAAGTGGAGGGGGAGGTACAGGAGGCTTCTGGCAGTTCAAGGTCAGAGTCAGAGCCACAGCAGCCCCTCGCCTGCCCCATGGCCAGCGCCCTGCGCTACAGCCGTTCACAGCCCATGTGAGGCTGCCTGTGCCTGCTCAGGACAGCCCCGTGCGGGCTGAGAGAGGCAACAGCAGGGAGTGCTGGCCACAGGGTAGGTGAGGGGCCGCTTTTCCCTGGCTTCCTTTCCTGCCCGGGGTCCTCCCCTGCCCTTTGCTCCCCTTACCTGAGTTTCCAGTGCAGTGTCCCACCTGGTCCCAGGCCAAAAGCCCCTACTGGGGCTTCGGGCTGGGGGGGCGGGGCCAGGCGGGTCCTGCTGTTGCAGGAGCCTGCCAGGGCTTCCTCTGGATCCTACTGCCTCTGGCCCCTGTCATTTTTGATGGGAACCAAGGGCAGATAAACATTAATTTTCTAAATTTTTAGGGGCCTTGTGGGCTGGATAGAATGGCCTTGCAGGCCGATCCAGCCCACGGGCCGTATTTTGCACACCCCTGCTCTAAAACATCCACTCCTGCCACTGTTGGAGACAGGATATTGGGCTAGATGGACCACTGGTCTGATCTAGCATGGCACTTATTTTATAAACTGCAGCATCCTGACATCAGAATAAAACCGCATCATATGTAGAGAAATAAGATGGTCCTCTGGCTGATGCAGCTCATCAAACAATGCTATAAGTTTTCCCAGAAAAAAAACCCAGAAAATTTGGGGGTAGAATTTCAGTATTTTAGACCATCTGGTATTGATGGTTTATCTCTTGTGATCTCACTCTCTGGGATACTAAAAGAGAGAAAGGGAAAGAAGAGAGGATAGGAAAAGCTATAAACAGATTTTTTTCAGTTTTCAAACAAGAATTAATTTTTCACTGAAAAAACCCATCAAAACCAGGCTACTGCCTCATAACCTGGAACCCTGGATGAGTCTGGGCCTCAGTAGCCATGTCTACATGTGCAGCAGACTGCAAAATTGTTATTGCACAGTCATTTAGTATTGTGCAATAACCAGCATTACTGAGCAGTACCATCACTGCATGGTTTTCTTCCTGGTGCTACTGCACAGTGGCAATGAACTACTGTGCTGTAGCTGTGAATTCTGCACAGTAGCATCACGTCACGGTTAGTGCCCGGCAACACCACTGAGCAGTAGCAATGAATTATAGTGTCTCATGTAGATACTCCCAGTGACCATATAAATTTCCAGTGTCCAAAGCCACTACTGCTTTACACTTTGTAAGTGATTATGACCAAGACCGTCAGAAAGCCCTGTGAAAAGTCAGAGAGGGGACTAAAACATCCTTCAGAATCATCTCCCTCTTCCTCCATCTTAAAAGATAAACAGAAAAACAATTACCTTTTACATTTAGAAAAAACACAGTAACTGTAAAAAATTGCTAGTCTGTAGCCAGCTCTATCAACAAACAGTACATTATATGTTGCTCTGTGAAACTAAAGGGCAGAGATGCAAACAAATATCCCAATTTCCTGGACAGTGGGCCAGTGAAGATTGACTGCAGATAGACTAGAACATCTCTGGATGAAGAAAGAAAAGTAAATAAAGTACCACCATACTGTATAAAAGGAAGTATCACTGTCATCAGTATGTAAAAAGCGGCATCCTGTTCCCTCCAAAGTTGTAGGAACACAGAGAGGTCAGAGTGACCATTATCTTGGCAAAATGAACTAAAACAAACGGTTCTAAGCCAAACAGATGCAAATTTCTACTTGGATACAAAATAAAAATCCCAATTAGAGCAGCAGCATCGGCAACTTAAGGTATGTCAGTGCCAACACAAAAGGACTGTATTAGAAAGCACTGCCCTAAAACGTGTCATACCTGCACAATGAACACTACACTCTAAACCAGGATACCTTTGTGCACACCAAAAAAGCATTTGGGAAGAGAGTGAGCTTACTGATGCAGGCACAACACTACATCATGGCAGCTCCATTACATATGGTTGGTGCATAGTTCATGAAGTAGCTATAGGCTAGAACAATCCTTTGATGGTATAAACATGCCATTTTATTTAATATTTCTGGAGACATCTCTAGGATCAGGAAGAGCTCTCAGTTATTTTGCCAAGCAACAAAATCTGTCCTGCTATCTTGAGACTAGCTATGAAGTCTCCCCTCCCTTCCCCAACCCCACCACTAACCCTCCCCACATAGTTAAATTTTCTCTTTCCTTAGAAAACAACAACTCTCACACAGCCTTGCCACAGTTTCCTATTGTTAGGTATCACTTACTTTTCATAGTTTCCTCATATCCAATTTTGTTCTGCTATATTAATAGCTTCTCTGCTATGGGCTCTGAAACATGACATTTAAGCTAAGAAAAACTCCACAGCTGACTGTGAACGCAGTTGCATTTTATTCTTACTTTGTATTTACACTTTCAAATGTCAATATTATTCCAGTTAATCAGAAATGATCAACAAAGAAACAACTGCTACCAAGTGGCTGGAAGTAGCCCAACATTGCTCAAACACTAACATGGAAGTAATTTAAAAACATCCTAAAGAGAATTACAGGCAGTCCCTTTGACTAGCCAGCTTACAGCAGGTAACAGATGTGCACTCTTCCATCCCCATTCTTATAGTGATGTTTCTAGTGCTTGTGATTCACCTGAAATTATACTTGAAATTAATGATTCTGAATGCATCTTGGCAAAGATCTTTTTAATTACTCCAAAGAACATTTAATTTTCTAGCTCAAGATAGGTTTGCTGCTAGGTCAACACATTCTTGGAAAGGTTTTTATTATATGGAACATGATTTTGCATAAAAATGTTCCTGTCCAATGACCTTTCTTCCATTAGTTGTGAATACCATAATATTTAAAGTATACACAACCCATTTAATGTTTTACCCAGCAATTGAGTGCATCTCCATAGCAACATTTCCCAGCAACCTTGAGCCCAAGGGATATAAAAACATTTCAAGAGCGGAACCTGAAAGCATGCAACCATCTTAATCTGTACAACAAATGCCATTTTTAAGAGCTAAAACGTTCAGGACAAAGAACGTCTTAGAAATGGCACGTGTTGCAAAATTTAATTTTTATCATTGGCGGGGTGGGAAATCCAGGGGATGTGGAAAAGCCAATATATTAAATCAGCATGTTTTAGGGTTTTAGCAAAGGACCCAAGAACCGATATTTACAAAGAGATCAGATCTCCAATCTTGTTTCCCCCTCTCTCTGCGCCTGATCTGATTCCTGTGCAAGTTGAAAGCAAGTCTTGACTTCACAGCAAGTCAAATGGAGTCCAATTTAACTAGACCCAAGTACTGCTCCCTAATGCTTCCTCCCCTCAACTGGACATTCGGACAATATTGGCTACAGAAGTTGAAGTCCCAAAGCAGTGCGCTATATCAGGCAAACCACTAGAATTAACTATGAATAAAATCATTACTATGTTGTTAAATGGAAAAGACAAAGGAAAAGGATAACAGTTTTAAAGCAGCTAAGCTACACCAGTATTCTGTCTCTTCTTTTTTTCCCCCCCCCCACCCGATGTCTTCCAGAGCTCACAGACTATAGTCAAAATGCCAGCAAAAATTGTTCATTTTAACATCCTGACTGTAATTCAACATGAAGGGGAAAAGCATAAGGCAAAAAGCTGCTGCAAAAAGGGCAGTTCAGTTTAAGATTTTCCACTGTGAAAATACTTAACCTCTGTTGTTTACAGCAGCTTACCATTGTTCAGGCTAGAAATAAAGCAAATCTGCAGTATAGTAATTCCTCTGTGTGCATGTCACTGGCCAAGCTAAAACTCCCTTACTTCTGCCATTTGCAAGCTCCAGTGAAATTATCTTAAGTATATTCATAGCTTCAAGAAAAGCCCCTGATCTGCACAGGCTCATTATAAAGGGAAATTCTACAGAGAATCGCGATATGCTGCTTTCAGCTATCTTCATTCACAACAACAGGGACTTGGAGAAAACTGTCCCTGATTGACCTGGACATTTTAAGTAATTATTGTGTACAGTTAAAAAAAATAACTTCCACATGCTGGAGACAGAATCCTAATTACTGACTTAAACTACTATTTAAGCTATGAATCTCTAGTTCCTAACTATTTTTTATTGTGTTGGTTTTAATTTTTTTATAAATGTTAAAGTCATGGACAGCTTATTTTGCTCATGGACTGCAATATAAATACATTTACAGAGTCACTTACCAGAGCATTGACATCCTCAGTTTTGTAGATCAACATCCGTATCTCCTCTGGATCACCACTGAAAATTGCTTGAACCAGTGGTGGCTGCCAAGGTAAAACACAAAGGAACAATAAAAAATGTGTTTTTACTGTTTTAATAGATGGACATTTTGGCTAAGTACAAACAGCGAAAAAGCCCGGCAGAATCAATTCAACCTTTGCAGGTTAATCGAAGCTGCACACACTGAACAGATATGCAAGCGAGCAGACATTCACCTTTGACTCCAGAGATGCAGCCAAATGCCCGCAGGGGCCCAGGCCAGAAGCTGGAGGGTGCAGTGACATACTGTGGGTCTCTGACACCTGGGGGCCAATATTTACATTTGCACCCCCCTCCTCCCCACCCTATTCCTGTCCCCAGCCGGAGATGCTGGTGGCAGAACCAGATACCCCATAGAGGGCCCAGCCAGTGCCCCTCCCAGACCACTGCCCAGGGGCATGGCCCCCCCATCCCCCTGTCAATATGCCACTGGGGGCAGTGCTAGGGCACATCTCCCTACTCACTGCAGCAAACAGCTTTGGTCAAGGCTAGCCCACCCACCCTGTAAAGGGAGGTTTGTGAGGGAGGTACAAGGCATTCTGGGATGCTGGGTGACTGAGTTAACTTGAATCTGGAGGGGATCTGGGACATAAGTTCAATAAACCAATATAACCTAAATCAGTTAAATCTGATGCTACATTCATCCGGGTTCATCTTAAACTGGGTTTTGAAGTGTCATTGATAGGGTTAAGATGACATTGTGTGCGGGGTACGTAGACCCCAGCCCCAGAGAGGGGCAGCTTTGAGACGCCCCAGTGCGGGCACGACGAGCCCCAGAGAGGGGGCAATATTACTAGGAAGCCCAGTGCAGGCACAACGAGCCCCGAGAGAGGGGGCAGTGTTATTAGGAAGCCCAGGACAGGCACAGCAAGCCCTAGAGAGGGGGTAATATTATTAGGAGGCCCAGTGCGGGTGCAGTGAGCCTCTGAAGAACGGCTAGTGCTGCGGCAAACCCCAGAGCAGGGTAGAGTGCTGCGGTTGCCCCGGTGAGAGGGGGTAGCAGCACGGTGTGCCCTGAGAGAAGGGGAGAGCAGCGCGGTGGGCCTGAGAGTCAGGGGGTATTGCTGGGAAGTCCCCAGAGTGGGCGCAGAGAGCCCCAGACGGGGCGGTATTTTAGAGGCCTGAGTGTGGGCGCAGGGAGAGCCCCAGGAAGGGGGCATTACCGAGAAGCCCAGCACGGGTGTAGCAGGTCCCAAGCGGGGGAGCTATTGCGAAGGCCCCAGAGAGGGGCAACATTACAAGGAGGCCCAGAGAGTGGGCAAGAGCACGCAGAGGAGGCCCGAGAGACGGGCAATATATATTTATAAAAAGACATACCAGCGTCTTTCCCATCAGCGAGGCTTGGGGCATGGTATTAGGGGTGGTAGAAGCCACGCGTAGCCCATAAGGCTAGGGTGCCCCAAAACACCCAGGGGTGCAGGATAAGACCCACGAGGGGTCCAGGAGTGTACATGCCCAAGGAGACGCAAGGCAGCCTCCCTATTATATTTACCAGGAAGATGTGGCGGGCGAGAATTTGAGGGTGCCCTTGGGCCGACTTGGCATGGAGAGAGGGCCTTAAGGAGACCACGTCCTTCCTGAAGGACCCCGCCGTGACAGCAAGGCTCTATATGTTTTGAAAAGATAGCTAAAACATCATCATAAAACAACAGAACCAACAGCTACTCATTGCTCTGTCATGGAAGTTAGCTAACTAACATAACATCAGCACAAGTACACAATGCACAATGACAAAATTATCCGCATAATGACTATGGAGATATTGTGCTATATAAACCCATAGCAGGTGTAATCACTTGTGCTTTTTCCAGCAGAAAAATAGGAGTAGCTTAAAACAATTCTATGACCTTGTACTCAAGTATACAAAAATAGGAATTTGTACATAACAGGCATTGCAGCCTCATCTTACACTAACAGCTTTGAGAAGCCAGTCAATTGTTATGAAGTAAGAAAGCACACAAAAATTAAGTATTTATTTCTTCATGTCTAATTTCCATTAAAATACCAAACAGCAGCAGCAAAAGTTTACAACCTCAGTAGAGCTTTAAGCTCTACTGAAACCTGACTTTGCTGCCAAATGAGACATACACAAAGCAACTTGGATTAGTCGGTGTTCACCTGCCTAAACACCTGATACCCATTTTCAGTACATTAGTTACCACCCAGAATTCTATTATAATGAATGAGAACTCTGGTGGCCAAGGTGTGTTTTTCTTCAGTGACAAAATTGTACTTCACACACTTTTTTAACTAACCACCTGTTTTTGTGGGGGAGGGGATGCAGGGCAGGGTGGGACCAGAATTAGAATTTGTGGCATTTTTTCCCCTTTAACTTTTAACAGACAAGGGAGATTTTTTTCCAAGTAGATGCCAGAGCACTCAGAGTTTGTAAAAAGGCATTTTGTTGTTATGTTTATCTTGAAATAAATATTTTAAATAAATTGTGATAATAAAGATCTTTAGCTCAGACACTGCATAAAACTAAAAGAAGTCATCCTATATATTAAAATGCAAGGGCTGCATCTGCCTATGCATTTACACAATGCTTAACAGAAGAGTGAAGTGCTGGATTGGGTACTACTGTACTACTACTACTATAGATATTAATTATTATAACAACAACATTAATGCTAGTGTTCATTTGAGAAACACCGACAGCCAATAATGCTCTTCTGAAGAAAAATGACAATACTATTACTAGGCATACCAGAAAAAACTTAAAGCCAGAATTCATGACAGAGTCTGTTGCTCATGGGAAAAATTAATAGATATCACCAGAGAAGATTTTATTTTAAGAAGTCCTCAAATCCTGTAATGGGTGACATTTTTGCTTCAATTAGAAGAGGACAGAGTGCTGCGAATTCTTAAATTGAAAAGATCCATGGTAAGACAGCTTGGCATTTGTCTTGCTTCATTCTGCTACAACACATTTGGATCAGATATCCAATTTTACAGCAAATGTTTGACCTTTATAATTAGCATCAGTTGTTTAACATGGAGAACAGCAGCAGAATAAAGATACATATTTTCAAGGTGGGGTGCTTAAAATACCCTACTTTTCAAATTCTACACAGATATTTATAGTCTGTTTGACATAACATCAGGATTTACTCTGCCTAAAAACTAGTTATGATTTTTTTGTATATTCATTTACAAAGCCTTTGATGAAGATAAAGAGCTGCCACATATGCTTTAATTTTCCTATCACTTTGAATGGAATTCACTCTTAACAAACATAATGATTCTTTTTATGAATTAAAACAGTGAGAGAGAAAGATATACTCCATGGTTTGGAAAGAGCTGTTGAAAAGAATATAGGTAAATATCTACCTTCAGTTAGTCCCATGGAACCCCCTTGGCTTTGTTGTGCTTATATGTACTTTGATGGGTTTGCTTTTATTGCCAGGTGATACTGAAATGCACAACACAGAATTGTAAATGATACCCTAGCCAGGAGTGGGTATAGGTGTGGGTGTGTAGAAGATTCGAAGGCATATGGAATGAAGGGGAAGTGTTGCATTCAGAAAGGAAAATACCCAAAATATTTTGTGGTATTATTGTTGAGATCTGAAGTCAGAATGAAGAACCTGAAGTGCTGGTGGGTGGTATGGGAAACTCTGGAACAGACTCTGGAACAGACTCCCAGCAGGGGTGGTGCAGGCACCTGCCCTGTAGATCTTCAAAAGGAGCCTAGACACACACCTTGCTGGGGTTATTTGACCCCAGCAGTCTTACCTGCCCAGAGCAGGGGGGCTGGATCCAATGATCTCAAGAGGTCCCTTCCAGCCCTAAACTTCTGAGAATCTGTGAAAGTACTCCTCTATTCAGTGCCTGACAGTCACAGAATGCAACTTGTGTAAGATGAGTGAGGGCTTGTGTGCAGATGAGTGAGGGCTGCTGATGGATGTTGAAAGACCTGAACCAATGATGTTCTTGATCTTCACCAACTGTTACAGGCCCCATCCCTGTACACCCTGCCCCTAAATTCCTACCCCCCCTCCCTCCGAGCCCCAGAAGCTCGGTGAAATGGATTTGCAGGTTGGATTTCGCCTGCAGGCCACAGATTTGAGACCCCTGCGTTAGCACATTATCTCACAGGAAAGGTAACATGCATTGAATATTTTGTCTTGATCGGATAATCCTATCTGGGATTTCTCGGTTAGTCTGCCTTTTTAACTCATGGGCAGCAAGGAGTTTTAAGGATCCTCACAAAGTCTTGCAGAGACTTAGAGGATGTTCAGTTCCCATCTTGCTACATCTTGCAAGATGTAGCATTTGCTACAGTGAAATATCATTTGGTCCTTTGAGTGAAAAGGATTACATGTATACTGAACCTTCATTTTTCCTATTTGTGCCAAATCAAACTGCTGAAGTTGTGACTTTGATGTTTGCAGGTTCTTATTTCTTCTACTAAAAAGATAATGCAGTGAAGTGAAGTAGGTGATTATTTCGCAGCAGTATTGATTTTGTCAGTGTTTATCTATTCCTGTCACACGGGTTTACTTTTCCAGAGATGCCCCTATTAATCAAAATTATAAGGTCGCCTTCAGTGTCACATTAAATACATATATTCTCATACAGCAATAGCTATGAATAGACTACTTCTCCTTTTGGTTATATATTAGTTCTGGTTACAGAGTTTCCTTCTTTTTGGTTGTAATTAAATGTGCTTTATAGATGGCATGACTTTTTACTAATGCAGGCATGAAGTGAACTGCTACGATGTTTCCAAGATGTTTTTTGGATACTTCAAGCATATTGCTAGGTTGCTCCTTAGTTCGCTCATATTTTAAAGAGTTTTCCCCCACATGCTTCAAATACTTGCATTTCCAAATATGTTTTACAGCACTCTGAAGTACTTTCACAGATTTTGCTCCCCTCTAATTGCTCTCCTCTTGAATGACTGTGTTCAGGGGATGGGGGGAGGCAGTGGGAAACAGGTTTTTATCATATGCCTATGAACAAATATTTGTTTGAGATCCTGAAGAGCTATATGTAGAGAACTAATTATATAAAATACATAAATAACCATAGTTATGTTCAGGACATACTATGGTCAGCAAGGAGTGACCAAAAGGTACCTAAACACATGCACATTGAGCATCCTCATGAAAGGCCCTTTAAGGCCCAATTTTTTTTTCATAGGATGGGAGCCAAACATTTGCACAAATTGAAATCTGTCTTTGTATAGGTATTTGTTCTAAGAGTTCCCAAGTTGCTTGCAAAGGCTACATGTTATTTATTACAGAGAGGAAGGATGGCATGCCTATACACTGGGTTTTTTCAGTGTATATGTTAAGAAATTAAACAGATGACACATACAAGTGGAGTCAATGCTACTTAAAAGGAATGTTCCTTATTGTTTTGCAAATCTGCCCAGAAGACTACTTTGAGAATGGCGAGACAAGGTTCTTTGAAAAATCTCCAAACTGTTTTTACAGCTCTACTTATATAGTTAGGTTTAATAAGGTACTTCATAAAACCTAAAATTATTTCGTTACCTTTGTTTAAGCACCAATTTTGTGATCACTTTGTGCCACCACACTCTCCTGTATTGTAATTCTTTCTGAGAACTATGTTGGACTATAAAAAGCTACAGTTAAAGTGGGAAAGGGATACCTTCTAATTGCTTTTCCTATAGCAACTTTCTTTTTCTTAAGCACCCCCCCCTTTTTTTTTTTTTTTTAAACAGCAGCTTCTCCAAAACTTGGACTTCTCACAGACTTCAAGAAATTCCACAGAAAGGAACCTTTCAACACTGACAGAAAGGGAGATACTGGCAAAGGTACGTAACCGTAATGGAACAAGTGCAGATGCATTTTCCTCAGATGCTATGTGAGCTCTAATTACAGCATGTGTTTAGGTGGCATCAGGCCAGCATTTGAGGCTACATCAGAGAAACAAAGTAGGTGTAAGAGCAGTCTCCCTATCCAGAAACGAAGGATTGGGGGATGGGGAAAGGTATTTTAGCAGCCAACAAATGTTGAAAAGGAGCTGAACAAGGGGAAAGCTCAATGTTCAACATAAGCTAATACAGAAGAACCAGCTGGGATAGCTATAAAGAGAATGGATGACTCAGTGGCTGAGAGATAAAGTGCATAGAGTACCTGAAGGGGCATTATATCAGAATTTAAGGAAATGCTATGTCGATAGATGAAAACATGACAATACATTCCATGTACTTCAATGGTATGATCCAACTCCTGAAGAATTAAACCCAAAGATTACATTGTTCATGAAATGCTGGAGATCCTCTTTACATGTGATGAAGGTTTTCTATTCGGTTCTGGAAAATGTATGTGCTGATAGTCTGTTGCATGTTCAGTTATAATGTGTAAATGGTTGTGATGTTTACTAAAGTATATACAAATGTTTGAATAATTTATATTATGCTAAAATAGTTCATAAATACTCCCTACTTTGGTCTGCATTAAGCCTTTCTAGTGACTCTTTATAACTGGAGTGTTTAAAATTTCAAAACATGATACAGTAATATGAAAAACATGGATTTAGCAAAATCACTGCCAACTGTGGTAGCTGCTGGTGCCATTAAGTCTCAGAACCAGGTGTGATTTACAGCCCTGTGACAATGACTTACCACCAAACATCAGAATCCATTTACCACAAGCAGTTGCCTAGGAGCCCTGAATCCTCAGAGCAATCTTTTATTGTAAGCACTTGGTATATATACTCAACAATGAATATTGTTGCCCATCCTCACCCCTAAAAATGAGATGACATTAAGTGCAACCCAGCTGATTTGTTAATCACACTAGAAGTTGCGCGTGTTTTTCACCATTTGTATATGTTCCTGTTAGGCTGCTGTCCCACCCCATCCAGCTGGTAGAGCATAATACTGCATCCTGGTGCCTCTGGCAGCTTTTCCTGACAACTCTGATGATTTATAGCCAAGCCTTTTGCCCCAAATCACTGTGACAGTTCAATGCCCCTTCCTACCCCCCACCACCATAGCACAGACCAAAACCACAGCCACAAAACAAAATCAGAATAAAGGAGTCCTGAAAAAACTCAAATGATCTTGTGCTAGAGTCTAGACCTTCCTTCCCACCCTACAGGGAGTCTCCAACCACCCATGGTCTTAACTCAGTTCCTGGATCCAGCCAGGCACGCATTCCCTAGAAAGAAAAGTTGAACAGTGTCCCTCCCAGTGAAACTGCCAGAGCAAACTCCATTTTAGATACTTCCCGCATGGCCAGCCACCCACTTCAGGTGCACATTTGAGTCTTACTATGCTCACCACCATTTTTTAATCCTTTCCAGCCAGTAAGGTGTTTTATGCCCCAAACACAGAAACAGTGCCATTGTATATGTATTACACACACACAGTCACTCTATTCATTGTTCCATGTCTCTCCTACCCAAATTATATAGCAGCTCCCTTTGGAAAGACATTTGAAAGATTATTTTTATATAATGACTAATTGCTATGCAAAGTATGTCCTTGAATCTTTAAAAATACAATTAAAAAACAAGCTTCTGTTCAGTTCAGGTCCACCTACATCCACTTAGCATACCTGACTCCTACATAGCATCATGTAGGAAAGATATACAATGGCAATGTACCTAGAGCTCACTTCACCATTATTATCAGGTTACATTTATTTGTTCTCCATACAAAAAAAAACTTTGTTTTAATAATAATTTCATCATAAGGAGCACAGACAAATTCCTTGGCCGTTAAAGTCAAAGTTTTCCTATCAAATCCAGTGAAGGAAGGGAGGTATACCAATCTAACCATTGAGAAACAGTTTTCTCCCAAGCATTTTCCTGGGTATAAGTGAGATTATCTGTGAAGTAAGAACATGAATGAGGCTGGACAAAGCAGCTTTTATCCTACGTGAAAATAAAAGACAGCACTTCACTGGAGGGCATAAATCAGAGCTCTTGCCTTTTGAAGGAGTGACATTAATTTTTAACTGAAAGCAATATTAAAGTGACTTTGACAGCATTAGTCTCTGAACCATATAAAAATGTAGCCCCCATGTATAATCTGTGTAGGATGAAAGATACTAGTCAAAATTAACCCCAGGATACAGTAGATGTGTTAAATCATCAATGGGTGTCTCAAGTATTAACAAGCATCCATGTTTCTAGAGCATTTCTGGTTTCAGTTTGAATTTCAGTGACTAAGTAGCTGGTCCAATAAAAGTTATCACATAAAAACTTGCCTCAGTGACATGCTTCACATTTCTCACCAATCAGATTTAGAGATTGACAAATTACAGGCCTAAACAAGCATATCCTGCATCTTAATGATGAAAAGGTAAAATATTAACCTTGTGTGCACAAATGATTTTTCCAAAACAGCTGTTTCAGCCTTCCACATTCCAGCTTCTGTATATAATTAGGGGGAGAAAACAAACCACAAAACTGCTGGTGAAGAGCTCCTGTAAAAGCAGTAATGTTGCTTGGAGCCAGACTGTCAGATGGACAAGTTGAAACATCCTGCAGTTACTCCATAATATTTTTGCTTCAGGCATTGCTCTAATTGTTTTTGAAAAAGGACAATCCAAACTGGTTAGAATGACGTTCTTCTTAAAAAGTGACAAGAACCGTCAGCATGAATTCCATAAGAATTCCATTTCAAAAATTAAATTATTTTTCAATTTGCTCAGTTTACACATACTAAAAAGTAAATTTAATAAAATGTTAACTGCAAAATGAGCCCGGAATTTGAAAATTCAACTGTTCTTCCTGGCTAACGAGTCACCTCAGTCAGCAAGACGTATCAGATTTTCAGTTACATCTATGGACCCAATGTCTTCAGCAGAACCAAGAAGGTGGCAGAATTTGTTTTTATCACTATTTTACTAATAATTTAGTTAAATGACTAACAAGTCAAAATAAACTCCAGCTCAATTTCCCATAAGAAGCTAATCTTGAAGTGCTAAAAGGAGTCAAAACAATTCACTTTTTTTTGCCCCCCACTCCTCCCGCCCCCCAAGTAGAGAGGACTTATTGTGCCAGAGTTTATTACTCCCAGGCACCATGTTTACGTGTGCGCCCAGGACCGCAGCACATTGAGCTGGGTCAGAGCAGCCCTGGCTGGCAGGGGATATGGTGGGGGTCAGTCTGCCAGTCTGGGGCTGCTCCAATCCGGCTCAACATGCTGCGGGAGGGCTGGCTGGGGCACAAGGGTGCTTCAGTGCAGGGCTAGCCTGCAGGCAGTCTGCACACTGAAACATCCTCATGCCCCAGTCAGCTGCGTCAGCATCTACACCTGCGGTGCTGCAGAGTAAAAATCTTTGCAGCAGGATAGTACTTATATTTACAGGTACTACCATGGTGTAGAGTTGTCCTGTGGCCTAATAGGGACACATATGTAGACACGAGACATTTACAGCAAAGCCAATTAGTCTACCCTAAATTTGAAGTCTAACTTATCCCCAGGTCTGTCTTAATTCACCTGACTATGCTGATCAAAAAAGCCAGAACTCTGCCCAAAAACATGTGGTACAGGTACTCCTCACTTAACGACCTACCTGTTTAATGACCGCACGGACTTACGACCAGCAAGAACTGGTACTAAAGAACTCTTTAGTACGAGAACTTTGGTCGTGGAAACGGCAGCGCGGCATCTCAAGCCAAGGCACGCAGTATCAAGGGGCAGCTCCTCGATTATCGACCAATTCGCTTAACGACCTAGTCGCAGGAACGGAACTCGGTCATTAAGTGAGGAGTGCCTGTATTTGTAAATAGTATTTCATGTAACTCCTTTGCCCCAGGGATAATTGATGTTGTGAACACAGGACTTACCCATTTCTACTACATCTGTTACAAGTATAGTTTTATTTAATACAGCTACTTTTGGAAAGGTTTGGGGATTTTTTAAACTAGTTGTCAAACTCAGTTAATATCTACTCACACTGTCTTCTCTTATACGCTGTGTAGCAATGAAGGTAATTTGCCTATCTGGTAGAGATTTCTATTTTTCCTCTTTTTAGTTCCCCAAATTCCCCTGCACTACTCCTTGTGACAGGATATGCTACTCCCCTGGGTCCTGAGAGGGACAGAAGAGTAACTGAGTTACAAGGATCCATGGCCAAGATTCTCTATGATAGGACACGAGTTAATCAGCATAACTACAAAAAAACAGGATAGATGGAAGAACTGTTTCTACTTACCAGTAAGAACCAAGTACCCTGTAACACTCTTGAACTACATTGGCATAAACAAACCTGCAGCTTCTTCCAGCCCTGTTATTCCATTAGGTATCACAATGCTCAAAGACAACTAAGGGAATTGTTATGCACGAACAAAGAATGCAAGATCAGGCCCAATACCTGTGTTCACCTACTTTTCGTAATGCCACCATAGGCAGTGCAGATATGTTAAGCTCTTTTCTGATCAGTAACATATCCCTGACTGTCAGTCTGACTCTAGCAATTGGCTGCTTCCTACCCCACTTTTTCTCTCTCCCTCCAACACAGATAAAGTGTTCTGCCTTAGGGACTGCCAATATTTCCAGATTAAATGGTGGTTATTTCCTGCAATTCCTGGAATCCTGAAAAATTCTCTTACACAGAAAACTGAAGCAATTCAGCAAGATTCTCTCTCAAAATTGTCAGCTAAGACACTGAAAATAACTCGCATTTTAAAATGCTAGGTCACATAAAATGGAGAAAGAGTTAAACAAGCAAGATTCAATTCAGTAAATGCTTTTTTCTTCATGTTAAAGTATTTCTAACTGTCCACTTCACACCAATTTCCATATCCCCTTAAAATGCTGAGGATCATATTTGAAAAATCAGTTCAACAATCTCCAACCCCATCCCAGTAAACAAGAGCCAGAGAATGGTAACCTATAATATGAATTTAGGGAAAAGTCACTTGGAAAAGCCCACAATTGGCAGCTTCACAAGCACAAGTAACTCCACTACTAGTGTGGGCTACACACGTGTTAAGACAAAGACATTCCCTTAAAGTCGGATCATAAGGTGTGTAAAAGCATTACACTGTTTTCAACAGAATTGCTTGTGTTCAGTAGAAACGTTCAGTGTTCAATTGTTCACAACACTTGCCTAGTCTGAAAATGACTGTGTTATTAGCATTGTGTTATATGAGCTGTAACTGTAGTATGATAGGGATTGGTAAGGTTTAATGAATGCTTGTACATTCACCCAAGCAATAGAATCTCCCCTGCTGTCCTCCAGGCATCCCAGTGTGCACTGCTCTTCCCCCCCCCCCCCTTCTCCACCCCCAGCAAAGAGGGACAGTCTGCAACTCAACCAGACTCCCCTGCTCTGGCTGAATCATAGACCAAACTCCTCCCTCTGTCAGCACCATAGCTGGGAAACCCCAGCCCCTCTCCATGGCCCCCAGGGCATGCACCTGTCAACCCTCACTGCCTCCTGACCTTGAGCAAGTGGGGGAAAGCCACCTACCAACACCCCCTGGACTCAACAGCACCTCAGGGGCACATCAAAGCCAGCATTCACAGCCTCACAAATGGGGCTTTGCAACACTAAGCCAGTGCATGTGGGGCTGCAGGCAGGACAGATTTCCTGAGGCAGGATTGATTTCCCCTCTGCAGCACATCAGAGTCCTGTGCCTATAACTCCATGCATGGAGCATCAGGCATCAGCCTGAAGTGCTGCATGATGGGCAGCACCCCTACACAACACTTTACAGTCCCACACCTGTAGCCCCATGTGCAGGACTGAGGGCAATAGCTTTTCGAGTGCTGCACAGGAGATCAGCTATCCCCTACAGGGCTTGAGAGCCTGGAGCTCCAGTTGCAGTGGCAGGGATTTTGTGGCCAGATCTTTCCATGGACACAGCCTGCACCCCAGTGAGAGCTGGCAGCCCCAGCCCTTCTTTCTCCTCTAACAGGGACGAGCCCCCAACCCAACCCTGAGAGCCCCTGACCCTGACCAGATTCACCTGACCTGGGCTGGAACTGGGTTCCTCCAGAGGGGTAGGGACCCATTGGGCTGCTGGAGAGGCAATTGACAGGCTTGACAAGAAAGCAGACCTTCTCTGGGTCTGCTGTCTGACAGCCTGAGAGCTGAGATGGGAGTGTTTTGAGAAGGGGGTACACAGCTCTGACTAGTGGCCCTAAAATCAGCTCTAACCTGTGCCCTAGGCTACTGTCACCTGTCTCCTGGCAGGCTGCAGAGCCTGCAACCATGCTAGGATGCTTGCACTGGGGGCCACTGGCTGGGTGCCATCAGCAGGGCAGTCAGTCGGCAGAGCAGGCAGCTGGCAAGATGAATGCTTAAACACAATTCTATTGGTAGGTTTTTCAATCTCTTCAACTGAACTGCTCATCTTCCGCTGGTTCATTTGAATACATGCACCCACCCAGAGCTGGTTAAATCACTCAGTAACATTGAAGCCAATAAACTGTACACCAATTTATACTAGCTGAGGGGGGATCCAACTGTTTGCTCTAATGCCTCTTTACAAAAGCCAGCAGCTTTCAAAAGAGCTTTCCATTTGCTCTCCCAGCCAGAAGTAACATGCTAAGACAGCAGGAGAGCGTGAGGTTAAGAATGTCAAAAGACATAAAATGATGTCAGCAGAATAGAGCCATAGGACCCCCTGTGGTGGGTCTGCTCTTTTCTAGAGATATAAAAATAAAGTAGCTAGGCTGAAACTCTTGAAAAATATTAACCATTTTGAATGTTACATTTCCTGCCTACTCTTCCTGTAGTGTACAGTACATTTCTTTTATATCAGCAGATTTTATTGCTGCCAATTTAAGAGACCTAGAACTCCAGGAGAAAAAAATAACTGCTTATGGAGAAGGAAACTATATTTATGAATAGCCAGATCAGCGCTGGCTGTAATTACTCTCCTAAAAAGTAACATTCATGCCACTGTTCCCAATACCTCCATATACTCTCAGTTGTTCTCAAACTTTTTAGACTCAAGGCTCCCCTCAGAAAATGTCAACTCTTAGTTTTCACTCTTCTTTTTTTTTTTTTTTTTAATGCACAAAAACAGATCAATTCTTCTGTTGCAAAGAACTCAGAAAGAACGCATGAAAACCGCGGAGTTATCTTGTGAATCACATTTGCAAATGTAACAGTGCTAAAATCAAGTGGCACCTCTCCAGCACTCCTGAAAGGATCTTAAAGCACATGAGGATGTCACAACACCCTGGTTCAGAATCACTTCTTTAGGGACAGTCAGCATTCTGCCTTCACCCACTATCCTATACAACAGCAGCACAGCAACCAAAAACAAAACAAGAAAAAACGGAAGTCTTGCAAGTCTTTCTTCACAATTTTTTTCTTATGAAATTACTGCTTACCCCTCTTCTCTCCACTCTGTTACTTACATCACATCTAGAAGTACTGTGCATCTTGCTGCTAAGTTCAAGAGGACATATTTATTTTGTCCCTTCAATGCACTAATGTGCATCATTTAACTTAGTTAAAATTACACAGTAAGAACTAGGTCACTGATTATACATACAAAAGAATAATATGCCCATGTACAAACAGTCCATATAGGGACTGAGTCTCATCTTATACTGGTTTAACTCCTTTGGGCACATGCACACATTTGTGGTACCTGATCTACAAACACCTGACTTACTTTAAACCATGGGATCGTAAATGAGGTCTGGCTTCTGCACATGTCTGCTGGTGCTGGAAGCCACACCAGCAATCCAATCTAAGTAAGTTGGAGTAGGGCTAGTGCGAAGCAGCAAGTATTCACTTCAGATTTAGATTCAGCCAATTCAGAGGGACAGAGATTCAATTCGATGATGCAAATCACTGTCCAGATTTGAGAGATTCCATGCCAATTTGGAGATTTGACTGTAGACTATAACGAGGAATCATTAAAATACCTATAACTTTGTCATATTTTTGCAGATTCGGATGAAAACAGCAGACATGGTAGCCCCTTCTGAGGGCATGAAGCCTGCCAAGTTTCAAGGAGATAGGTGCAGGGCTTTCTGTGAAAGTGCACCTCAAACTATGCCTTTTCCATATATGGAAGATCACCCTATCCCCGTCCCTATTCTCAGTTTCTGTTTGCTGCAAGCCTTCCGAATCTCCAAATCTCTCTGAATCAATTCAGAGGCTTCCGATTCAATTCAGACCTTTTAACAGTTCTCCCAATTCGATTTGGATTTGGCAATTCGCTGCCGAATCTCCTACGAATCAAATCGGCTACTGAAGCTTTTGCACAGCCCTAGTAGGGGGAGTGGCTGGCAGGATCAGAGTGGGACTGGCAAGTCTGTTGTGGGGTCTCCATCCAGGAGTGGAGTGAGGCTAAAAATATCCTAGCCAGGGGGAGGGGAGGTAGGAAGAGTGCCCTGGGGCTGTGCTCCAAACTTGTACAGATGTTCATTACATAGGGCTAACCTGTTCCTGATCTAACTTAGTTCAACTCCTCAGATGAACTAAGTGAGATTGAGCCAGTCATTTTTTGACTGATCTAATCTCCCCAGACATCTGTACAAATCAGCACTTAGATCAAATCTAACCCTAGTTAGGTCGAAGTATAATGTCTGCACTTACCCTTTGTCCCAATCCTAATTTAATGTTCAAATATATACTTTTTCATTGCAATGGCCTTTTGATACATATCTGTGTACACATGTACGTACACACACAAAAAGTCCGTCTAGTTCACTACCTTCTTATCTTAAAAAAAAAGACATGGAAATAAAGAGCCTAGCCAGTGTTTCCCCTGAAATACTTCCTTAGATGTATATCAAGTGTCACAGACATCATGTACAGCACATCATGTTTTCAAGATTAAAAAAAAAGCCTCAGATCATTATTAACCTATATGTAGGCACCTAAACCAAAAGCTACAGTGGTTAACGTAAGACTACGTAATAAACAACCTGACATGTTGAAATTCATAGATTGTAGAGTCGGAAGGGACCCTGAAGGATCATTGTGTCTGACCCCCTGCCCCACGCAGGAAAGGGACCGAGGTCAGATGACCCCAGTCAGGTGCCTATCTAGCCTCCTCTTGAAGACCTCCAAGTTAAGTGATAGTACCACCTCTCTTGGCAGCCTGTTCCAGATTCTGGCCACCTTTACTGTGAAAAATTTCTTCCTAATGTCTAACCTGAATCTACTCTCCACTAGCTTGTACCCATTATTCCTAGTTACTCCAAGGGGTGTCCTGGTAAATAGCGCATCTCCAACTCTCTGTTGTCCTCCCTTGATAAATTTATAGGCTGCTACAAGGTCTCCCCTCACACATCTCGTGAAGGCTGAAGAGATCCAGATCTCTCAACCTCCCTTTGTAAGGTTTTGTACGGAAGCCACTAATCGTACAAGTGACCTTCCTCTGGAGAGGGTCCAGATTTCTTTTGAAGTGGGGTGCCCAAAACTGGATACAGTACTCCAACTGCAGCCTGACTAGTGCCACATAGAGGGGGCATCACCTCCCTCGATCTGTTGGTTATGCATCTGCTAATGCACGATAAGGTGCGATTGGCTTTGTTGGTAGCTTTGTTACACTGCTGGCTCATGTTCATCTTGGAGTCAACTATGACTCCAAGATCCCCCTCAGCCGCTGAGCTGCTGAGGAGGTCATCCCCCAACCTATAGGTGTGCTGGGGATTCCTCCTCCCTAGGTGGAGTACCTTGCATTTGTCTTTGTTGAACTGCATCCTGTTTCATTCTGCCCATTGACCCAACCTGTCCAGATCGGCCTGTATCCGCTCCCTGTCCTTCGGTGTGTTAACTTTGCCCCATAACTTGGTGTCACCTGCGAACTTGGACAGGGTGCTGTCCACACCCTCGTCCAAATTGCCAATGAAGATATTAAATAACACCGGTCCAAGGACCCACCCTTGGAGGACACCACTGCCCACCTCCTTCCAGGTCAAAAACAACCCATCCACCACCACTCTCTGGGTACGGTCCCTAAGCCAGTTTCCCACCCCCCTGACTGTGTAAGCATCCACTCCACAGCCTGCTAGCTTCCTTAAGAGAATAAGAAGGCCTTTGATACTGTTTCGCACCCTAAAGTCCAAGTAGATGACATCTGCCTCAGCTCCAGTGTCAAGACAGTGTGCTACCTGGTCATAAAAAGCTATAAGGTTTGTCAGGCAGGATTTACCTGTGATGAACCCGTGCTGATTACCTTTTAGCATCATTTCCCCTGCTGGGCCTTCACAAATGCACTCTTTAATGATTTTTTCCAGTGTTTTCCCAAGGACAGAAGTAAGACTGACTGGCCTAAAGTTACCCAGCTCCCCTTCTTAAAAATGGGCACCATGTTGGCCCTTTTCCAATCCTCAGGGACCTGGCCAGAGCACCATGAATACTCAAACAGCCATGCCAGCAGCTCAGCTATGACACTGGCCAATTCCTTCAGCACCTGTGGATGGAGGTCATCCAGGCCTGCTGACTTGTACCCATCCAGTACAACTTGTTTTTTGTTGTACCTTTTAATTATTTTTCAAAAAAAAGTTTGATTCTCTTTGGTTAGTAACCATTAAAACATACCAATTTGCAACAAAATATGGTGTTTCTATGGAATGTGGTGCTCCTAAGTACTATATTTAAGCAAAGAAGTACATACATTTATTTTGATTCTTAATTTTTAACATGTTTAAAAATAGTGGATGATGTTGCTTAACTACTTGATGATTACATTTTTAATAATGCTTGGTCTTAAATTGTACTTGGAAAGAAATCTTAGCTTGCAAATAGCTTTCCAATATTTTTTTTTATTATTATTAGTTAAAACTGAACTACCTTAAAATGTACTGGTTCAAATGAACCAGCTATTAAAACGGATATAGTTTAATAAATGAGAATGAAGGAAAAAGAAGCCTCTGCAACTACAGAAGAAATTAATGCTGTCAAATAGCCTATTTGCTGGTTTAGCAATTCAAAGTATGCTTCCAGGCTCTTAGTTGGTAACTTTTACCAGTTCAGCGATTTCTTTTCTTTAAAACTTTGACAGTAAATATGTGCTGATTGACTATTATTCTATTAATTACATTAATTGTATGAATAATACTACATATAGGCCTTAATGCATGTTTTCATAATTTCATATTACGCAGGTTTATTTTATTTAAAAGAAAATATTCAGTTTAAAAAGGGTTTTCAATTATTTATTTTTATACATAATGGAAATGGATAAAAATTATTTAACAAGTGAATCACTCAGATTATGTTTAAAAAAAAAAAAATCAATGTCTGTATAACTAAAAGCTAGAGGGTTAAGCTAGTGAAGAAACTGACCCCTCACATTTACATAATCTTCAAGAGATCAGAATAATAATTTAGTTTTTAAGCTGTTAGTTGCCTTCCATTTACAACCACTTCCCTAGATATAACATCTATCTTTTAGACGTCGAAGTAATAAGACCCATGCTGCATTTCTAAGCATCATAGTGCGGGGTCCCCAGGGATAGCCATGATGCCCCTAGGGCTTTGTGACCGTGTCAATTCTGCCCTGCAGGTACCTTCTTTTCTCGCCTGCCACGTCTTCTTGGTATAAATGCGACGACTGTAAGCGTTGTAGGGCTTGCTGCCACTGCCCTGAGCTCATTTCCCTACAGGCAGTGACAAGGTGGACCTCGGCTTCAGATCACCTGGTCTGCCAGGAAGCTGGTCTTATGTTTCTCGCCATGACTTTGATTGTATTATACCAGGGGAATTAGGTGTATATACACAAATGCCAGAAGCATGGGAACCAAGCAGGGGGCTCTAGAGCTTTTGCTAGCGAGCAAAAACTTTGACCTAGTGGGACTAATTGAAACCTGGTGGGACTCTTCTCATGACTGGGTGGTGGGAATAGAGGGCTACAGATTGTAGAGGAGAGATAGAGTAGGTAAAAAAGGTGAGGGAGTTGCTTTCTATGTCAAAAAACAGTACACATCTTCCCTAATCAAATTAGGGTCAGAGGGTGGTCAAGCAGAGACTCTGTGGGTTAGGATCCAAGGAGCTCGGGGTGAAAGGGATCTGGTGGTGGGGGTCTACTACAGACTACCACACCAGGACAATGAACTAGACCAGGAATTTTCCAAGCAGCTCAAAGAGGCTGTGAGGTCTAGAGATATGCTATTCATGGGGGACCTTAACTACCCAGACATATACGGGGAGGAGCAGTCAGCTAGATCTAACCGCTTTCACAGGTTCTTAACCTGTATTCAGCACCTTATTTCCTGGTGGGACACAGGAAATAAGGTGTCCCACCAGGACAATGCCTTGCTCGACTTGGTGCTGGCCACAGGGGATGACCTGAGGATTCAAGGCAACTTTGGGGTCAGCGATCACCAAATGATTAAATTCACTATCCAGCGAAGGGCGGGCATTATACCCAGCAGGGCACAGGTGCTGAACTTTAAAAAAGCTGACCTTAATAGACTCAGGGGATTGGTTAGCAAAGTGGTAGGAGCTAAGACCTTGGATGTGTTGAGGGTCCAGGACGGGTGGACATTCTTCAAGGAAATCATTCTTTGGGCTCAGAGTGCGTCAATCCCATGGCAGAAGAAAGGGGGCAAGGGGGCCAGGAAGCCCCTTTGGATAACCAGGGGCATCCAAGATACCTTAAAGGGCAAAAAAAGAGGCATACCGGAAGTGGAAGCAGGGAGTAGCTAGCAAAGTGGAATTATACTTCTTTGGCCCGCACCTGCAGGGAGTCAGTCAGGAAGGCCAAGGCAACTCTAGAACTCAGGCCAACATCAGGGATTAAGGACAATAAAATGTCCTTCTTTAGGTACGTTGGAAGCAAAAAGAGGGTGCGGGGTAGCAAAGGACCCATACAGGACAGGCAGAGGGGCTTAGTGATGGATAGCAGGGACAAGGTAGAGCTCTTCAATGAGTTTTTTGCCTCTGTCTTTTTAAATGGGAATCTAGACAGACCCTCAATATGAATCACGGACACCAACAAAGGGAACATTAGCTGACCAACGGTCAGTGCCAACACAGTAAAAAGACACTTGGAGGGACTGGATGTATTCAAAATCACCAGGGCTGGAGGGGCTCCACCCATGGGTAATGAAGGAATTAGCAGAGATCATAGCTGATCTACTGGCAAGGATATATGAGCGCTCATGGTGCTCAGGTCAGGTTCTGGAGGATTGGAAGAGGGCTAACATCGACCCAATCTTTAAGAAGGGGAGGAAGGAGGACATGGGGAACTATAGACCAGTCAACTTTACCTCTATCCCTGGGAAAATCCTAGAAAAAATCATCAAGGAGCACATCTGTGGGAGCCCGTTGGCTAATGTGATGTGGAAGGGTAACCAACATGGGTTTTTAGCAGGCAGGTCCTGCCTGACTAACCTAGTTTCCTTTTATGACAAGGCCTCCAATTGTTTAGATGCAGGAATTTAGGTGGATGTTATCTATCTAGACTTCACGAAGGCCTTTGACAAGGTATCCCATACCATCCTTATAAATAAACTGAGGGGATTTGCCTTGGATGATTACACAGTAGACTAAGTAGCAAATTGGCTCAAGGGTTGCACTCAGAGGGTGGTAGTGGATGGGTCAGTGTCAACCTGGGAAGATTTGGGCATTGGAGACCCTTAGGGCTCAGTTCTGGGGCCAGTGCTGTTCAACATCTTCATCAGTGATCTGGTTGAAGGGGTGGGAAACACCCTGTCCAAATTCACAGACAACACAAAATTATGGGGTGCAGCTAACACCCTGGAGAGAAGGAACCAGATCCAGGCCGACCTAGACAGACTGGGGAAGTGGGCAGAGAGCAACAGGATGGAATTCAATAAGGACAAGTGCAAGGTGCTGCATCTAGGGAGGAAGAACTGCCATCATACCTACAGGCTAGGGGGCAACCTTGTCAGCTCCACTGAGGCAGAAAAAGATCTTGAAGTCACTGTTGACTCCAGGATGAACATGAGTCGCCAATGTGATGAAGCAGTTGGCAAAGCCAATCGCACCTTGTCGTGCATCTGTAGGCGCTTCACAAACAGGTCCAGGGAAGTGATTCTCCCCCTCTATGCAGCACTGGTCAGACTGCAGCTGGAGTACTGTGTCCAGTTCTGGATGCGGAGAACCTGGAGAGGGTCCAAAGGGCTACTTGCCTGATTAGAGGCCTGCCAGGAAGGCCCTATAAGGAAAAGCTAAGGGACCTTAACCTCTTCAGCCTCTCCAAGAGAAGGCTGAGAAGGGACCTTGTGGCAGCGTACAAATTCATAAAGGGAGAGCAACATGAAGTAGGCGACGATCTGTTCACCAGGGCACCCCTTGGAATGACAAGGAACAATGGCCATAAGCTATTAGAGAGAAGGTTTAGGCTGAACATTTGGAGAAAGTTCTTCACTGTTAGGGTTGCCAAAATCTAGAATGGGCTCCCAAGAGAGGTGGTGCCCACCCCATCCTTGGCGGTCTTCAAGAGGAGACTGGACAGGCACCTGGCTGGGATCATATGACCCCAGGGTTGGTGACTCTTTTCTTGCCTGCCAGGGGCAGGGGGACAGACTAGATGGCCCACTGAGGTCCCTTCCAAATATGAATCTCTGAATCTATATTGCTAGGAGGCAATGCCCAAGGTGATCCTACCAGGTCTCAATCCGTTTTCTTCTGTGGGGCTCCAAACCTCCCTTTTACCCCACACTAGTCTCCCCAGATGGCACTGCAGTTCTCTGCAGCCAGATCTTAACACTGCCTGTTGGTCTACTGTTCTGCCCTCAGCCACCAGGGTGACCGTCAGCTTTAGTTAGGCGGACACACTTCCAGGGGCTGGCTTTGGCCTGTACTCAGATATCCAAAAGAAAGCAAAACCAGACTGCCCTCAGTCTCTTTGTCAGACTCCGTCCATGCCCCCTTCACCTGGGGTCAGGCTCTCATGTTCAAATCACAACAGAAAAAAAAAAAAAGGTTAATCAAGTCACTACTCTGCACAGCCGGCTTACTTGTGAGAAAGCAAGCTTCCTCCTTAGTATTGTGTGCCTCTTAGCCCCAGGTACCTTATGAGCTCCTGGAGCCCTATTAATTTTGCAGGCAACAGATCAAGCAACCAAACATCCCTGAGGCAGCTCTTTTGCACAGAAATTGTTCCTCCTGGTGAGTGCCAGAGAACTAACTCCTGCTAGCCCTGGGGTTTATGTGCGCCCAGGGCCCTGCCTCCTTCCGTTCAGCTGAGTAGGTGCAGGTGCCAGCTAATTCCCTCATTAGACTGCTGCCCAGGCAACCTACAGCTGTGGAGCTCTGCCTCACTCACAGGGCTCTCTAGCTAGGCAGCTTCTGCTCTCAAAGGAGCAGGCTCACTTTAGTGCCCTGTGACTAATGTATTGCTTCAATTCAGGGGTTGCACTTAAGAAGGCCCTAGGGGATATGCATAGGTAGGCGGGGATGGAGTGCCACCATACACCGTCCCATGCTGCTGCACAGGCCCTGACCATCCAGCCGGACGCAGGGAGTGGGGGAAGTCTGAAAGGAGCGACTACTGCTGCTCCACATTTAGCCAAGTCTCAACCCACCCCCGCATCTGGCCACATGCTACCCCCCGCATCCAGCCGCTGGGGGTACACTGCTCCACATCTAGGTGCCGGGGGTACACTGATCCAAAAAGGATGAAAACCCCTGCTTCAAAGTATACTGAAAACCAGTCATCATAACCTAATGGTCTCTCTCAATTACTCACGAGACAAAACTAGAAAAAATACTTTATCAAATCAAGTGAAACAAAATAAATGTTAATGTTGCTATCTATGTAAATAAGAGCTGACAACAGCATTTGAAGTAAACAAAGCAACATTAAATTTTCAAGAATATTCAGCTCAGTTAAATGGTTCTCACAAAAATTGAGGATACCAGAAACCTCTGGAAAAGATATCATTTTGCAGTAGTTAAAGCTTCCGAGAAAAATTAAGCCAACTGATCTCTGAACATGGCCCTCAGGCTAAAACTAAGACCCAATCATTGCTGGCACTCCTTTGTTCTTTCCTGCCACAGCTTGAAGGGAATGAAGAAATTCTGACATTTCAAAAGGAGCCAGAAAGACAGCAGTCCCACTGGACACATTAAGTTGGTCTCTCAAGCTTTGTGGATTTGTACTACATTGTAAGCTAAGTAACAGTACATTTGAACTCTGTGACAAACCAGGCCTTCTAAAAAATTAAAAATGAAATTCCCCCTGCTGTTTCTGCCTCCCTCCTTACAAATTTTTTATAGTAAGTGAAACATGGAGTACCATTTTGAATATAATAGGGGGAAACAACATTAACTAAAAGACCCACCTTGCTATAAATTCAGCTTAATCTTTGAGAGATTTTTACTAATAGATTCACATTTTCCCCTTTTAAAGGCTCATCAAAAAAAAAATAAAGATTTCCCAACTAGGTGTAGCATCCATTAAATGAGGATAGGTAACAAATACTGCATCAAGTTTCTAAGTCAAAGCATATCAGGAACTAACATGACCATTGAAAGAGACAGCCACCTACAAAAATGATAAAACTTAAATGGAAATACCTTAATGGTCTTTAATGAAATAAAGGACCCTGTCCTCATCATCCTGCCAATCTTCAAACACCTGGTTTAATTCTGTTTTTGGTAGGTAACAGTGGTCTTTTTATCATCGTGTGAGTTTATAACATAAGCCTCTATTACAGGGGTGGGCAAAATGCGGTCTGGGGGGTGGATGTAGCCCATCAGGCTATACTATCTGGCCCACGGGGCCCCTAAAAAATTTTAGAAATTAATATTAATCTGCCCTGAGCTGCCTGTCATGCAGCCACCGATGGTTTGCCAAAACTCAGTAAGTGGCCCTCTGCCCAAAATAATTGCCTGCCCCTGCTCTATTATGACATAAGTATTTCATAGATCTCACCTCCAGTCTTTCTCTGTTCCTTAAGTCAATCTCTATTTCTTCCTGATTTTCTACTTCATTACTATTAGAATAACATCAGCCACTACATAACCCAAAATTAATAGCATTTTCTCCAACCCAATTCTCTTTCCAAAACTATTCTAGTATCACCAGAGCTGGTCATTTCTAGTCTACTCATCACTTGCAACAACTCAGAGTTTTCCATCTAGTTTCCACTACACCCAGCAGAAATTCTTTTTAATGAACATCTTTCACACAGAACACTTCGAATGCTGTAATCCAAATTCTCCATTATTAAATATAATAAAATTAAAAATCAAAGTGCGTATAGTTAATACAGACACTTTGGTTCAATAAAACTGGGAGAAGCCATAGAGGTAGCAGGATCCTGATACAACATTCCATTATATAAAATGGAAGGTAGAGTTGAGTCTCATTTACTTATTTGGATAATTCAGAGAGTAAAAGGTAAACATACTGATTCATTATTTTATACAGAAAAAATAGGGATGAAACAATAATTTCCAAGTTTGCTTTGGACACTTGTCCTAAAATAAATCCACACATCTTTTATTAATACATGGGTTATTTTTTCTTTTGGTCTGAAGACAAAAAAGGAACTGCCAAACTTGCTAGTCCAAAAGCTCTTGCACAAGGCAGCAGAACTTGTAAGAAATGGAGCAGATATTCTTCCTGGTTAATTTGTTATGCTCTTTCTAGTTCTTTAGTATTGCTAAAGACACTTGCAACACTGACTATACTTCAAAGATAGAAATCCATGCATGTTCCCTGACAATATACAGCGGATACAAAGAGACTACGAAAAACTTTCTACAGCACTCATCCTACATAAAAAGAAAAAATGGAACAAATTACTCCAAGAACAAGCTCCCCAGCCACAAAACAACCATCAGAGGAACAACACCAACACCTTATGACCTTCCAACCTCAGACTTGATGAAACTGCAAGCAGCAACCAACCCACAAATATTATCAATCTCTCCACACACACGCTTACCAAAACTGAAAAATCTGTCCTTTCTAAAGGCCTAAATTTCTGTCCAGAAGAATACCCTAATAAAATACTTCAATGTGAAGAACTAGAAGAATTCTTCCGACGCCTGCGCCTCAAAGAATATTTCCACGACCAAACTGAACCCACTCCCAACAACAACTCATCCTCTGACAACATTCAAGAAAAGATCAATGCCAAAAAACCCAAAAAAAATCAGATTGGACACCTCGCAGTGGACAAAACCCTAACACCTTGACTGCTACATTGACTACTTCAGGGAAAGAATGAACAATGAAATAATCAGCAACACACGCCACCACAACAACCTCTCTCTACCAGAGAAAAAGGCCATAGAATCTTTAAGATCTAACCACCAAATAGTAATAAAACCAGCAGATAAAGGAGGAGCCATAGTCATCCTAAACCGTGAGGATGACATAAAGGAAGCCAACAGACAGCTCTCTGACACCACCTACTACAAACAACTACAAGAAGATCCTACTCCCCTTTTCACCAAAAAAACTCAACAATACCATCAAATCATTTCCACCAAGATTACAAGAAAAACTACAGACCTTGATCCCCCCGCTACCTAACCCAGGGACTTTTTACATGCTCCCTAAAATCCACAAACAAGGGAACCCTGGCAGACCTATCATATCCAACCATGGGACCCTAACTGAGGAAATATCAGGTTTTGTTGAATCCATCCTAAAACCGCTTGTCACCCACAGAGCAAGTTTTGTCCAAGACACCACAGACTTGCTACGGAAACTTAAAAACATAGACCACCTTCCCAGCAACACACTCCTAGCCACCATGGACGTTACCAGCCTATACACCAACATCCCACACCAGGATGGCATCCATGCCTGCCTTACATATCTACAGGAACAAGATTACAACCCAGAATACAGACCCAAAGATATCACTGAGCTTATACACTTCATCCTCACACACAACAATTTCACTTTTAATAATCAACACTTCCTCCAGATGATGGGAACAGCTATGGGCACTAAAATGGCCCCACAGTATGCTAACCTTTTTATGAGCCACCTGGAAGAAGACTTCCTCAAGAACTGCACCATCAAACCCTTGCTGTACTTACGATATATCGATGACATCTTCATCATTTGGAGTGAGAACCTGGAATCTCTAATTGAGTTCCACCAGAAATTCAACAATCACCATCCCTCCATCCGACTTTCTTTAGAATACTCCAACACCAACATCCCCTTTTTAGACACAAGGATCAGTATCCAGAAGGGTAAAATACAGACCACAGTATACAAGAAACCCACAGACCAACATACATATCTGCACAGAACCAGCAATCACCCGAAACACACCAAAAAAGCTGTGATATACAGCCAAGCCCTCAGATACCACCGCATCTGTACTGAAGAGAACACCCGGGATTGCCACCTCATTAATCTTAAAAAGGCTTTCACCCAGCAAGGACACTCCTCCAGAGAGATAGATCACACGTTTGAAAGAGCCACCTGGATACCATGTGAAGAACTGCTGCAGTGCAGAAGAAAAACACCCACAAATCGCACACCGCTGGTTATGACCTATCACCCATCCCTTGAACCTGTATGGAAAATCCTCAAAAAATTGCAA